>NW_003852537.1:2290944-2312577 GCF_000181295.1 Otolemur garnettii | reverse complement strand
AGAGCCAGGGAGAGATAGGGCCAGGATTTGAACCTGCATGTGTCCCCCCACACCAGCACCAACATGCTCCTGAGTCCCATCTCGTAGCTGAGCCATGATAAGCGGCCAAAAGTTGGGGAGCCCCCAGGAGATTATGGCAGGGTCCCTGTGGGCAGACTCCCAGCCAGTGGGCAGAGCAGACACTGTTGACTGAAAGCCCAGGAGCCATCCCTGCCCTGGAGGCAGCCTACAGCTGAATATGCTCACAGGCCTTAGCATCTCAGCAGCCAGCAAAGACGGGTCTCCCAGGCTGGGCATGTCCTCTGCTCCCTCGTGGGCCTCTGAGCAGTCCATGTTCCCTCTGCTGCTCCCTCTGTCCCTAGGCAGGGTCTGTCATCCCTGTGGAGCCCTGCTCAGTTGTGCTAAGTCTCTGCCCTATTTCCAAAGCTCTTAGAAAGTGCAGCCTCCTTTTGAATAAGATGGCTACAGATGTTATTATCTGGGGAGAAGTATTCCCAGCCTCCACACTACACAAACAGAACAAGACCAGGGCTTATATCCAGAACTGGAAGCCCACTGATTCCAAGGAGGGATGGTGGTAAGAATTTGGCTTGGTTCCTGGCAGGAGTTGGGGAGGGATGGTCATGAAGGGCTGTCCTGTGGGCTGGGCTGCTAGGATAAATGTAGGTTCAAATTCTAGCTCTGATATGTGGGATGGCATGGGGACTCCGGGAGAAGGGGGTTGGAAACTGCAGGAGTCAGTCTGGAGTCCACCAGTCACATTTGCCTTGCCCAGCCCCTGAGCCCAATGTCTGAGTCCCATGGGGGCCTGAGGCTGGACAGGACCAACTCTGGGAGGGACAATCTGTGTGGAAATTCCACTTGACCCCCAGTACCAGCCACAGGCTCTTGGACGAAGGCCAATGGTAAGAAGAAGGTGAGGTCTTGCTCCTCCTGCAAGGATTGCTTCTCCAACCTCCACCCCTCTGGCAGCACCCCCCACCCTCCCCTCCAGCTCTTCCCCTTGGGTCCAGGCTTTAACAGACAGAAACTTCTGCTGTAGTGGTGCTGGAAGCAGAGTCTACTTCATGTGCACCTCCTGGACACACAGCTAGGTAGTATCTCCCAGCAGAGAGGCTCATGTAGTTGGGAGTAAGATACATCCCCTGTGTGCCTGGCCCCCTGCAGTCTCCAACACCTGGGCTAAGGGCCACTACAGGTGACACAGCAGGAGGTGAGCAGAGGGGTGAGTAAGCAACGTATTTACAGCTGCTCCCCATCACTCACATCACCGTCTAAATGCCACCTCCTGTCAGATCAGCAGCAGCACTAAATTCTCATGGGAACTTGAACCCTACTGTAAACTGTGCATGCAAGGGATCAAGATTGCACACTCCTTATGAGTCTCTAACGCTCCCCTCCAACCCTGGTCCATGGAAAAATTGTCTTCCATGAAACCAGTCTTTGATGGCAAAAAGTTGGGGACCATGGCATAAAACCCTCCCCAATGCTACCTCCCTCCTGTGGATTACCAGGCCCTTAGGGATAATGCTGGCACTCAATGAAAGGACTCTGGGAATGACTATGTGGGACAGAGCACCCACATAGCTGGCCATGGTGTAAATGAAAAATAAACCTTTACTATGGGGAGCCACTGAGATGTGAGGGTGGTCTGTTAGCTCAAAGGTGCCCCTTGGGGGCCTGAAGGAGCCAGTTGAAATGGTGCTACCAAGGACTAGCAGCTTCCAGAGCTTCCCAAGCAGCCTCAGCCAAAGGAAGAAGGGATAGCTGGCATCTCCCTTGGCTTCTGTGCCCAGCCCTGAAAAAGGCTGGAGGAAGGCAAAGCATGGGCTGGGTACAGAAAGGGGACTGTGCCCAAACTGGAGGAACAGAGAGCATTTCCACATAAACTGGGTGCAGAGAATGCTCCCAGGAGAACCACAGATTAGCCAAGACAGAACATTATGGAAACAGATGTTTCAGAGTTTTGAAAGGCAGTCTGTTTTCTGGGTCTGTAAACATTGAAAGGCAGTAACCCAAACATCTCTCCAAACCACCAATCTGTCTACAGGAGATTTAAGTATTGGATTTTGAATATACAAAATGAACCATAGAGCTGAAAAGAAGGAGGTAGAAGAAAAGGAGATGCTTTAAATCACAAAATCTGGCTCTGCACCTGTAGCTCAGCAGCTAGGGTGCCAGCCACATACACTGGAGCTGGTGGGTTCAAATCCAGCCTGGGTCTGCCAAACAACAATGACAACTACAACTAAAAATACATATATATAGCCAGGGGTGGCGCGTGTACTTCAGTCAGTAGGGCACCAGCCACATACATCCAAGCTGGCAGGTTCAAATCTGGCCTGGGCCAGCCAAGTGACAATGACAACTGCAACAAGAAAAAAAACAGTCAGACCTTGTGGTGGATGCCTATAGTCCCAGCCACTTGGGAAGATGAAGCAAGAGACTTGCTTAAACCCAAGAGGTTGCTGTGGCTCTCATGCCACAGCATTCCACTGAGGGCAATATAGTGAGACTGTCTCAAAAGAAAAAAAAATAGCTGGGCATTGTGGTAGGCTCCTATAGTCTCAGCTATTTGGAAGGCTGAGGCAAGAGAATTGCTTAAGCCCAAGAGTTTGAGGTTGCTGTGAGCTGTGACACCACAGCACTCTACTGAGGGCGACATAGTAAAACTCTCTCGAAAAAAAAAAAGAAAGAAAATATCACAAAATCTCCCCTTCGATTACCTATACTATAGAATGTCAGATCCTGACTTATGTGTGAAATTCAGGAGTCTTAGACTTTGTAGTCAGAAGTCTATGCAGGAGACCCCTTTATGATATCCCTGCTTGCACACCCCTAGGGATACACAGCTCTTTACCACTTAGGGAGAACTTTTCAGTTGTTGAAGAGGCAAGATCAAGTATTTATCATTTCCGAAGACAAATGCTTCTGCCTAGATGACTAGGGGAGGCTCCTTCATTCTGTTGAAGGACAGGGCTCTGGACTTAGACTGCTCCTAGTCCCATCTCCATCTTCCTGCAGAATGTATGACCTGGAGCAAGTGCTCAACATTTCTGGGCCTCAGTTTCCTCGTCTCCATTGTCAGCCAACATGTCAACACCTTGATTTCAGACTTCTCTCCTCCAGAACTGTGAGATAATAAGTTTCTGTTGTTTTAAGCTACTAAACTTGCAGCAATTTGTTCCGGCAACCAGGCAACTCACACATCTCCATTTTACAGATGAGAGAGAAGAAGCTCAGAGAGGTGAAATGACTTTGCTCACTAAGTGGAAGAATCAGGATTTGAATATAAAATGTCAGCGTCAAAGCATGTGCTGCTATCTGCCACTCTGCCTCAGGAGAAATGTCCATTCTCTCTAGGTCTTAGAGGGCTATGTTAAATTGCACCATGTCTACCCCGGTTTGAGTTTTCTACAAAACTGAGCCTGAAACAAGATGTTGGAGCTAATGCATTAGTGGAAGATGCAATCCCAGGGTGGTAAGATGAGGATAGGAAGAAAGGAGACAGAGAATGGTAGAGATATACACAAAATGACTTGCTCACAAGCTGCGCAGGGATGAGGCCATGTGGCCTCACCAAATGATCCCTACAGAAAGCCATATTTCACGGAAATCTATCAAAAAGAAGAAAGGAAAATTTAACTGCCAGCTTCATTCCATCTTCTGTCTGCTTTGGTCAAATTTGGTCCCATGAGTAGTTGACTCACCCACACATCAGGGGCATTCACTGACACCTTCAGGTGACTGCTGGGGATGCCCGAGGCCTGCACTGTCCTGAGGAAGATCAAGACAATCAGGGGCACTGGTGGACCAGGTTTCATGGGCTATGGGCAGCAGCAGAGGCCTGGGCTCTTGGTGAACAAACAGCTACAGTCCCTGGAGACCCGGGAGGCAGAGGAGTCCTAGGCAGCACATTTGATGTCCTGTCTAGGCCCACTTCTCCCTCACCCTGGCTTTTCCCTTTCTGTCTTCTGAATAGAAACTTTTCAGTTTGTTGAAGAGGCAAGACCAAGTATTTATCATTGATTAATAGGCTCCCTATTTAGGTCCTCTAAAATTCACCATGAAAATATGGCACCGTCTTAGATTTGAATCCCTGCCCCACTGCTAACTCACGTGAATACTCAACTCTTGGCTTTTGTCTTCACATAGCCTTACTCTCTCCCTCCTTTGGGGGGCAGGTCTCTGGGTCTCTAGGTGTCTTAGTCTGTTTCTGTTGCTATAATGGAAGTCACAGACTGGGTAAATTATCAAGAAAAGAAGTTTATTTGGCTCAGCGTTCTGCATTTCCAGATGCAAAGTTCTGGAAAGTTCAAGTGCTGAGACCTGGTGAGGGCCTTCTTGCTGTATTATTCCACAACAGAAGGAAAAGCAAAAGTGTGAGATAGAGAGAGTAAATCAGGCCAAACTCATCCTTTTTATTAGGAATCCACTCTCACCACAGCTAACCCACTATGGGTCATGGCATTAATCTATTCATGAGGCCAGGGCTCTTAATGAACAAATAACCTGATCGCCACTTAATACGTTACAATGGCAATTAAATTTCTAACACATGGACTTCAGGGAACATATCCAACCCAAAGAACTGGGTCTCTTCTCCTCTTCTTATAAAGATGCCAGTCTTTCAGTCAAGAGTTAAATCACGTAACTCCTCGGAACCCAATTCTCTCATCCGTGGATCAGAGCAATGGGATGGTCTCCAAAGAGGGCTCACAGTGAAGCACAGCTCTTGGTATTCTTGCCCTCACATGGTTCTTTAAAACAGTGAACCAGCTCTGAGACTAAAAGGTGCCAATTCTGGCTTAGCCTTTAGAAATAGGAGCACTATGGCCAGACATGGTGGCTGATGCCTAGTACTCTGGGAGGACAAGGAGGGTGGATTACTTGAGCTCAGGAGTTCAACACCAGCCTCAGCAAAAGAGAGACCCTATCTCTACTAAAACTAGAAAAATTAACCGGCCATTGTGGTGGATACCTGTGGTCCCAGCTACTTGGGAGGCTGAGGCAACAAGATCACTCAAACCCAGGAGTTTGAGGTTACTGTGAGCATGCCATGATGCAATGGCACTCTACCCGGAACAACAGAGTGAGTCTCTGACTCAAAATAAATAAAAAATTAGAAAACAAAAAAAGGAATAGTAGTACCATGAACTTGAGCTTCTTCCCTTTTGGAATCTGTACATTTGGGAGCTCTGAGCTTCCATCTAAAAAGTCCAAGTGCTCTCTAGAAAAACCACATAGAGAGATGAGGTCCTTGTTCTCTGGGGAGCAGAGAAAAGCTTGGCTGTCTCAGCCCAGCCTATGGATGTTGGCAGCTCAGCCACTATCTGACTACAATGCACGAGAAGCTTTCAGTGAGATCAGAAGAACTTCCCTGCTGAGCCCAGCCAACCCACAGGCCCATGAGAGATGATACAGCTATTTGGAAGTTGTTTGTTACATGGCAGTTGGTAAGTAAAACAGCAGTAATTCACATTCTATCTTCCCCCAAGGGTGAAATCTGCACAATCTCCCATGTAGAATATTGGCTGGAGAGGATGTTGAGAAATGTGTGTTTGAGTGACCACCATAATACTGTATTAATTATAGGAGGCTGTTTTGGGAGGCTCCCTTTTCTAGGCACCTTTACTCTGTCATCCTTCCTGTGTTATTTGAAACTAAGAATTGTGGAACTGCTGGAAGCAGCACAACCCAAAGAAATTACAAGATTGGGGGTCCAAGTATGACCACAGGGTTTCCTTGTGACCAAGACACAGGGCTGTGTCAGAACAGCAGTAAGCCTTCTCAAAGGAAGGGTAGCTCCCCTTGGAGCCAGTGATCTCCCTTAGCCCAATCACCTGGGTCCAAGCCCTCTCCAGATCACAGGGAAGGGCCTAGACTCTACTCCCAGTCTTGGCCTATGGGGAACAAAAGGTTCAGACAGCACCCTCCCCCTTTCCAAGGACACAGACTGCCCACATTTGTATAGTGAGGCAGTAGCATGGCCTGGCCTATTCCCAGGTCCTGGGCCGCCACTCAGGACTCCTCTTGCACCCTAACAATCCTGCTGAGATTGTACAGGTGAGCAGGCTAGTCCTCTGGGGCACAGAGAGGGGCAAGAGAGCCCCTATCCCTCTGCTCAGCATCTAGGTCCCTTTCGGCTACAAACACAGCTGGACACAGTCTGACTAGCTGTCATAGTTGTCATCTGCCCTGGAAACAAGCCAAATCTGTTACTGCTAGCACTATTGCCATGGAAACCCTGAGTCAGGGCAGCACTCGGCAGAGCCTACATGCCGGGGGGCTCTCAGGGCCTCTCGTCTGCCAATGGGGAAGGTAATGCTAGGCAGGCAGCATCTCCTTGGGACTCATTAAGAGAGAGGTGTGGGGGCGACAGAAGGGAAATGGGGGAAGGCAGGGAGGCAGAGAAGCAACATGACTCCAGGAATAGTGCGGGGCTTCCAAACTCAGACTAGGGGCCCAGGGTATCTTCTGCCAACTAGCCAGGTCTCCCACTGCTGAACCCAGGAGACCAGAATCCAGGGCAGGGTCCTGCAGCTGTGGCCCTGTAGCACTCAGGCAAAGAAAGCTGAGCCTCAGGAGCCAGATCCCTTGGGGGAACAGATGGCATTGATCCTCCAACACTCCAAGCAAGAAAAAATAAGAGCTGTTGGAAAGATGGCTGGAAAAGGTGTGAATTCTAATCTGCTCACCCTCGTGGCAGAGGTTATATAGCCTTTGATTGAGGAATTAATAAATCCAGGGCCATGTCTGTCAAGAACTCAGTAGCCCTTCAGCCCTAGGCCTGGGAGACTCACCTCTCCCAATGCTGGGGTCCTAGAATCAACAGTTCTGGGGAGATCCAAGTCCCCTCCATCCCTCTGCAACAGACACCCAGCTCACCCAGCAGGGTCAGGCCCCAGCACCAACTGGGCTCCAAAGCCAGATAAGAATGATTCACATAGAGTCATGAAAGGGCAAGAAGTGAACTGGTTTCATTCATGCAAGCTTCCATTTCATTGAGCATTTCTCAACTTCTTTCCATTATCCTTTTAAGGAGACTTTTTAGACATTTTTTAACAAATCACTCCAACTTTCCATGAGATTAAATACAAAGGAATTAGACTTTGTCAGGCAGCATTAAACTTTGCATGGTCACAGACCTATATTAATAAGAGCTAGGACTTTCTTCACTCCTTCAAGAACCAGTTTCGGCCTCTTGTAGTGATGTCACTTCCATTGAGAACATATGGTCTTGTCAGTGCATCAGGGCTGCATCTTAGGATCAGGCCACCACCTATTTGCCTATTTGACATTCCCAGAGAGGCCCCTGGGCTGGGCACCAAGGCCAGAACCTCTGACACCCAGTCTGTGCTCATTCCAGTAGGGGCAACAGACATCAGTGGGGTGATGGGGCTGCACTTGAGGCTATTCCTGCCAGAAAGGGGAACAGACAGCAGGCTGGCCAATTCCAGAGCAGGGCCCAAACACTGGCAACTGTCAGGACATAGGGAAATCCCTGTCTCTTGGAAACAGACTTGTGGGAGGAAGATGGAGAAACCACCTCCAGGTGGCTTGCTGGCATGATTCTTTTCCAAGAACTAGACACTCATGCATGGCACCCAGAACCCCCTTTCCCAGAATGGAGGCTCCTGGCAGGTTGAATTAATGATCAAATGTGGTAACTGGGCTAGAATCAGAGGAAGAGAAATGGGCTGTCCCAACTGGCTGTGCTGGGCCAGTCTCCCAACAGAGGAGTTTTGTGGTGGCCAAGTTGCAGGCAGGGCTGGACAGGGATGAACATGTACCTACGCCCAGTCCATGTCTCTCTGAGATCCCCGCTTTGTGGCCACCCAGTCATACTCTCTTCAGAGAAGTGAGGCTCTGTGCAGCTACTGCCAGTTTTGCATCTATATTCCCTTAGGTCATATCACTTATATTCAGGCCACTGTGCTTCTACCTGGCAACCTCCCTGTCTCACAACCTCAGGGCTTCCTCGGGCCACCAGAGCCTACCTGCCTGTGCCTGGACACACGGCTGGCCAGACTGCTCAGACGCCAGTGGTGGTACATCAGTACCGTAGCATTCTCCGCCTGGAGTGGATAACTCTGCAGCTGAGCACAGCTGCCCACTGTGGTAACCTGCCTGATAACTCAGGCTTTGCTGGCTGCTTTCTGCCATCTGCTGCCCCACCATTACCAGATTCTCAGGCCCCTCCAAGCTCCAAATAGGAGTAGGTCACTGACATGGGTACTCAAGGTCAGGACACAGTGTGTGGGCTCCTTCATGTCCCCAGTGATATTATCCCAACTGTAACGACAGTGATCTGATGCTTCTGGGACATTCTGAACCTCCTATATACCCACCCACTCTTGCATCAAGAATGCGTGTCACCAGTGCCAACTGGTTGGGACAGCTTGTATGAGCCCCCATGCAGAGCCAGAGATGGATTTATGGTCTGATTTATGGTTTATAAGGGATAGGATGGACCTTATCAAGAAGACTGGAGCTGTCCAAAGTGCTTTCTAGTGAAGCAAAACAATGAGGGTCTGACTCTTTCACAGCCCCTTTGCTCTTGCCCAATGTGGCTTTATTGAGGACATGACTGGCAAGAGTGAGGGGGACCTCCACAGTCTAGGTGGCTCAGGACAGAGCTGATTCCCCTTGCCACTGAGAAGGCCCAGACCCAAAGTCTTAACATATTCCTTAATTAGAGGCTGGCTTTGTTCTCAGCTGCCCACCCGTGCAGGGCTCCGATAAGCCCAGGCAGCATTGTTGTTTTTATGCTTATGAGGCGGCACTGCTGGAAGAGCGCATTCTAATGAGATTACATCTTATCCATGTTTAATGTACTGTTCTCGCCATTTAAAATGCAGCTCTATTAAAATAGCAGGGAGGGAAAGTTGACTAACGGAGCTGGGTGTGGAGAGAATAGATCACCAGTGAAATGAATAATATATTAACAGAACAATGATGTTGCTTCTCATATTAATCGTATAAATCACAGAATTCTTGGGCTGTCAGTAGAACTCGGGGAAGGAAAAAAAAAGCCAACTTCTACTTTTCCAGCCCCCAAAAGACCGAGGATGCTGGGGTGTGGGAGACAGCTGTTTGGTGACCATATGGGGCCAGAGCTGATGCTTTCTGAGGCTGCTGATGGGGCTGCCAAGGGCCTGGAACTTCCCCTGAAGACAGGCAATGTTGTGGGACAACCGCCACTCAGCTCCAGCTTGCATCCCTCTCTGAGGCCAACTTTTTGCCAGGGACAGATACAAAAAAGCTGAATGAGGTGCTAGGGAGGCAAGAATGTATACAGACAGTCCCAAAGACACGATGCAGGCCTGGCAAATCCCCTGACAGACAGGTGTCCCTCTCTCCTGTGGGGGTGCATCTCAGCTGACACTGCGTCCCCAGCCAGCAAGCTTCCCATGGAGTCCACAGGGCCTGACCTGCAAAGGTGAGTTGAATGAACACCAGGAGGACAGCACCTCCCCCCAGGTGCTCTTGAAGGATAGCAGGAAGGCCCTGTGGAAATGTCAGGAACAGGCAAGTGTGGAGCAGGGTTGCCATGCAGGGGCAGTGAGGCGGATTGTCAGGTTGCAGCTGTCATTATGGACGTTATCTGCGTATGGAATTCCCACATGAGAGCAGAGAATGGAAAACCCAGTCCCCAGTGATTCTAAACCACAGTCAGGACCTGTAGAGCTCATTACAGGGATGAAGTAAAGGCAGGGAACAGCCTTCAGAAGAACAAACCAGGAGAATTGCTCCTGTCCCCTTGGAAACGCTTACTGGCAGTACTTGGCCCATGTCCCGCTTGCAGGCCCGGGTGGACCACTAAGGGCCTAACATGGCCCCACTGACATTGAATCATTCAGAGCTAGGAGAAGAAAGAGTCCTTATTGAGCTGAGAGCAGAAAGCCTGGGATTGGTGGCTCTGCCCACTGTGACACCTGGCCCAGGGGTGTCACAGTCGCTCTCTGGGCCTTACCTCTATTCATGCTCACAGGCAGCAGGTGCATGTGTGTTTTCTCACCTTGAAGAGAAGGGAGCCAAGGGTCGCCGGCAGTAGGGGATGCTCCCATGGCTGCACAGCTGCTAAGTGGCTGGCACACTGGCACATTTGGTTATTGAGCACATGCTTACTGTGCTCCCACCCCATTTTTGTCAGGCTCAACCAGATGACTCTGCCAAGAGAATGTGAGTCGATGCATGTGCATGAGGAGCAAAGACTCAAGATGTGCTTAACTGATTGGGCTCGCCCCCTCTCTCTTCTGCCATAGCCCTGAGACGTGCTTCTCCCAGCAGCTATGAACACTTTGGCATGGGCCCTGGAACCAGTGAGCATAGGGCAGTCCTGAACTGCACCCTCAACCTGGTGCAGAGCTGCCCTGTCAAACCCACTAGGGCAGAGTCTCCCTGCCAACCCCTGCCTAGAGAAGAACTGGCAACTCTTCTTCCCTGGAAAAGAACTGCCCTGCCAAACCTAGCCTGGAGAAGGGCAACCCTGCCAACCCCTGCCTGGAAAAGAACTGCCCTGCCAACTGTAGGCTGGAGAAGATTGATCCTGCCAAACCCAGCCTGGAAAAGAACTGCCCTGTCAAACCCAGCCAGGGGCAGAGTTTCCCTGCCAACACCAACCCCTGGAGAAGAGCCACCCTGCCAACCCCTGCTTGGGGCAAGACAACCCTGCCAACCCCTGCCTGGGACAGAGACCCATAGATGGCCTGTAGATCCATGAGTGTAAACACTTACTATTGTGAGCCACTGAGTTCCGGGCTGGTCTGTTACACACCACTACTGCAGCAAGTTCTAGCTGATACAGTAGCACAGCTGGGATTCAGGACAGGATTCCCAGGCCCCAAAGCCCAGGCTTGTTACCAATGTGCTAAACTGTCTCCCATGGATCCTAGGAGAGGGTGGGGGCTCACAAAACCTATGAACTCCCCCTAGCTTTGATTCTACTGACAAATCAAAAGCATTGTCTTTCCGCAAAGAAGACCCTTGCCATAGCCACAGCTGATGCAAGGTCTTCCCCCACGGACCTCGTCCAGACCCCTTCCCCAGTGGACATCTGTGACTCAGCAGCCTGCGAACCAATCAACGCATGATTATTAATAACCCCTGTGACTAAATGTCCAAGCTCTGAGAGCATCCACCTTGTCACTGCACCATCTGTCATCATCCTCATTTTCACTTTGTGGAGTGGGCCCCATTCATACTTTCCCCAGTTTCTGTAGAAGGAAGGTGAAGCTCAGAGTGGTCAAGCAACTCGCTCAAGGTCACCCAGCTGGAAAACATGGAAACTAACTTTGTCCACCCAGCTTCCCTTCCCATATGGCCAGGCTTCCATTCTGGGCCCTAGTGTGGAGTCACTGGACTCACGCAGTAGTCAACCTCTTTTATACCACCTTGGGGGCCAGCACTCAGCAGTCTCTGGCTGGTGACAGAAAAGGGTAATTGTGTTGAGTCCAGGCAGGGCTGGCCAGGCTGGGTTCAAGGCTGGACCAGGCACAAACATAAGCAAGTTCTTTTTTTCTTTTTTAAGAGACAATCTCACTCTGTCACCCAGGCTAGAGAGCAGTGGCACAATCATAGCTCATTGCAACCTCCCATTCCTGGGCTCAAGTGATCCTCCCCCCTCAGCCTCTGGGTAGCTGGAACTGCAAGTGCACACCACTATGCCTGGCTAATTTTTAAAAAGTCTTTTGTAGGGACAAGATCTCGATTTATTAACCAGGATAGTCTTAAACTCCTGACCTCAAGGGATCCTCCCACCTCAGCCACCCAGAGTGTTGGGATTACAGGCAAGAGCCACTGTGCCCAGCTTAAAGTGAGCAGGTTCTAAAGGAGAGTGGTGCTGAGCCCACTCCTGGAGTCTATCATAGTCTGGGGCATAGATCAACCCATAGAAAAGGCATTACCTCTGATCACCTTAGCTACACTTTGCCTCACTCTCTGATGGCTAAGAGCTCAGAGGCAGTGAAACCTACTGGCCTTTGACTCACTCAGTCTTACTAATAATAGCCAGGACTGCATCTCAACTGAAATGGTTTGAATGTGTCCTCCAATTTGTATGTTGATGATAACATCATCACTGTGGGGTCCCCATGATGGGACTGGTAAATTTATAAGAAGAGGATGAGAGATTTCTTCTTTTTTGTTTTTAAAGAGACAGGGTCTCACTGTGTCACCCAAGCTAGAGTGCAGCGGCATTCCTCTCCTGGCACACTCTTGCCCTCTCATCACATGATGCCCCTCTGCCACATCGTGACACAGCAGGAAGGTCTTCATCAGATGATGGCATTATGCTCTTGGACTTCCCAGCCTCTAGAACCAGGAACTAAATAAATTTCTTTTCTTTGTTAATGCCACAATCTGTGGTCCTCTGTTATAGCAACAGAAAACAGACTAAGACATGAGGCATCTCTACTGGGTTATTGAGTGTGGTCAGTGGCTGTGTCCCCCAGCTGTCCACAGCAGTAACTGTCCAGAGAATAAATTATATTCACTAAGGCTCCAGCCTTGCCTTCCATGGAGGTGCCACAGAAAGCCTGGCCTTGGGTCATCGGAACTGTTGTGATTGTTGCTGAGCTGGACTCCCTTCCTTGGCAGGGACCACATCTGAGTTAGACTTGACTCAGTCTAAGTCTGGGGAGATGCAGGAGGCGGAGAGGTAAAGCATCTCCATGACAACCAACCACACCCCCGATAGGGGGTCACTGGCTTTAGAGGCTATAAGAGAGCAGCTGAAATCCTTGAGCTGGAGAAACTGGGACGAGGACAAAAGTGGCTTGTGGCACCAGGTGGATCACAAGCTCCCTAGGCCCCTGGGCTGCAGCTGGAACCAGAGCAAGCTGGAAAAATAGGTCAAAGCACACAAAGTCCATCTGTGCACCCTTTGCTGCCTCTTGCCCTTCCCAATGTACGAAAAGGCTCTTGAAAGGACCGGAACCCTGAGGAGGTTTCAGGCCTTGTGTGGAAACAGCTGTGAGCTCTGACATGGCCACAGATGCCCATCTCAGGCTATGGGAGACTGGAACTGGTAAGAGGATCCCCCAGAGCTGTGGGGAGTACTGTGTCCAGGTGGAACAAGAGAGGAAGAAACCCTTGAATACCGATCTCTGCTGATGCTGGGGTCACTGACTCCTGTGTCCCCAGTCATGCAGAACAGATCATAGCATGTGTCATTCCACCTCCATCCAGGAAAAGAGAGGAAAACTGGAGCTCAGGAAGGAGCCCAGCTATCACAACTTCCAAACCAGCCTCCAGCTACTTGGCCAGTGAAATCATCTAGTGATTTTTTTTTTAATGCCCATTCCCAGGCCATTGAAATCAGAGCATCTGGTAGCGGTGGTGGCCACAGCAATGAGATTATGTCAAAGTCCAGGTGATTTCACTGGGCAGTCAGGGCTGCTGTGCTGCTACCAGGTCACCACCAGCTCACTGTCTGACTGGCTTGGTCTGTCTGCTGTGAAAATTCCCAAGAGTGGGCAGGCATTCTTCCTTTCTTTCTTTGGGATGCCAGGCCATCTTCCTGCTTTGTGCTCTTTCTCTTTCTCTCTCCTCCTGCATCTTCCCCTCTGTCACTCCCTGATTTCTGCGCTCTCTTTCTCATCTCTTCCCCCTACTCTCTTCCCTCTCTCTACTATAAAATAAATTTATGCTTGTATATCCTAAAAAAAAGAAGAAAAGAAAAGAAAAAATAAAATTCCCAAAAGTATTTGAAAACTGTTGGGTTTGGGGGGTTTTCTTAAATTGTGATTTCATATACATTTATTCCTAACATATGGAATGTGCAGTATGAAGGTTTCATAGTGAATAAATGAAATTCACTAAACCAAAAAAGGGGAGGAAGTAGGAATTTACACCAAGTTTTAGCTATATTGTTGAAATACAAAGATGTAATTTATCACTTTTCTCCCTGAAATCTTGTCTACACCATTCACTTGCTTGCCAGATCATCTCTTTATACGGTGTTCCAAGGTCAAATCAAAATGATCAGAAGTTTTCTGGGCCTTTCTGGACAGTCTTTGCTGAGTCATATCCCACTCACACACAATCCCTCCTGTAGGTTTGTCTCACTCCTCAGGGCCCCTCCTGTCTGACCTCCCCATCCTGGGCCTGAACACCTGTATCCCTGTCACCTTTTCCTCTCCTCCCCCCACCCGAGGCTGTAAACTCCACGTCTAACTCATCCTCAAATCCCCAATCCCTGCCATGATGTTCCTGGCCTATGGATGCCTATGGAGGTTTACCTAAGCCGGCAGTAGTTATAACAATGACAATCTGATGAACTTGAGCAATGAATCTGACATGCTGAGACATCTCCACTGAGACCTTTGATTCATTCTGACATTCATTCATCCTGACCACCTTACATCATAACCGAAGCAACTTTGAAACCCTCTGCCTTTGAGAAATTGAAGCCCCATAAACATTTGCACTCTGAAAAGTTGTGTGGTCATTTTAAGAGAATTTTTTACTTTTCCTTTATCCTAATTTACACAAAATGCTCTTCGTAGGTCTTCAAAAGACAGTAAGCAGCCATAGACTCTATGTCAAGTACTGTTTTGACTACATAAATTATGAAAGGCAGCAACAGGGCCTTGATCATCAAAAGGCACGTATTCTAAGAGGAGCAGGGATGTAGTGGGATGCAGAGGTCCCAACTCTGGCTGTGTAACTTCCTGTCTCTAGGTCTGGGACAACCCTTTGGCATGCTCACAGAGGCCCACCCTTGTCAGGAATACCCGGAAGACTCAGAACAAGTTTGTCAAACTGAACAAGCTCTCGCACATGAAGACTTGTACAGGTCCACTCTTGTCTTCTGGTTTGCTCCTCAGTTAGAAGATCCTGTGAGCACAAAGCTAAGTCTCTGTTCAACCCATGGTATGTGGGTCAGAGGCATCCTGGGGCCATCTATGTCCCTCTCTACCCATGTGACCAGAAAGGAAATGGGGGAATCAGAGGATCAGGGGAGGTTAACAGACATTCTAGGCCTCAGCCATGAGGACCTTTGCTCCAAGGTGGAATTGATGGAATGAAGAAGGGAGAATTCTCTCCTGGTCTCATAAAAAGGCAGGGTAAACCATCCCCAGCAGCTACTGGAGCCATTAAAGACCTAATTTCCATTCACCTATAACTTTATTAGGCTCAGCCATGCTACTCATCAGATAAGCCTCTCTTGAAAAGAGTGTATAGTGGTTTTTATTAAAGTGTCCTCTTGGTGGCAAATGCATTAGGTTTTATGGCCCTGCAATCAGATCTGCCTTCACAGTAGGAAAGAGCTGCCTCACCACTGCTAAGGCAGAAAACAGAGGTTACAGCTGAGACCCTGGGAGACCAGATGTCCAAGATGCCCATTCCTGGCATGTGAGTTTCAGAGTCAAGTAGATTCTTAATACATCTCCAGTTTAGGTAAAATTTTCCATCCCCAGGAGCTACCAGCTGGCTCTCGGTCAGCTTCTGCCCCCCCAATTCCCGGCTGCCCTGCCCTTCAGCCACACGCCAGAGCTGATGTGTATTTTTGGAAACTGGTCCCTGTGCAGAGCCTGGAGAGTCTGGATAAGGTGTGGCCAGGCTGCTGGAAGACCGTGACAGGTGGCCCTGGGGGCACAGGGTCTGGCAGCTTGTGAAAAATGTCTAAGTGGGAAGAGACACGAGAGGCTGGATGGAGCAAGGGTCCCTCTGCAGCACAGCATCACAGACAAGAGAGTCTATGCACCTCACCAGGCACAGAGAGAGAGGGAAGACCCCTGACTTGCCCCTGAGTTTACATGTCCCCTCTACTGTGGATAAAAAGCCCTTCTCAGGACAAGTGAGAACAGAGATCAAAGTTAATTTCCCAGGATTGGGGCTGGCTTTACAGCTTTGCCACAGAGCCACCTGGACCAAGTTACTTATGGCCTCTCTGAGCCTCCCTCATCTGTGCCATGGAGTCACCCCCTCCACAATGCTGGGTCATTGGCAGGGTTAAAGCAGACTGATCACACAAAGCAGTAGAATTCCAGCAGCGCCCATAATGAATTGTCAGTGGTCTCATCTGTGCTCAGTTGGGCTGAGGAGGGTGGGATATCAATTCTTCCAAGGTCATGCCAAGGCTGGGTTACTACTGAACTCCTGTTGACCAAACAAACACAAGGATTGTGTTCTTCTCTACCTGTCTTGGGTTTCACATTTGTCCACCTGTCCCAGGAGGAGTTTTCAAAAAGTTAGCTGCTGTTAACCATAACTGCCATGTTGCTAAAGAGAATCTAGTGGAACCCCACACATCTAGAAATGATAGCCGTAATCTGAGGATTAAATGAATTGAATCTCATAAAAAACCTGGAACTGGGCTACAGTCAGTGACTCACGCCTGTAATCCTAGCACTCTGGGAGGCTGAAGTGGGATGATTCCTTGAACTCAGGAGTTGAAGACCAGACTGAGCAAAAGCCACACCTTGGTACTAAAAGTAGAAAAAATCAGCTAGGTGTTGTGGCAGGCACTTATAGTCCCAGCTACTCAGGAGGCTAAGGCTGGAGGATCACTTGAGCCCAGGATATTGAGGTTGCTGTGAGCTATAACAATGCCACAGCACCCTACCCTGGGGAAGAGAGTGAGACTCTGTCTCAAAAATAAATAAATAAAAGCTTGGAACTGAGTGATGAGGGTAGAGAGGAGTGCCTCTTCCCCGAAGTGGGTATGTGTGTGTGTGTGCCTCTGCATGTACACATTAATATTTAGAAAGAGAATTTTCTTTGGGATTCTGGCTGCCATCATGAAACAAAACAGCAGCCAATGTATTTCCCATGGAAAGATCTCTAGGTGTTTCTTGCATTGCCCATGATGTCCCCTGGCCACATTACAGAGAGGTGAACAAATGGTGGCATCAGGGCCCCGGTGTGAGACTGGGAGTCATGGAGGGTTTGCAGCAGGGATATGACATAATCAACTCAGGATTTACCAGGCTGCTGGACTGAAACTAGACAGGAAGCAGTGGCATAATCAGGCAAGAGATGGTGATGGCTCAGACCAGCATGGGAACATCAGGAGTGGAAAGAGTCGGGCCGATTCCAGTTACATTTTAAGGTTGCCAATAGGATCTGTCAATACATGGGAGTTGTGGTTAGAAAAGAAAGAGAGAAAGAAGTCCAAGGCATCCCTAGGGTTTGGCCAGAGACATGGAAAGGCTGGAAGGAGGAGGTGGAATGACCAAGGTTAAAAAAGACCTGAGGGTCCACCACCAGGAGCCCCCAGGGAGCCCATTCCAGAAGACAGGAAGAGAAGTGACCGGCAAAGAAGTGAGAGACCCATGGAGAACCCACCACACTCAACCTGTCTTTAGGGAGGGCTGCCAATAGAGCCCCAACCAGGACAGGGCCTCCACCCCACCCAAGCACATCAGCACATTTCTTAAAGAAAAAAAAGAGAAAACAACACCTTCAAGGAGAAACTCAGAGCTGACTCCTCACTGCCAACAGATGACAATGCCCCAGACTTGACCTTTAAATGGCACAAATGATATCTGGCCTTCCTATCTCCTTCTGATGGGGACCACCTGGCTGTGGCACCTTTCAGCCCAGGACATGCTTGGCCATTCTGCATGAGGGTTGGTTTTCCCCCTAAAAAGCCCGAATTCCTCTCACTTCAGAAATAAAAAGTATATATCTGCCGGGAACCTCACATCCCACCCTCTGCGTTCTCAGCACGAGGCTCAGGCTCTTTATAATTCATCAAAAAGGCCACATCTAGGCCAGGTGCAGTGGCTGGCGCCTATGATCCTAGCACTCTGGGAGGCTGAGGTGGGTGGATTGCTTGAGCTCTGGTGTTAGAGACCAGCCTGAGCAAGAGCAAGACCCCATCTCTACTAAAAATAGAAAAACTAGCAGGGCATTGTTGTGGGTGCCTGTAGTCCCAGCTACCTGGGAGACTGAGGCAAAAGAATCACTTGAGCCCAAGAGTCTGAGGTTGGTGTCAGCTATGACACAACGGCACTCTACTGAGGGCAATAAAGTGAAACTCTGTCTGAAAAAAAAGAAAAAAGACCACATTTAATGAGCTCAGCTCTTACTCAAGCAGCCTGGCCACAGAACCTCAGATCTTGTCCTAAGGCTGGGGATGATTCACGTGTGTGTAAGGCTCAGGCTGAGCCACCAGTGCCCTTCTTGAAGGCAAACCATGTGCTAGTGGCTACACTGTGGGCTTTCATTCATCATTCACTGAACAGGCATTCACTGAGTGCCTGCTGTATGCCAGGCAATTGGCTGGAAACTTTCACAGATGTAATCTTATATAATCCCCCTCCTGACAGTGCTAGGAGGAAGGTGCAAAATGCCCATTCTGCAGATATGGAAACTGAGGTGCTGAGAGGTTTTAGTATCTTGTCCAAGGTCCTTTGATTTGTGTGTAGTAAAGAATTAACCTTACCTAAGGAGAGGTCAGGGCTTTTTCCATTGGCTCCAGGGAGGTGATCTTTAATTCCCTGGAATATTCTGCCTGGTAAGAGTATCTTTGTTTCCCTGGGGGCCTTGGGCCATGCCAGATAGTCTAACAATGTGACTTATGGTAGAGGCTTTTGATTGTGTGGTATCATCTGGACCTTCAGAAGAGCTAGGGATTATCAGCTCATGAATAGTCTCCCATGTGTATGTGACTGAGCCCTAATAAAAACTCTGAATACCAAGGTTCCAGAGAGCTTCTCTGGTTAGAGATACTCCATGCACGTTGTCACATGTCATTGTTGGGAGATGCTAATGCTGTCCATGATGCCACTGGAAGAAGACAACTGGAAACTCTACATGTGGAACTCTCCTGGACTCTGCCACACTTGCCCCTTCCCTTGGCGGAGTTTAACCTGTGTCCGTTCAGTGTAACAGACCTTAACAATGAGTATAACAGTTTTCAGTGAGTTTGGTGGGTCCTTGTAGTAAGTCATCAAAACTGAGGGTGGTCTTGGAAACCCTTAAATTTGTAATCAATGTCAGAAATGAAGGTGATCTTGGAGACATCCAAACTCTGCAGTTGGTGTCAAAAAGTGAGGACCGTTCTTTCATTGGTCTTCTGAGCTAGGAGAGAGTAAATTCTATCGTTTGAAGCCAAAAGAACCTCAGGAACAACACCTCAGCAGCGCTGTAACTCTGCAGCTGTGGGTTTGTGGTAATTTGCGATAGTGGCCCTAGTGAATAAATTGGGGCCCTCTCCCTTCCAGAGGCTTCTGCTGCAGCACCTCTCTGGTTTCAACTCCTCAGGAAAGGCACCTGCTCCAAAAGCACCCCTTTCTCCATCCAATAACAGCTTCCCTTCATCATCCATTCATTCACCCAACTCTGTGGCCGCCATAAGAATGCACCTGACAGATCCCAGCCACTGCTCTGTTCAGAAGTCCATGGCTGTCTTTACCCCAAGGCCACCCTTTCTGAGGACGAATTCAGCCAACAGTTACCTACAATAGACCAACTCCTGGACGATTAGGGACTCTGATAGCCAACTTCAGCCCAAGGATTCCCCCAAGAGCCTCGCTGAATTTTTCCAAATCTGCATAGCAATTGAGGATACTTCTTAACAAAGTCCCTCCTTCTGTCCTTCAGTTGGGGTCACACTTGCATTGATCCCATGGCACTCTCAACCTTCCAATACCTCTCCCCTTTATCTCTTATATGAGCTAAATTAGTTTCCTCAAGGTACAAAGACAGATGACCACACATTGTTGTCTAAAACAGCAGAAATGTATTCGCTCACAGTTCAGGACACCCAGGTGTCAGCAGGGTAGGTTTCCTCTGGAGTTGCTGAAGGAGAAACTCCCCCTTCCCCGTCCAACTTCCAGTGACTTCTGGCCACTCCTGGTGTTCTGGGGCTTGCAGACATGTTGCCCCAGCCCTGTGCCTATCATTGTATGGCCTTGTTCTCTGTGTCTCGGTCTTCTCTCCTCTTCTCATTAGGGTTTTCCCTAAATCCAGAATAATTTCATCTTGAGATTCTTAATTATGCCTGCACAGACCTTATTTCCAAATAAGGTCACATTCTGACATGCAAGTGAACATAAAAATTTGGGGGGAAAGTAGGATACTCTTCAACCCATTATATAGGCATTTTGCCAAATAAAGTCCTTCTTGGTTTTTAATTCCAGTGGGCCAGAGCTAACACAACTTAGTGGGTCGGGTACCATGCAAGACACTGGAGGTACAAAGCTAGACCACCCAGTCATGTCCCCCCATCCCCAGTCCTCAAAGGACAGAAGCTCTGGGAATTGGGTAGGCGGGGGGAGCCAGGTAGACACTGTGGGAGGGGAGAGAGGGGACATTGCACTGGGACACACACCTCCACCTGCCTCCCTGCCATCCTGGCAGTTCTGGAGCCTGGCACTGGCTTCCAGGGTGCGCATGCTCAGGAGGCTGCTGTGTTGATGAAAATACCACGGAGACGTCTGCAAGGCTCTTCCTCTCACTGCTTCTCCTGTGCCTGAAATAAATGAAGAAGAGATGTTCCTGGCAGGGTCTGCTGAGAAGCTTCATGGCAGGAATGAAAATTGGCTGTAGCATCCAAGAAATCCTCGAATAGCAAGGGATTTCTAGGACAACACACCTCTAGGAACAGAATTGTCGGTGGGAAGGCTGGTGGGGGAGGTGAGCCTGCCGCCTCAGGTGTCTGCGTGTCCTCAGTCGTGCCGCAGTGTGCCCACCTGTGTACCCACCTGCCAGCCACGTGTGAGCATGGGGGTGATTTGGGGGAACCCAGCTGAAATCACAGAACAGATTTTCCTCCTCCATTTGCCCATCTGCCAGGCTCTCTCATCACCCGCGAGCCCACTGGCCATCTGGGGTCACCTTGTCCTGTTATATTTCAACATTGAACTTGGCTCCTGCCAGATCCCTGGGGATTCTTCACAGGCTGACACAGCTCCGGGCCCATCTGGCACTGAGTTCTGGCTTGTGCTGAATTATCCATCTGCCCTGCTATGAGGATTGCCCTGTGCCAGCCAGCCCTGCTCGGCCAGACGTCACATCCACAGAGCTTCAGGGACTCAGGGTTGCCTATAGGCAGCTTTTTCTGGGCTTTGTCATAGCCTTGGACATCTTCAAACTGAAAGGAAGCCCCCCTGGCCCTGGAAGTCCATGGGCCAATGCTTCCTCTGGGAGTGGTCCCCAGCCCCCTCCCTCCCTCATCAGAACCTGATCTCCAGTCTCTGCTTCTTCTGAGAATGGCCCAACGAGGGGGTGCTAAACCTTCCGCCAGCCCCTACCCCCAAATGAAATCTTTCATATCTGCTAGGACCATGCTCTCTTCCTTCTAGAAACACAACCTGGAGATACCTGCCTGTGTTTGCCTGCATTTAAGCCCCAGTCTTGAGCTGCAGTGGTGGGAATCCAGGAATCCTTGACTGGTCTGGATCTTCCTCTGATACCCCTGGTCTCACAGAGGGGAAACTGAGGCCAGAGAGAGCATTGGCTCACCTAAGCCGTGCCATGGGTTAAGGTCCTGGGGCATGGAAGCCGAGGCCTCCCAAGGTCTGCATCCAGAGACAATGGGCACTCTCAGGCATAGAGTCTGGGGTTCTTTTACCCCCAAATCCTCCACAACAGCTCTGTTACAGCATCTCTGATACAGACCACAATCCATTCCAGGCAGGGCCTGGGTGGCTCCCTGCCCCTTTCTCCGGGTTCAGA
>NW_003852537.1:2282190-2289645 GCF_000181295.1 Otolemur garnettii | reverse complement strand
AGGTGCCCGCCACAACACCCGGATGTGTTTTGTTGCAGTTGTCATTGTTGTTTTAGCTGGCCTCGGCTGGGTTCGAACCTACCAACTTTGGTATATGTGGTTGGTGCCCTTGTGCTATGGGAGCCGAGCCTCTTCATAAAACTTTTTTCAGCAGGGAAGGGTGTGTGTGATGTGTCAGATCTGAATGTAAAATGCACTTCTTATGGTGGGTCGCAACCAGAAGAGCTGGAAAATCATTTCTCATAGTTGATTTGTCCACAGCCTCTGGAGCCTGGTTGTCTGGGACTGGTGCTGCTGTTTATGAAGTGTGTGACCTTGAGCAAGTTACTAAACTTCTCTGTGCCTCAGCTCCATCTTTAAAATGCAGCTAGTAATACTATGCCCCTCATAGGACTGGCATGGGGATTAAATGAGCTAATTGACAAACCGTGTTTTTCAAACAACTTCTTATACCTTGTCAGCGCTTCACAAAGAGTGACTTATGACTATGGTGTTGGGAATTTGCTGGCCTGAAAAGGGAGGAAGAAGAGAAAGAAGAAAGGTAAGGTTTAACCATGAAGAAAAGACTCTAATGGTGGGATTCCAAGCAGTAGGGCACTTCATTCATTCATGAATATTCATTAATTCATTCAATGCCCACTATGTACCAGTCCCAGGACTGGGGATCCAGTGATGAACAAGACAGTTGTGGTCCATACCCTCATGGAGCTCACTTTCCACCTGGGAAGAGAAATTGAACAATTTATCACAACAAAAATGGCATTACTGGCTGAGTGTGGGGTTCACACCTGTAATCCCAGCAGTCTGGGAGGCTGAGGAGGGTGCATCGCCTGAGCTCACAGGTTCAAGACTCACCTGAGTCAGAGAGAGACCTCATCTCTAAAAACAGTTGAGCATTTTGGCAGGCATCTGTAGTCCCAGCTACTTGGGAGCTGAGGCAAGAGGATCGCTTGAGCCCAAGAGTTTGCGGTTGCTGTGAGCTATGACACTATAGCACTCTACAGAGGGCAACAAAGTGAGACTGTCTCAAAAAAAAAAGAATTGGCATTACTGAATGATGGGGACTACAGAGATCAGGTTGTCACCCAATAACTCAAGGATGTTTATGACTCAGCCACAAGGAAGATAAGGACACAGCAAAGACCAAGGCTGGGAGGAATGATGGTAGCTCTAGGCAACAAGACTCACACCACCCATTAGGGTGACCACTGGCCACATGTGGCATTTAAACTTAAATCAATAAAAATTAAACAGAATTAAAAATTCAGTTCCTCAGCGCTCAGAATCTGTGCTGTGGGGCACAAACAGAACATTTTCATTCTAAAGGAAAAGGGGTTGGTGCCAGTTAGTCAAGATGTCCAGCTGTGCTGTGTAATGTGACGCCCACTAGCCACAGGTGGCTGCAGAGCACTTGAAATATAACTAGAGACACCGAGGAGTCAAAATTTACATTTTATTTTATTTTAATTCGTTAAAATAAAAAATTTAAAACAGATCTTTAATTCAGTCTTTGGAAGACTTTTAATTATATTTGGAACAACTTGGGTATGTGTATCTATTTTTTCAACTGTACATTTTATGAAATCTAAATACAGCTCAAGTTGAAGTGCACCGTAAGAGGAAAATAACACGCACCAGATGGTGAACACGTAGTATGAAATAAATGAAGGTAAAATATCTCATTAATAAATTTGGTATTGATTACGTGGTGGGATGATAATATTTTAGAAGTAGCACATTAAAGAAAAGATGCTAAAATACTCTTCCTTGTTTCTTTTTATATTTTTAATGTGGCCATTAGAAAATTTAAAATTCCAGCCTGGGGTTCGTGCCTGTAGCTCAAGCGCCTAGGGCGCCAGCCGCATACACCAGAGCTGGCAGTTTTGAATCCAGCCCAGGCCCACCAAACAACTATGACAACTACAACCAAAAAAAAATAGCCAACGTTGTGGCAGGTGCCTTTGGTCCCAGATACTTAGGAGGCTGAGGCAAGAGAATCACTTAAGCCCAAGAGTTTGAGGTTGCTGTGAGCTGTGACACCATGGCACTCTACCCAGGGCAACAGCTTGAGACTATCTCAAAAATAAATGAATAAATAAAAATAAAAATAAAATAAAATTCCATCCTGAGCAAAACCAAGACCCCATCTCTACTAAAAAATAGAAAAATTAGCAGGGTGTCATCATGGCACATGCCTAAAGTCCCAGCTCCTCTGGAGGCTGAGGCAGAAGGATCACTTGAGCCCAGGAGTTTGAGGTTGCAGTGAACTATGATGACAACAGTGCACTCTACCCAGGGTGACAGAACAAGACTCTATTTTAAAGTTTTAAATCATTAATACGCATGTGGTTCACATTATATTTCTAGAGGACAATCCAGGGATAAGGTTGTCCAACCTAAAGGGGGAAGAAGAAGGGCAGACAGGAAGCCAGAGAGGTTTGGGGGTCTCCTAGGCTTAATATGGAGTTTGAGCTTCTTCTTGGGTACAAGGGAACCACAGTAGTTGTTTGAGCAGGACGGTGACAGGGTCAGATCTTTATACCTCAGAAGGATCCCTCTGGCAGCTTTGGGTAGAATGAAGGGAGTAGGGAAGCCATTTGGGAAACCATTGCCATCAAGTTCTCAGACATGACGGTGGCTTGAATTAGGACAGTGACTACAAGAATGGAGAAAAGCTGCCTATTCCCTTTTCAGGAGTCTTCATGGAAATTTTACCCACGACTCCCTTTTCTTAAAAATTTCAGAATATTATGAGGGTATAAATGATTTGGTCATATGAATTGCTTTTACATAATTTGAGTCAGAGTTATAAGTGTGCCCCTTACCCAGATAGTGTGCACTGTACCCGTTAGGTGTGAATGTACCCACCTTCTCCCCTTGCCACCTGCTTGCTTTCTATTGACTTTTTTCTTTTGCAGTTTTTGGCCCTGGCTGGGTTTGAACCAGCCACCTCTGGCTTATGGGGTTGGCGCCCTACTCCTTTGAGCCACAGGCGCCACCTGCTTTCCATTGACTTTTACTTCAAATGTGCACGTGGGTGTCAATCAATCAGTTCGAGTTTAATAAGAATATATGTGCTGTTTCTCGTTCCATTCTTGGAAATCTTCACTTAGAAAAATGGTCTCCAGTTCCATCTGTGTTATTGTAAAAGATATTACTTCACCATATTTTTTTATGGTTGAACTGTACTCCAGGGTATACGTATACCACATTTTCTTAATCCACTTATATATTGATGGGTACTTGAGTTGTCTCTACATCTTTGCCATTGTGAAGTATGCTGCAACAAACATGTCTTTTTGATAAAAAGACCTTTTTCCTTTTCCAATAGTGGGATTGCAGGATCAAATGGTAGGTCTACTTTTAGTTCTTTGAGGTATCTCTCTCAGAACTTCCACTTTTATCTCATCAGTCACCCCCAGCCATATAGGGGACTGGAAAATATAGTTTAGTTTTGCTGATATGTCTCCAGGACAAAATTGGGACCCCCCCATTCTAAGGAAAATGGACAATTGACAACCCCAATGACAGCACAGTGAGTTCTGGATAGGTGGCTTTGAATCTCAAAGGGGCTGAAAGCCCCTGTGGGTGAAAAGGACACCTGGGGAGCTGGGCTGGGAGGAGAGAGGTGGTAGCTGCTGTCCTGGGTGAGGTGACCTCCTGGAGAGAATGAGACCATTCAAAGGCAAATAACACAGCTGATGTCCCAGGATTGGCGGCCCCCACCCCCATCCCAGATACAATTTGTGAAAAGAAGTCAAGGAAAGAGAAAGAAGGCACAGCTGAAAGGAGGGGAAGGAAATCAGGGAGAAGGTAGGGTCAATCTGTTTGGGGGGAGTGCGGGCGGGGGGGGGCCTAGGGCCCGGGACCCAGTGATCCTGAGCTCCAGGCAAGATGAGGCTGGGTGCTGCCTGGGAGCTACCCAGAGCCATGCCTCACTTACAAGAGATGCTTAACATTATTCTACTTACTGAATAATGTGGATTTGGCCACTGGAACATTCCCAACATCCCTGGGAAGATGTGGGGATAGGGTGGGGAGCAGATCCCATTGAGCAGATAGCCAAGAAGGAGGAGAGACTTGAATGGGAACAATTCTTTCTGAAAGTTCGGCTGAGAAGAGAGGGTGGTGGGTGGAGGAGGGGCCAGTTCTCCACTCAGTTCTGAATCCCAACACCTGGCATCTTTGTCATCATTATCATCATCATTATTATTATACCCAATGTACAGATGAGGAAACTAAGGCTCAGAGAGGTGGACTGAACCTCCCAGGTTTGTAGAGAGGGCCTGGAGATTTGAGCCTGCCTCTGCCCCAGCCTTTCTGGCCACAGCCCAGCCCATCTCTGACACCTCCCCCCACACTACTCCTTGGGTCCTATTTTTCTTTAATGAGCTTGCTGTTTGATAATCACAGTGGGTTTTTTAAGAACTAAACAAACTGAAGCTGCAGGGTATTCTTTTTTTTTAACAAAAGAGCTCATTGAATAAGCAATGGGTTTTTTCTGTAACTATTTTTAAAGATGGAGCTGCAGGCTAGGCTGTGAGGAAAATCACAGACAGCAATCTCCTGAAGGTCACGGCCCTTAGGAAAGAAGCCAGCATTTTGTGGGGTGCCCTTGACCATATGCAGAGCCCATCAGAGGGCCTAGGCTGGTAAGGCTGCTGGGACACAGCCCTCCATCCTGCCCTGGGGGCACCAAGGGCAGCAACACCCCTCCATTCTCTATGTCTTCAGACTTCTTCCTTCGGCTGAGAGAGTTTGTGAGCCTAAAGCCTTCTTCCCTGTCCTTACAGACAGGCATTTGTGATAAACACCAGGAAGCAGTGGTTATCTGATACAAAGACTCGCAGCCTCCCCTCTTCTTGGAACCAGGAAGAGGAGAATACTAGGTTTTCCCTTCTTGGTTCCTGACCTCCAGGCCACCATAGCTGGCCATGGACCCTACCAGGAGCTCTAAATTGCAGCCAACATGTCTGGGATCAAAGTGTTTTTACATACATGCGCACATCTAATTCCCAACCACTTCCAAGGCTTCATCTCTGGAGAAACTGAGGGTTGAAGAGGTTAGTGTAGCTACATGTGCCCAAGCTGAGTCTCAGACCCTGGGCTTTCTCTGTCCCTGCAGTCCATCCTTATACACTGCAGGGATTATAAGGCTGGACCACAGAGATACCCAGATGTATCCACTACACATCTCAGGAGACTTGGAAGGTTTTAGAACTTTGTGTGAAGTCACGCCGGAGTCATATTGCCTACTGAATTTTTATTCAGAATTAAGTGGGGAAGCTTCACTCTCTAGTTTTTATGTGCAGGCCCCCCTGCTATCTGGGCCTCAGTTTCTTCATCTGTAGATTGGGATCGATAGTAGTAGTAGTTAATGTTTACTAGGTCCTCCCTATGTGGTACATGGCACAAAGAGTGCTCTACGTAGGTGCCATTGGTTCTCCCAATTGAAATAAGCAAAGTGAGAGTCAGAAAAGCAAAATGACTTGTCCAAGGTCATTTGGCTTGCAAGGATTTGAACCCAGGCAGCCCTGCCCTGCTGGTCCCCCCTCACAGGGCTGTTGGGAGGATGGAGAAGGAAGGAGGCTAATTAAACCTTTCATTTCTGCCCTGAGCCCCTCTGCCAGCCCCTCCTGTAGCACCTGGGAGCCCCCTGGTCATCTGCAGCTCAGCCCCATCTTCCTGGTCTAGCTTCCATCTAGTCAATCCAGACAGGTGGGCCTCAAGCAGGTGGGCCTTAGGTAAGTGGGCTGTCCAAAGGCCTGAGAAGCCCACTAGGAAGCCCATAAGCAGACTGGGAGGTTGAATCCCAGCTACGCAGCCCTCAGGTCTGTGACCTTGACAAGCTGCTCAGGTAGGAGGAATCCCTGAGAGATTAATGTACTCTCTGTTCTCTGAGTGCATTTTACCATTCCTGATTCCAAGGAGAAGAGAGGCATCTGATTGTTTTATCAGATAACCACTGCTTCCTGGTGTTTAGCCAAACTAGAGCAGGGCCCGGACACAGGGAGTTGGGGGGTGGGAGAGGAGTGGAGATTTGGGCCACGCTCATCTTTTGGTGAGGATGGACATGAGAGCTGCAGCTCCGCTGTCTCCACATTTCAGGAACGTGCAGTTTTGCTGGTATGGATATGAAAGCACTTTCCTCCAAGACTATGGGCCCCTGTTTAGTGACTCAGACAGTGCCGCACTTCTGGGGGAGTAGGGCAGAAAGGTGACAGGCTCCCTGCTGGACCTCCCAAAACTTGTATCTGGTCATCAACAACCATATCCCCTCACTCTCTCAAGAGCATCAAATAAAAACAGATCTAGGCTTAGTAAAGAGAGACTTTATTCATAAGGATTATTGCAAGAAGATCAAGGCTCTAACTATAAGGTCTATAAGCAGCTTAGGATTTGGGCAAAAAAAGGTGAAAGTTTTTCTGTCTGTTGACAGAGTCTTACTTTGTCACCCTCAGTAGAGTGCTGTGCTGTCACAGCTCACAGCAACCTCAAACTCTTGGGCTTAAGCGATTCTCTTGCCTAAGCCTCCCAAGTAGCTGGGACTATAGGTGCACACCACAATGCCTGGCTATTTTTTTGTTTGTTTGTTTAGCAGGCTCGGGCCAGGTTTGAACTCACCAGTCCTAGTGTATTTGGCCAGCACCCTAACCACTAAGCGACAGGCACTGAGCCAGATTTTATTTTATTTTATCTTATTTCATTTCATCTTTAATGAAAAGTGTTAGAGGTGAGAGTTCACCTCTGAGCTGTTCAGTGGACCTGGTTCAGTTCACCCAGCAGAACTAGCAAGTTTGGCTAAGTCAGAAATAGAGAGAATGGAAAATAAGGTAGCTAGAACTTCAATATAGGAAGAAGAAAAAGTACAGCATTTATTTAAAGTAAAGCAGAGATAAGCAGAGCCGTTTCCTGGAGAGTAGAAAAGTGTTCCCCTCACAAATGAGAGGAGATCCCACACAAAGGCAATATACTAATATGAGTACTTTCATCCCAATTCCTCCTGCATTTATGTAGAATTCCCACTGGTTCCCCTTAGGCCAGTGGTTCTCAACCTTCCTAATGCCACGACCCTTTAATACAGTTCCTCATGTTGTGGTGACCCCCAACCATAAAATTATTTTCATTGCTACTTCATAACTGTAATTTTGCTATGTTATGAATGGTAATGTAAATATCTGATATGCAGGATGGTCTTAGGCAACCCCTGCGAAAAGGTTGTTCGACCGCCAAAGGGGTTGCAACTCACAGGTTGAGAACCGCTGCCTTAGGCCTTCACATGTGCTGTTCTGGTTTCATGGTTGCGGATCACCTCAGCTGTCACAGAAATCCAATTTTCTTTACTCTGAATCCCTCATTATTAACTGTTATTTTACTAGTGAAGGGGTGGTGGCATCTATTAGTCTCTTAATATTTGTGACAACCACAATGTGCATTGTTCTGTGACAGGGACCT
>NW_003852537.1:2277519-2282102 GCF_000181295.1 Otolemur garnettii | reverse complement strand
CCAGAAGGCCATAATTCTCTCCCACTTCTCTGTAGCCCCTTCAACCTCCTTCCATCCCTAACCAGAAAGGACTAAACAAAGGTAGAAAGAAGCAGGAGAGGAGACGTGAGCAAGGGTCTCATGGGATATTAGGCCAGAGGGCATTTCACCCTTAGGCCAGCCTCAGGGAGAAGGGAAGATGAACCCAAGTTTGGTTCACAAGCATTTTGTGACAACCCCCTACCCCCAAGCTGTTCAGCTAGTCATTTATGGAATGTGAGGGCTTGTGTCTGACTTATCCTAGATAAACCAGGGGGTAATCTGAGAGTTAACTCTCAGTCCTAGGGGAAGGGGGCTCTTTGTGATCAAGGGTTTTCTAGAACACAAGGAATGGAGTAATCCCTTTCACTTTCCCTGTTTTCCAGAAGCACAGGCTCCGGTCAAATGCAATATTGTCAAGTGAGAACACTGTGTTAATAGGTGGCATCTGAAGGGAATATTCATTGTGTCCCTAGCAAAAGAATGAGTGGATCACAGGCATTAATCTTTTTGCTAGTAACTATTCACATCTGACAGAAGCAAGTTTGTCACTCTGGGTCTAGCTGGTGGTCATTGTCATTGTGGGGGAGAAAAAGCATTTCCCACCCTTTTGAGTTCTCCCCTAGGGCCCCTGCAAGAGAAGAAAGATTACCAAGGAAAAGGTCCTAATTGTTTCAATCTAAGTTTTACATGACATAAGAAAATGAAGACTCAGAGTAAACCATTAAACCTGAGTGTTTTATACTAAGTTTGATAAGGAGTGGTGATTTGTAGGAAAATATGATAGGACACAAACAGGTGTGAGCTCAGGCTAGTAAGTGGGGGAACTTAGCAAGTCTGGTCCCTTCATACTCTTCTTGGTGTCCCCATCTTCAGAGATGAGGATGCCCCTTTCCTCTAGGTACAGGGAGGGCACCTGTCACATGAGAGTCTCATGACCTGCCGTGGGGAGGGTCAGAGAGTCTTTCCTGCACCTGCCATTTGGCAAATGCCTTCAGTTTAAAATATCCACTACATGAAGGTGCCAAATTTTGGGGTAGCTTGTCCTGAACCACATAATTGGCTATTTGTTGCTGTCTTCATCTCTCATGAGCGCAGAATCCTACATTGTTGCTTTAGGGAGCCTCAACCTGAGGAGGGCAGGGACTCACTGAGGTGGGGGTACAGCCAGTCCGTGTCACTAAAGAAGGCTTCATGGTTTTCTGCCAGGAGAACCACATGTGGTTACCAGAACTTTCTCCTCATCGTGGTCTGGTCAAGAGTCAAGAAACTTGGCGTCTTCTGCCCCAGGCATTTAGCTGGAAACCAGCCAGATTTCAGACATGTGGCTCAGGCTCCAGGATGGCACCAGCCACAGCCCCCTGAAGTCCCAATTATTCATGTGGTTCTTGGCTTGACATGGGGCACTCACAGAACTGGGAGCTACAAGGCTGGCCCCTGTATTGTTGGTGGCCACATGCCGAACGGTGAATGTTTGCCACACTAAGGGTGAACCCTGAAGTCAGTGTGGTTTAGACCCCAGGAGTCATCACCAAGGGTGAATTTTGTGGTAAATGCAGCTGGAGGGATCTGGTAGGTGCAGCTGGAATGACAAGCCATCAGCATTTGCACTTGGGGCTGGAAGTCATGGAGAATTCTCCAGGAATTTGAGTGGGGTGACCCAGCCAGTTTTGGAAACTTGAAAGAAGATGCAGCTGCTGCCACCTGCCGCCCGGGGTTCTTAGGGGCTTGGGCCCGCGGTCTTGATTCCCGGAAGCACCTGGGGCATTCTCTCAGAACGGCTCGGGGCGCCCCCTGGTGTCCATTCCTGGTAGCACAGCGGGGCTGGAATTTAAAAAGGGTCCAAGCGGGGGCCCTCTGGGAGGGCCCCTGGACCAGGGCTGCGTGCTAACCACTACTCCAAAATATCATCTCAGCACTTATCCTCTCTGACTCTGACACGCACCCAGCATGTTTTTCCAGTATCAGCTCTTGCAGTAAACGTGACTGCCCACATCTCTGCCTCAGAGCCTCGCAGGAGGCCCACACACTGATTGTTGTTGGGTCCTGGTAGCTCCAGGTCTGGCCTGTGTAATGGGTCAAATGATACACCTCAACTCCCAAAGTCATGTGCACCCAGGACCTCAGAAGGCGACCTCCTTTGGCAACAGGGTCTTGGTAAATATAACTAAGTCAAGGATCTAGAGATGAGATCACTCCAGATTTAGGGTGGGCTGCTGTCTGTAGAAAAGACAAAGCCACAGAGGAAAGAGGGTCCTGTGAAGATGATGCAGAGATTGGAGTGACATGTCTGCTCACCCAGGGACACCAAGGGTTGCCACCCCCACCAGAAGCTGCACGGAGGGGTGGGACAGACCCACTTTCAGAGCCACAGAGGCAATCAACCCTGCCAATGCCTTGATTTTGATTCCAGAACCATGAGAGAATAAACTTCTGTTATTTTAAGCCATAATTTGTGACACTTTGTTACGGCAGCTTTAGCAACTTTCATACAGCCTGTTCCAGAAGCTGAGAGAAAGCCCTTGGAGTGGTAATGAGGCAGAGGAGAGAGGAGGAGGTGGCCTAGGTTTGTTCTTAGCTCAGGGGAGCCATGGAGATCAGGGGAATCTGCGGGCCAGCTGACATTGCTAGAGTCACTGCCTAGAGGGCAGAGCAGGAGACCAGTGAGGTGGCCCACAGTCCCCCAAGGGGCTACAGAGACCAATGTGGGCAAGTGTGCCATATATTCTAGAAACAAAGTGAGACCAGCTGGAGGGTAAAAAAAGCAAGAATCCAGCCCCCAAGATGTTTAGCTTGAGTGCTTGATGGGCAGGAGAGGAGGTTCCCTGAAATGGAGAAGGTCCCAGCTCAGAGCACAGGCCTGGGAGAGGAGACCAGAGTCTGGTTCTGGGCAGGCAAGATGTGGGTGGTCAAGGAGAGAGCTAAACACACAGGGGGGTCATGCAAACTAGAAACAAAGAAGGGGGGTAGTTGGGTGGGATGTAAACTGACCTGATCAGCACTTGAAAGAAGAGTCTTACATCATCTAAATGCAGGTTTACTCTGTGCGTGTGCCATCCCCAAGTTTTGATGCCAAGGTTGAGCAGAGAAGGTCAGGGCTGCCCTGAGCCTCGAAGGATGGCTGAGGCCTTCAGATGGGGAAACAGAGCAGACACACTGTGCTTGAAGCCATTGGCCAGAGGCCATGTGGCAGAGGCAGGGCTGGAGCTGCCCTCCCTACCAGGTTGTCCCTTGCCCTCCTGACTTTCTGTCAGCCCTATACCTGCTGGGTCATGTCTCTATCCTGGAACCTGAGCCTCAGCACCTGCCACTGTCTAAGAGTGTTGGTGAAGGCTTTATCCCTTTATGCCCAGAGGCCCATTGTGTGTCCCGTGCACACACATGCATGCACACACACGCATGTATGCAGTTTTCACAGAAGATCAGATATAGGAGGCCAGCAGAGGTAGGAGACATAGAGGTGGACTGATCATATCATCACAGGGGTGGAAATTCCAGAAGCAGCAGCCATCCAGAGTCAAGGTGGCAGCAATAGGACCAAGTGGTTATCACACCCGGGATCCCCAAAGGCCTCCTTGTTCTCTCCAGGATCCTCGTGCAGGGCTTCTGCCCCCTTCCTCTTTACAACCCATCCCATCTCTCTTCCCCCTCAAATGATGGAGGGGCATCAAGGCCCTGTGAGTAGAGCAGGGTACTACCAGGGAACTGCCAAGGACCACAGCCAAAGTTACCCACCTCTGGGCTGGTGTCCCCAACATCCAGCATTAAATAAGTGAAACAGATGCTGGCAAATTGAGGAGTTCTCTGAGGAACTCTCCCTCACCAATGAGAAGCTCAGCTCAGGAACCTACAAGCGGGAGAAGCTAGAGAAGCTGGAGAAGATGGCAGAGTCCAGGAATGGGGTGGATAGGTCCCCTGAGTCTCACTTCACACTTGTTCCAATGGACTCTTCCATTTTCAGCCTCTACCACAGCCATTTCCCATGGGTAGCAAGCTGTGGAAGAACAGGCATGTGTCCAGAGTCAGCTGGGTCCCTGGGGTGGCAGGCTCCAGAATGTTCTCTGAATGATGCCTAGAAAAGACACCTATGCACTCTGCCCCTCTTGCTCTTTTTGAGATGAAATTCACATAAATTGCAATTGACCATTTTAAAGTGAACAATTCAGTGCTTTCACAATGTTGTGCAACCACCACCTCTGTCTAGTTGCAAAAGTGTTTCATCACTCCAGATGAATACTCTGTACCACTGAGCAGTCACCTCCCACTCCTCCCTCCCCCTGCCCAATTCCCTGGCAACCACCAATCTGTTTGCTATCTCTATGGAATGGCCTATTCTGGACATTTTATATAGAAATGGAATTATGCACTATGTAACCTTTTGTGTCTGTCTTCTTTCCCTCAACATATTTTTGAAGTTTATACATGTTGTAGCAAGTGTCTAAACTTCACTCCTTTTTATGGCTGGATAATATTTGATTGCATGGATATACCACAATTTGTTCATCCATTCATTGGTTGATAGACATTTGGATTGTTTCTATGTTTTTGCGTTTTTTTTTTTTTTT
>NW_003852537.1:2272034-2275479 GCF_000181295.1 Otolemur garnettii | reverse complement strand
GAAACCCATTATACTGAAATTCAGCTAAAAGGAATAGTAATATTACTCTTAAAATAATGATTATATAATAAGATAATAATATAAATAGTAATAATAATCTAGCATCAGTTCTCATAATAACCAGTAATTTCAAGGTTATGATCAGCAAATGACATTTTGAGACATCTATAAAATAACAATTAGACTATTTGGGTCAGGTATAGGGGCTCACGCCTGTAATCCCAGTAGTCTGGGAGGCCTAGGCAGGTGGATTCCTTGAGCTCAGGAGTTCAAGATCAGCCTGAGCAAGAGTGAGACACTGTCTCTAAAAATAGCTGGGCATTGTGGTGGGCACCTGTAGTCCCAGCTAGAAGTCTGAGGCAAGAGGATTACTTGAGCCCAAGAGTGTGAGGTTACCGTGAGCTACAGTACCATGGCACTCAACCCCAGGGCAACTGAGATGCTGTCTCAAAAAAAAGAATTGGACTATTTGTGGAAAATATTTTTTTATTTCTATTGATGGCAAAGTCACGGATACTGCTAACAATGTTATCATTTTTTTGCCTAAATTTGTGACAGAAGAAAATGCCTGATTCAATGAAACATTTGTAACAATAAAGATGTAACCTCTTATATCCAAGTTCATGAATCTTCTTCTTTGATCCGTTGAGGGTCATGGAAGGCCAAGTTAGAAGCCCCTGGCCCAGACCTTGCCTGGTAGCCTCAATACTTACTCTGTCTCTGGCCAGCTGCCTAGCAGATCTGCACTCAGCCTACTGCTCCAGCCCCTACCATGTTGTCCATAGCCCTGCCACCTCCCCACTCTCTACTCTCTGACTCTCCCTCCTCAATATGCAACCAGGCATTGTCCTGATTGCTTGCTGCTCTGATGACTATACCAGGACTATTTCTGAGATGTCATCATCCTGCTGAAATGCAGCTCTTTCAGGCATGGAAAGCCCACACCTAGGGCCTTCTCCCCAAGCCATAGGCAGGAAAGCCCCCGCATCTGGATACCCAGACATCACCATATGACCCAAACCAGGGCTTCTGGGCCATTAATCCTAACCTACAGGGTCTTCTAGGCAATCTGAGAAGACATCTAGAGTTTTCTCTTTCCCTCTCCTAAATTCCAGGCATCGAGATGTTACAATGCTTAAGACTGAGGAGGTATCACTTTTCTCATTCCTTGCTCCCTCCCGCTTGCCTTTCAACCTTATTTAAAGAATACCTACTACACGCTGGGTGTTATGCTAGGTACTGGAAATAGGAACAGTGAACAAAATAGGCAAAGTCTCTTCTTTCTTTGGCTTTATATTATATGGAGGGAAACAGATTAAATAACTAAATTAAGCTAATAGCATTTCAGAAGGTGGTGAATGCCATGGGAGAGCAGGTAGGACACAAGGTGGGCAGTACTGGGGTGACCTCACAGGGAAGGTGACATTTGAGCAGCCCTGAATGAGCAGCGAGGTATCCCCATGTGTGCCCGGGGAGGAGCATCCCACCCACCCAGCAGGGGGAACAGCCAGGGCAGGACATGGATGAGTACCAGAGGCAAGGGAGTGGTAAGGCCAGGTAGGTCACAGGCCAGGTTATGCCAGGTGATGGTCCCCAGGAAGGGCCTTGTCTTTCCTCTGAGATGGGCTGGAAGGACACGGTCCTGGTGCAGTTTCCAGGACAGACTCAGGTTGCCAAATGGGAAGAGCAGAGGGACCAGGAGTAACAAAGTCTCCACCAGGGAAGGAGGGGAGGACAGTGGAGGTGGGAGGAGGGCTCGGATTCTGGATCAATTGGAGGAGTCCTCGTCAGATGGATACGGAATGTGAGAGACAGAGCTGCCAAAATTGACATGGGGAAGTATATTCATTTCTGGGCCTCTGTAACAAAGTGCTACAGACTGGGTGACTTTAAACAACAGAAACTTAGTCTTTCTCAGTGCCATCTGAGATGAATGAGTCAGCAGGGTTGGATCCTTCTGGAGGAAGGAAGAGGAAGTCTCTGCCAAGGACGAGACTCTGCTCCAGGCCTCTCGCCCCACTGCTGGGGGTGTCACCAATCCTCCACGTCCCTTCCCTTGTAGACACATCACTCCAGTCTCTGCCTGTACTGTTACATGGCTGTCTTCCCTGTGCATGTCTCTGTGTTCAGATAATTCTCTCTTGTAGGGACACCAGTTGTTAGATAGGGCCCACCCCAAGCCAATGTGACTTCATCTTAACTTGATTACATCTGCAAAGGCCTTATTTCCATATGTGTCAAAAAACCAACTCAAACTGTGTTTTTTCTCTCTGCTCTCACACCACAACAATCAACATGGAAGACTTCTGGAACCAAATATCGGAGGGGTTCCACACACACTAAGCAAGTAATCACTTCTGCAGTGAACACCAGCTGGATGTCCTCCAATTCAAACGTGACTCTATCTACCCAGGGATGTCATCAGATCCCACAGGTCAGGGCCTCAGTCCCCAAGACTACCCACCCCTGCCAGCCACAAGTCCAGACCTCAGGAATGTCTGACCAACTGGCTTTAAGTTGGGGTTCCCAGAACCCCCTCTTTGGATTACATTACTTTTCTGGAGCAGCTCACAGAACTCAGGGAACATATTTACCAGTTCGTTACAGAGGATATTAGAAAGGATAGAAATGAAGAGATGCCTAAGGCAAGATGTAGGGGAAGGGCCACAGAACTTCCCAGGCGCACCTCCCTCCAGGCACCTGCATGTGTTCAGATGTCCAGAAGCTTACCAAACCCGGTCTTCAGGGACCCTGTGTGGAGACTTTATTAGGCAGGCATGATTGACAACCACATAGAAATGTGATGGGACAAAAAGGGTCCAATCTCACACTGCTAGACTGAGTAGGGAAACCCAGAAAGGCCTGTCTGTTCAGATTCTTCTCGGCCTCTCTGTGCAGCATTCCTTCCCTCAGGGTGGTGTGGGGCAGGACTCCCTCCGCGTGTGGGTCTTAGGACTTACAATTAGATAAGGTAGGTCAGAGAACTTCCCTAAGGCCAGCTCTAAGCCAGCAAGGCAGGGGAAGATTCCTGCCCTGGGGAGCAAAGGTTGCAGGTGGAAGGAGGGTTGGGGAAGATCAGAGAGAGATTCTGTTTTCTGAGGCTGCTCCTGAGGCCTGAAGCACCCCAACATTATAACAAGGGCCATGGGAGTTACATATTGATAACTCATGATATCACACCATATAAGGCCCCATTCATGGGTTCCAGGGGTACAGAAATTTGGGGAGTCACTATTCAGCCCAGTTTTGTCCATATTTCCTTGGAAATCCACATCAGGCTTGAAACCTCAGAACCCTTCTGAAACACCCCATCCTCTTTGTGGTGAGGGGGGCGCCTTCCAGCCCTTGCCAGGATGATACATGGCTCTTATCAGATGTGTGCAAAAATCTGTTGATTTTGCTTCTGACTCCACTGTGGTCATGTGACTCCACAGCCTCTCACCCA
>NW_003852537.1:2270856-2271917 GCF_000181295.1 Otolemur garnettii | reverse complement strand
TGAGATGCCACCATGCTGGACAGGCCTACAGCAAGCCAGCTCCTGGGAGCTGATGAGTTAAGACACCAGCAACTCCCCACAATGCCCCCGAACTTGTGCAGCAGCTCCCCAAAGAATTGCTCACAGGCAGCATAACAAATCAGGAAGCAGCTCAAAAGGCTCACCTTGCACAACCTGCAATGTCTGGCTCTGCCTAGTGGCCCTGCTACCTGCACATCCCATGGTTTTGCAAGTCAGATATATTCCCCGCTGAATGGTGTCACAGCTTTGGTTGGCTGAGTGACCCTTCCTTCTATAGCTCTGGGGTTTATTCTGCATTTTACCCCCAGTGGTTCTCTCTACCTAACCTTTTGTGTGGCTGATAGCTTGTCTCAAAAAAAAAAGAAAAATCTTCTGTACAATAAACACCAGATGACCACATTTTTTGAAAGAGATGTCACTCCTCTCACAAGTGAACTACCACCTCTAAATTCTTCTGGGTGGAGTTTAGATTTTCTTAAACTGGTTCTCTTGAAGGCACATGCAGGGGCATAGAGAAGCTGTCTTGTTTCAGCAGGGAGTAATTCCGAAATGACACCTGGCCTTTGTCTACTAAGAACACTTTAACACTCAAGGCAAAAGCATCCCCCCATCCATTTCTTCGAGATTTCATTTGATCTCCTAACCAGTTATCCAAGGCACAAAGGTCCCCTGTAACACCTTGGTTCCTTCCTGTCCCAACCCCCAACACAGCTGACCCCTGTCCCCTAAACAACTTTGCTAATTCAAAGTGGCACAGAAGGTTGGGCATGGTGACCCATGACTGTAATCTTAGCACTCTGGGAGGCCTAGGATGGTGGATTGCTTGAGCTCTAGGGGTTCAAGACCAGCTTGAGCAGGAGTGAGAACCATCTCTACTAAAAAATAGAAAAATCAGCCAGATGTTGTGGTGTATGTCTGTAGTCCCAGATACTCAAAAGCCTAAGGCAAAAGGATTGCTTGAGCCCATGAATTTGAGGTTGCTGTGAGCTAGGATACCTCTGCATGCTACCCAGGGCAACAGAGTGAGATGCTGTCTCAAA
>NW_003852537.1:2270324-2270766 GCF_000181295.1 Otolemur garnettii | reverse complement strand
CAAAAGGATTGCTTGAGCCCATGAATTTGAGGTTGCTGTGAGCTAGGATACCTCTGCATGCTACCCAGGGCAACAGAGTGAGATGCTGTCTCAAACAAAACAAAACAAAAAAAAAAAAACAGGGCCAGTGCAGTGGCTCATGCCTTTGATCCTTGCACACTGGGAGGCTGAGGCAGGTAGATTGCTTGAGCTCACTAGTTGGAGACCAGTCTGAGGAAAAATCAAGACCCCCATCTCTACTAAAAATTGAAAAACTGAAGCAAGTGATCACTTGAGCCCAAGAGTTGGAGGTTGCTGTGAGCTATGATGCCACAGCACTCTAACTAGGGTGACAGCTTGACACTCTGTCTCAAAAAAGAAACAAACCAAAACAAAACAAAAGTAACCCTCAGTACCTCACAATGTGAGTGCATTTGGAATGTGAGGGTTTTTGAAGAGGTAA
>NW_003852537.1:2258065-2270133 GCF_000181295.1 Otolemur garnettii | reverse complement strand
CAGGGGCTTTATGACGAAGTCACCAGCATTTATGGCTCTTGGAAAGCTGACATATAAAAAAGAAGTTATAGGCCAGGTGTGGTGGCTCTCACCTGTAATCCCAGCACTTTGGGAGGTCAAGACTGGGTGTGATGGCTCACACCTATAATCCTACCACTCTGGGTAGGAGGCTGGAGTAGGTGGATTGTCTGAGCTGAGGAGTTCAAGATCAGACTGACCAACAGCAAGACCATATCTCTAAAAAATAGCTGGGCATCAGCTACTTGTAAGGCTGAGGCAGGAGAATCGCTGAAGCCCAAGAGTCTGAGGCTGCTGTGAGTTGTGATGCCATGGCACTCTACCCAGGGTGACAGCTTGAGACTCTTATCTCAAAAAAATAAAAAATAGCTGGACATTGTGGCAGGCACCTGTAGTCCCAGCTACTTGGGAGGCTGAGGTAAGAGGATGGCTTAAGCCCAGGAATTTGAGGTTGCTATGAGCTAAGATGATCTCACAACATCTACCCAGGGTGACAGAGTGAGACTCTATCTCAAAAAAGCAAAAAAGAAAAAATGATGAACCAAAATAATAAAGTTCCTAACCATGCATTGGAACCCTCAAGGGCTTGTGAAAACAGGAGGCTGCCCCCCTCCCTAGGTGCTGATATGGAAGGGGGGCATGGGCCTGCATTTCCAACAAGCTGCCTGGGTGTGACCTCTCTCACTCTGGAGCTCGCCAAGGTCTCAAACTAGGCTTCATGTCTGATTCACTTGGGGACAACCAGATCTACCTCCAGGGACCCTAATCAGCTCCCTTCAGTCCCCTTCACTACAGAACACAAAGGAGGTGTCCTGCCACATCCAACAACTGCTCTTGCTGCCTATAAGGCCCAAATGTCCATATGCAAGAAAAGAGACTCTGGCCACACCAGTGGTCTATGCTTGGCTATATTAAGAGCACACAGCTTTATTCAGCGATAATGGCAGTATTTCACAAGAATGAGCTGCACGATGGTGTGAATGTTGCTTTCAGCACAAAGTCTGGGAGCGAATAGTTACAGCAACAGAGCCCTGACCCCATGGTCCTGCCCTTCCCTCCCTGGGGCACTTGGATGTGTGTACCGGGCCTCAACCTGGCCCCTTTGGTGCTGTCACCTGCCCTCTCCATGGCGTTTGCCTCTACCAGGCCACTGGGCTGTGGGGAGGGCTCAGGCCAGGTCCCCTGGTCAGGGCTGTCATCCCATTTCTTCTTTCCCCAAGCCACCTGGGGAGCAGCTGGGTGGCAAGAACTTCCCCCGACACAGGGACCCAAATCTCCAGTGGGTCCCGACTCCACCTCTTCTTTGGCCGCAAGGCGTTTTCCTCAGTGAAAGTTTACCAAGAGGGTTTCAGAGTTCTGCCCCCTCTGTCCCCTGCAAGTAGGCAGGGGACAGGGTAGCCTTACAATGAAAGTAGGAGCTGCAGGAAAACACACAAAGGGAAGGCCAGGCCCAGGACCTGTTGGGGCTGAGTGGAGAAGGTTGGATTTGATTTTTGTCCTAATTCAGGGTGCATCCCAGCAACTGACTTAACAGATAGCAGAGCAAACTGTCTGAGATGCCCATGTGACACTTGTGTATCCCTGTGTGTCTGTGTACACACTCATCTATGATCATGCCCATCTGTGCATGTGACCCTCCACTATGTATCCATAATCATGGATGGCCTTCTTCCAACTCTCTGGCATAGGCAGGGCTGCCCAGCGGAGGGAATTGCAAACCCCCAACAGATAGCAGACATGCCAGTATGAGGAGAAAGGGTGAAGACCAGCCAGGCCCACCTTGGAGAGAACAGGGAATAAGCCTGGTGTCACAGTCCTGCTCAGAGTCTCTTTAAGGATGGAGGGTAGGGTAAGAGTGACTGAGAGGTGCTTACTTCAGTGGCTGGACTATACAGATGGGCAAATGGCTGTGGGCATGACACAGAGGGGCTTGTGACACTGGCTGGACTATACAGGTGGCCAACCAACCAGGTCAATAACCCCTCACACATGAATCCTTCCTGGTCAGAGGTGCACCCACCCTGCCCAAAGCTCTAAGTAGGCAATCACTTAACACTGATATGGGGAATGGAGTGCTCACACAGTATAAGTTTTAACAGATTTGTAGAGGGGCGGGAGCAGCCCGTGGTTTTCGCGGACAATTTCCAGGTACTCAGATGGAGTCTCCAGCAAGAAGGGCCCACAGCACATCTGGCAGCAGCACCTGACCCCAGAGGGTGGCTCCGGGTTCTTGTCAGACATGGGGGAAAAGTCAAAATCAGCCACCTATGGTGAACAAAACCCCAAGGGTCAATCACCCACCCACCAGGAGCCCCATCAGGTGGCCTTATGAGCTGATCAGCTTCCAGGCAGCACCGTGTACAGTAACATCCTTCTGGCACCACATGTATGCCAAGGACCATCACAGGAGATAAATCATGCAGAATACCAACTTAATAATTTCTCCTGCTCTATGGATGCCTCTTGGGCACATCATACCAAGCCCCAAGGTCTTGCTCTAACATCAGGATCCCCTCCAGGCATCCTGGCCTGGCTCCCAAACCCTCTCCAAAGACCCTCCCTAGGCAGGGCCCAGTGGTCCAGCCCCCACTTTTCTGAGCACCCACCTCCACCATGTCCTTCTGCTGAGTTGCATTCCGCAGGGTCATGTACATGATGAAGGCCAGCATCACAGTGATAAGTGTGGCACATGGGAAGGCAAAGACAGCGGGCTGGATGCCTAGGAGTGAGAGAAGTGAAGTCACCAGACCAGGTAGCTAGCTGGTGCTGAAACACTGGTTCTTTGGAGGCAAACATAATGGGGGAGAGAAGAGTCAACCCTAACCCCCACCAGTGATTTTTTTCTTATGCATATGCATCCCAACTAGACAACCCCAATGGACAAGTCCAGGTCTTCACACACACACGCACACACGCGTACGCACGCACACACAAAGCAGGATAAGGGCTTCTTTAAAATACATTCGTAAGGGGTGGTGCCTGTGGCTCAAAGGAGTAGGGCATCGGCCCTGTATGCCAGAGGTGGCGGGTTCAAATCCAGCCCTGGCCAAAAACTGCAAAAAATAAAAAAAAAAAAATACAATCCGTAAGTTACTTGATAGTAACTTCCAAGAGGGGCAGCTAAATTTCCCACCCCTTGAGTGTGGCTGGACTCAGTGTCCACATCCTATACCAGATGACAGGAGCAATGGTGCATGACTCCCAAATCCAAGTCATGAATGCCATAAAAGACATCATAGTTTCCTCCTCGCTTTCTTAGGTAATGTGCTGTGGGGAAGGGAAGCCATGTTGTGAGGACATCCAAGTAGTGCTGTGACTGCAACTACAGCTTCCTGACCTTTGGCAACTCCAGGTTCACTCACTGAGCCTATTGCTAGGAAGAGGCATGGTGTAGTAGAAAGAGCTCATTGTTTGCAGCTGGGCAATTCTGGGTTCAAGTCTTGGCTCTGTCCTGACTACCTAAAGCTAATGCTGACCTGCGAGGCTGCCATGAAGATGTGATGAGGAGGGGCATGGATGTTCCCGGCATGTGGCAGGTGATCAGGAAGTGTGGGTTTCCTCTCACACTTCCCTCACCGTCTGCCATCAAGATCTATTTCCTAAGAAAAGGTAATGCTGATTGCCAGTACTGCTGTCTTTTCTGCAGAATTCAGAAGGATCTCTGGCACTCAGTGCCCAGGGGGTGCTGAGAACTCAAGGCCCCCAATGATGTACACAAGATCAGCCACGGCCCAGAGTGGAGCATGGTGGACTGGGGAGACTACAGGGGATAGTGGCAGCATCAGATGCACCTACTGGAACAGCCTCAAGAACAAGTGCAGCTGGCAGGGCTTGGCATGAGTGAAGGAGCACATTCCTAACCCAGGGAACAGCATGAGACCAGGAGCCTGAAAGTTGGGTTTGGACTCAGGCTGACATTTAGTCTTGTTGCCTTGCTGTGCCTTAGGTTCCCCTCATATAGCATAAAAGATGGGGCCAAGTCAGGCATCTGAAAGACCACTCCTTAAGATCCTGGGATCCCACTTTCTCCTCTGTGTAAGGAAGCACCTTTCTGGGTTCCTGCAGTCCCTCAAGGAAATGAAGTAGATCCTAATGCTGTCATTCGCTAATCCTGTGACTGTAAGCCAGTGGCCACGCCTGATGATAGTCTAGGGAGAAGGGTTGGTTCCTTATTACTGACTCAATCTGTACTTCAGACTTTCAGAGCAGCTCCTTCTCCTTGGAACACTCACCAAAGTTCTGTGAGTTGGACAGAATTACTGTTAGGAATGCTGGTTTGAGTGGTAGCAACCACTAGGATGGAAGTGAAGGAAGTGAGGCAGTGGGGATGGAGTGGAGGGAACACTGCAATCATGGTGGCTCATTTTGTGATGGGGACATGGGTGGTCTCGGGAATATGTGGGAAGCTACACTAACAGCAATGGTGTTGTCCACAGGGTTGGCACGGGGGGGGGGGGGCATGGGCTTATAAGAATGGTGGGGGCAGGAGTCACAGAGGTGATGGGGTAGGAATGCTGGCTGAGTTCTTAGTAGTGACAATGACGATGCTGGAAGAGTTGTTAGCACAGTGCACAGTCATGATGGCAGCTGAGTTGGTTGTTATGTTAGTGGTGCTGGTGTTGATGGTGGTCTTGGTGAAGCTGATGGATGGTGGTTCTGGGGTTGGCAGAGCTGGTTGGTGGTATTAGCAGTTTGCCTACAGCAGTGGTGGCAGTTGCTGGAGGCAGTAGGGTTACTGATGGTGCTGATGCTAGGGGGTTTGGGTGCCAAGGACCTTGGTAGGGTTGGCCGGTAGGAGTGTACCGGTGGCAGTGATGGGGTGAATAGTTTTGTGCTGCCCATGTGGCATGGGAGCAGAAGGTGAGGTGTCACTTACTGGAGGGCCACACTTGGATCCTGTGGTATTGATGTGCCTTGCTGATGACATTCTCCGCCCGGATGCTAAAGCAGTAGTCCCCTGGATCCCTGAAGATGTGGGTCAGGTTGTAAGCTGTACTGGCCACAGACACGGGATGGCATTCCCCTTCCTCCAGCGGGAGGCACTCAGGCTTGAGACGCCAGCACACAGTCAGAGGCGGGCTGTAGGAAAATGGGAATAGTTTTTCAGAAATGGCTCAGCAAAGAGTGTGAGGACCAAGGCCAAGAAAGGCTGATGGGCACAAGCATCAGTGTCCTTTCCATAATAGGACACCAAGATGTCACATATTCCAGAGCAGGGAACACAATGGTGCAGAAGAGAGGGCCCCTGACCACAGGTGGATCTCAAGCTAGGAGACAGAGACACACACAGACTACTACCCCAGGGCAGAATGAGTGCTCTGATGGCGCATGCCATGTGCTAGGGAAACATGGGGGAATAATGAGCACGTTCTTCATGAGGAAATCAGAGAAGACTTCCTGGAGGAGGTGACATTTGAGCAGGCTTTGAAAGGATAAGTAGGCCTTTGATAAGTGAGAACGGGTGAGGGTATTCTGGGCTATCTGCATGCCACAGGCATGAGCTCAAAAGTCAGAAAATGCAGGCCCATCAGAACCCCAGGTCCTGAGTAGCTATCCACTCCCGCCACCTTAAAGATCAAGGCTGCTGCCCTAATGCCTTCCCACTTTCCATATGCGAAGCTCCTGCCTCTAAAGCCCCATAAAAGCTTTAGAAACTACCTCCAAGCCCTAAGTTAGCTCATCGTCCTCTTTCCTGAACCTCCTTTGCTCACTTTCTGTCTGGCCCATATCCCTCGGATATGTCCCAGTGTGAGGATGAGAGTCCTTTGAAGCCTGGACCCTGGCCACTGACCTCTGTAGCTTTATCCATCTCTGTGGCCCCATGGGGGTTGGAGATGACCTTGTGGGGAGGACACACCCAGCATCTCCGAGTCTCCACTGAACATTCAGCCTCATGCCCTTCTTACCAAGAGCCTGCACCATACCCCCCCCCCCAGCAGGGGTGCTGATTAGAATCCCTTGGGATTATCTGCTTCTGTTTCTTGTGGGGTGACCCTCACACCCTCTACTGTACACAGAGGAGCAGTGAATAGTTCTGCCTTATCTCTCAGGCTTCTAGAATGGTGCCTGTCCAAAGAAGACTCTCAGCCAACTTCTGCTAGCTGGTCCCAGCTCCCCTACACAGGCCAGAGGACTCTCAGGAGGCAGGCATTTCAGGGGGCTTTGGAGGACAAGAATGTTTGAACATGTGAGAGGAGTGAAAGGGAACTCGGAGGAGGAACTGTGCAGACAAAGGCTACAGGGCTAGAAAACTAGCCCAAGTCACCCATGGGGGCTCCTTACAGTGGGGAGCCTCCAAACCTTTGCTGTAGACAGACCATCCTCCCTCCCTGGCACTTGGAAAATAGGGCTATGTCCACACTCACCCCATGACACAGCCTCAGAACACACCCTTGCTTGGGGCCCATGAGGGGGTGCAACAGGCGGGAGAGCACCTTTCAGAGCATGTAAGCAGGGCCCACAGGCTCCTACAGTGTACTCTGAGGTTCACTCACCTCCCCAAGAAGTTCAAGGTCACTGTCATCTTTTGGAAGGTCTGAATTAGGGTAGGCCCCAAAACTTGGATGCCTCGAAGAGTTTCTGTAAGGCAGGAAGAGCCCCATTAGACCTTGTGTCTGAAAACTACTGTCACAGGCTCCCAGGGTCCACGGGCTGTGTGACTACCACCCTGTCCTCTGTCTTTCTCCCAAGGGAGGGTTGCAGGTCTGTCCAGGGCACCTCGAGGTCCTGCCTCCGCTGTTCAGCAGCAGGTGCTAGAGCTGGCTTAGAGGGAGGAAATTGGAGAAGAAAGGCAAAGGGCACCTGTCCCACCCCCTCCCACAGAACCATTATCTGTGCTACTGAGGAAAAATACCACCCCGATAGCATGAACCAAGAAATCTTCCACAGCTGCCCAGGCATTCCTTCTTGGCAAAGGTAGGGAGAGACAGGTTTGGGTACATCCTCCCTGTGTAGTAGACATACGCCATCTACCAATGGGGAACACAACCAGCAAGACAGGCCAATTTGTGGCAGACAACTGGTCACAGGCTTAGGCTTTGGGAACAGGTAGGCTTGGACTCAAATGCCACTCTGCCATTGAGTGGCCATGTGACCATGTCTGTGGTCTTTGATGCCCTCTTTGAAGCAGGGATAATGACAGAGACTGCTCAGAAGACAGGATGGGCCTCTAGCCTGAGCCACTCTGCTCTGTGCAGCCAGTGACCCCACTCTGGAAGGAGCAGTGTTGGAGCTCCCCATGGGGCCCGATGCTTAGCTTTTGTGAGCCCAGCTGGAGACTCACCCTGAAGCTTTAGCGAGGCAGAGAAGTCACCCGTCTTCTGCAAGACACCCTTTGCAGAGCCTGGCTCTGCCTGCTCCCACTCAGCCACCACTTTGAGCTTCACAGTGAAGGTTCCAATGATGGAATAGTTATAATAGACCATGGAGTCTTCAGTCACCATCTGGGTCCTGTGAAGGGACAGGGAAGAGAAAAACAGATGTCAGAAGGTTGTTTCCCCTTCTCGTAACTCAGAAATGATTCACGTGCCTTGTTAGAATCAGGGATGGCTGTACAGTGACACTCCCAGCTGCCAATGAGCACTCCTGTCATTGCAGCAGAGCCCCTAGAGCCAACTGGAACTTGAGATCAGCAGAGCTGTTTCCCAGATAGAAACTGAGGCCCAGGAGAATAGGAAAGGACCCACATCCTTTCCTCTTCTCTCAGTGAGGGACTCTGATGTGGACGAGAGGTTCTGTGCCCTCCAAGAGGCAGCTATAATACCTATCAGTCTCATGTTGCACAGAGGCAGCTGGCAGGGTTCTCAGCTCTGCAGACTGTCAGAATCAGGCATGGCTTTGATGTACCAACCTCCAGATGCCTTCACCAATGCTAGCAAATGGGAAGCTTGGGTCCCACCAGGCCCCATCACCTCTAGAGAACTTGCCAGACGCCTACACTGTGTTTAAGTTGCTGCTCGCTGGCTTTTTGCTTCTAAGTTATAGGTAGGAGAACTCCCAGCAATGGGCTCTCTCCATCACCCCACCTCCCAGCCAAGAATCTGGGAGATGCCTTGTATTATAGACAATGTTCAGATACAACAGAAATAGTAAATAAGTCCTTGACTTGGAAGGAAATGCCCCTAATAAGCATGGAGACAGTTCCCTCCATCTGTTTAAGACAGATGATCCAGATATTCTTTATTATGATAAAAGCCATACGCACACACACACGTACACACGGCATAAAAAAATGTATACGCATTTTAAGAAAGGAAAAAAGTGTATTAAATTTGTAATAATATATGCCCATAACAGAAGATGAATACAAATCACATTTGAGCATCTCTTACAATTGCAGAAGTCAAACAAAATGTGGGTATTACAAATTTAATACACTTTTTTCCTTAGTATGCTTTTTTCCTTTCTTAAAATGTGTATACATTTTCTGGCACCCTCTGTGTGTGGGTGCATCTCTGTGTGTACAAAATTTAATTGGATGAACTTTACCATCTCTATCACATTCCAAAAATCATGCAGTTATTCCTGTTGAAACTTTTCTTGGGTTTGTGTTAAACTTACAGAATAACTGGGGTTGGGGAGGGATGCATATCTCATAAGCAGGACATGGAGTACATATTCATTTCCTCAGATCTTTTTTTTTTTTTTGGTGACAGACTCTCACTCTGTTGCCCAGGCTGGAGCACTGTGGCATCAGCCTAGCCCATAGCAACCTCCAGTTCTTGGGTCTCAGGCTCCCAAATAGCTGGGACTACTGGCAGGAGCCACCATGCCTGACTAATTTTTCTATTTTTAGTAGAGATGGGATCTCACTCTTACTCGGGGCTGGTGTCAAACTCCTGAGCTCAAGCGAGCCTCCTGCCTCAGCCTCCCAGAGTACTAGGATTACAGGGCTGAGCCACTGTGCCTGGCCCATTTCCTCAAATCTTGGATACTGTTCAGTAGCTATGTAGTTTTCTTCACATGAGATCTTGACCATTTCCAGGTTAATCATGTTCTCATGTTAATTTTATAAACTAGTTTTCTTATTTTTAGAAGGAATCCCCTCTTTATCTTCCAACATGTTATTGCTAGTATATAAGAAAGCTATTGATACTTTCCACTAGTTTCCCCCACTGCTTCTCTAGATCTATGTTTTCCAATATAGAGATAGCTACTGGACACATGTGGCTGGGTTTTTTGAAACTAAAAATAGGTAAAATTTAAAATTTATTTCTCAGTCTTATTAGCCAAAATGCAAAGGCTCAATAGCTCAATGGTAGAGGAACAGAGTCACCCAAATTTCCACTGGACAGTGAGAGCTATTTCTTCAAGTAGGTAATATAAGTTTCTTCAACTAAATAATCTTTTCTGCAAATTGTCTGCTTTGTAATATTTATATCTCATTTATCTTTTTGACTTTGTGAATAACTTAGAACTTCTAGGATAATGTTCGAGGATGGAAATAAAGAGTATACTTGTCTTCTTTTATTTTCTTAATTTTTTTTTGTGAGGGAGCATCCTTGTCTCATTCCTGCATGTAGGGCTGGGCTCCCCCCAGCACTTCAATGGAATGATTCCCCAAAAGTGTTTGACCACAGGTCCTTTTTCTCATTGAGGGCTATGGAATCCACACTTTACATTTCACCACTTGGTATGATGTTAGTTGTTGATTCCACCAACTTCTTTTTCTAGTTTACTGAGAATTACATTGAACACCCATTTCTGCTGATTCTAACACTTTGTTGGGGATCTAGAGAGATGATCCTATCATCTTTCTTCTTTAACTTATTAAAATGATGAACCAGGTGGATTTCTTTCTGGTTGGAAATCTCACCCGCGGGTGGAATAAAGCCATTTTAATTGTACAAACTGGGCCTCTGTTTTCCTTTCATCTTGTACCTCAGAATAATCTTTCATCTTTGGCTGCATAGCCTTTCATGTGGTGCCGAACCCAGGATGGGGAGAAGCCCCTTTGGGGGGGGCGGCTAAGTATACCTCACTGGATGCAGCTAAATAGACCCTTCTGGGTCTATTCTGGAGAAATGAAAAGAAAATGGGTGAAATGAAAGAAAACAGGAAACCTCTCTGACCCTGCCTAAACTTCATCCATCTAATGGTGAGCATTTTCCGTCTAGAATTCCTTTTTTTTTTTTTTTTTTGGCCGAGGCAGGGTTTGAACCTACCACCCTGGGTATATGGGGCCAGTGCCCTACTCCTTTGAGTCACAGGTGCCACCCTAGAACTCCTTTCTAAACTTTCTTTAACTTGTCTTCCCATCATCTACTCTTAACTTCCTCTTTCCCTCTCCTTCCATCTCTGGATCTCTTACTTCCTTCTCCTCCATTTTTTTTTTCCTGCTGGTTTCACACGTGGAGGGCTTGCTTCCCTGATCTCAGCCCCAGCCACCCCAGCAAGCCAGGCTCACCCGTCTGTCCAATGCCTCGTGTTTGGGGATGCCCTCTTATAGACCTGGGCTCTGCTGGTTCCCCAGCTTCACCCCTTTGGTGCCCTACTGTGGACCTAGACCCCTCCAGCTGATTAAGGTCAGGTGCAGAGGCTAGGCCCTCTTTTGACCAAAGTTGTACAGGGAAAGTCCAGGTAATCTCCCAATGCCAGCCTCAATGAGCCAGGCTCATCCATTGCCATACTGTGGGCTGGACCATTTTCGGTAGTTCTGTGAGCCAGGATCACCTGTCCAGCCTGGATCACCACCTTTTTTGGCCGATCTGACTTTCTTCTTCCTCCTCCTACATTCTCCTTTTAATCGCATGTCTTTTCCTATCTCCAGTTTTCAATATGGGCACTGTTCAGTCACAGATTTCCCCTCGCTCACCACTAAGCTGCCTTTTACCTCCTGAATAATGGATTCCCCCTTCTTTACTTCTAAACTGTCTTTTGACTAATCTCAAACCTCTAAAGCTCTGACCTCAAACCAAAACATCTCATTTTTTTCTATAATACTGCTTGGCTTGTATACAAGCTTGACAGTGGCTTGCAGTGGCCTCACCATGGCACCTTCGATCTCTCAATTCTCACTGACCTCAATAAGTACTGTCAATAATTAGGCAAATGTTAAGAGATCCCTTATATCCAGGCATTTCTCATACTCTAAAACATTCCTTCCCAGTGTTCATCCTGTGAACTCTCTCAGATTGTCCTGGCACGGGTAACACCAGCTTCTCCTGACACCATTCCATAGCCCCTACTGCTACTCTCCAACTCCCCCTCCTACAATCCCTCTATTCTTTAGATCAGAACACCTGGGAAGTTTCTCTGTGTGGGATACCTCTCTTCATCTATAACCTCCTATCAGCCACCCATTTTCATTGCCTTCCAATCCCCACGTCCATATCTTTCCCTTAAATAATACCCCATCCCCCCTCTCTCCACTGCCTTTCACCCACCATCTGCCACAGGTGGTAGAAAAAAAAGTGGTGGCATTTCCTCCAGGGCCCTCAGACCTCCCAGCAAGATCTCATTGATCTAGCCTTCAAGGTGTGGCAGTACCTCTCAGAGCTCCAATATTGGCTTCTGCCATTAAGCAAAACCTGGCTATTTCTTAAAACTCAGAAAGGCATTCTGAAAAAAAAAAAAAAAAAAACTCTTCCTTGATATCATACTTTAAGCACAGCAAACGAGGCTTCTTGGCAAAGCAATGCCCCAAATCCAACCCCCTCCAAAACCATGTCCAGCCCGCAGAGGTCTGGCTGCCCAGGTCTTTCTGAAGATCCAGAGCAGACATTCTCAGAACATGGCTGAAGTTCCCTCCTGAGCCTAGCTGCAAGACTGATGACCCACCCCCCACCCACCCCTGGGAAAATCAGTATACCTCCTGGATGCTGTCCTGGAAAACTGAACTCTAGGCATTTTTACTTATAGAAGGTAAGCCAATCTTTTCTCTTTTCTAACACACATGGGAGCAACTTCATCCACTCTGCCACCTTGTAAAAAATCCTCTAAAAATGGCCAGGGATCTTGATAATGGGTATTTATGTCCTCTCAGGATTGCTGGAGGCCCTGGCACCTCCAACTGGTTCCTGCCTCTCACTGTCCATCTTCCTCTTTGGTTA
>NW_003852537.1:2255899-2257762 GCF_000181295.1 Otolemur garnettii | reverse complement strand
CCAAAAGAATCAACTCCCTACCCTCTCCCACCAGATGTCCCACCTAAGAAAGGTGAATGGAACAACTCACTAATCTACCCCCACCAGATGTTCCACTTGGGAAGGTAAATGGGCCAATCCCCATCCTTACAACAGATGTCCAACCCAGGAAAGAGAATGTCCCGACCCCCACCTTCCTGACCTTTAAAATCCCTGTTCCCCATTGCCCATGTGTGGATTTTTTCCTGGTTGGAAATATCACCCTACCTGCACCCAGGTGGAATAAAGCCATTTTAATTGCACAACAAAATAAATAAAATGATGAACCAAAGACCAGGCCAGGTGGCTCACACCTATAATCCTAGCACTCTGGGAGGCTAAGGCAGGTGGATAGCTGGAGCTCAGGAGTTCAAGGCCAGCCTGAGCAAGAGCAGGACCCTATCTCTATTAAAAATAAAAAAATTAACCAGGCATGGTAGTGGGCACCTGTAGTCAAGGCTACTCGGGAGGCTGTGGCAAGAAGATCGCTTGAGCCCAAGAGTTTGAGGTCACTGTAAGCTGTGATGCCACATACTCTACCCAGAGCAACAGAGTGAGACTCTGTCTGAAAAAAAAGAAAGAAAGAATAAAAAAAGGACACAGATTCATTACAGAGAACAAAATGCACATCTGTTTTCAATATGAAACATGTAGCTTAGAAAGACAGGTTGCTCTTGGGTTGGACACTTTCAAGAGTCTACAAGAACTACTTTTCTGAAGATAAGGGGATTTTGGTGACAATTCAATTTTATTCATTTTTTTTTTTTTTGAGACAGAATCTCACTTTGTTGCCCTTAGTAGAATGCCATGGCATCATAGCTCACAGCAACCTCAAACTCTTGGGCTTGAGCGATTCTCTTGCTTCAGCCTCCTGAGTAGTTGGGACTATAGACACCTGCCACAACGCCCAGCTATTTTTAGAGATAAGGTCTCACTCTGGCTCAGGCTGGCTTGGAACCTATGAGCTCAGGCAATCCACCCGCCTCAGCCTCCCAGACTGCTAGGATTACAGGCATGAGCCACCGCACCCGGCTTTGGTGACAATTTTAGATCTGTATGACTCTCACTGGCTGTGGTGTATTATCATTTTAATGAAGTGTTATGTTAAATTTTGCTGTTATTCCATCCAAAATCATCATTGCATCTGAGATTAAAATTTAAATGGCATAGTGTTTTCTTTTCTGAGCTATGTTAATTTTGTAGAATAAAATGAGAAGCTTTCTATCTTGGTCTATGCTCTGGAGGACTTTATATCACAACAGAATTACTGTATCTTCGAAAGCATAAAATAATGTCAGTAAAACCATCTGGTTCAGACCCCTTTTTTAGATATAATTCATTTGCAACATTTTCTACTCCCAAGTCAATTCTAGTGATTTATGTTTTCCTAGAAAACCACTTAATTCACTGACATTTTTAAATACATCAGCATGTAGTTTTGAATTGTACAAAGTACTATATTATCTTACAATTTTTAAAAAAATCTTGTCATTGTACCTGTAGTGATAGCTACTTTCTCATCTTTTACAGGACTTTTTATGTGTGAGTATAAACATATATTTTCTTTTAAGAAAAGTAAGAAATTGCCAGGAGAAATGGCTCACACTTATAATCTGAGCACTCTGGGAGGTTGAGACGGGTAGAATACTTGAGCTTAGGAGTTTGAGACCAGCCTGAACAAAAGCAAGACCCAGTCTCATAGCTGGGCATTGTGGTAGGTGCCTGTAGTCCCAGCTACTCGGGATGCTGAGGCAAGGAGGATCACTTGAGCCCAAGGGTTTGAGGTTGCTATAAGCTATGACACTACAGCACTCTACAGAGGGCAACAAAGTGAGACTCTGTCTC
>NW_003852537.1:2237274-2255478 GCF_000181295.1 Otolemur garnettii | reverse complement strand
TAAAAAAAACAAAGAAAAAGACATTTTTATAAATATGTCATGTAACATTTTATTTCTAGGCCTAGCTTATATATATATATATATATATATATATATCTTTATTCAACCAATCAAACTAATTATGTTATGAAATCCTCTGTGTTAGTCTTTTTATTTTGCAATTTATTTTGGCCAGGACGGGGTTTGAACCCGCCACCTCCGGCATATGGGGCCAGCACCCTACTCCTTTGAGCCACAGGCGCCACCTGTTAGTCTTTTTTTATTGAGACAGAATCTCATTTTGTCACCCTCAGTTGAGTGCTGTTGCATCACAGCTCACAGCAACCTCAAACTCTTGGGCTCACATGATTCTCTTGCCTCAGCCTCTCAAGTAGCTGGGACTATAGGCACCCACCACAACACCTGGCTATTTTTAGAGACGGAGTCTTGCTCTTGCTGAGGCTGGTCTCAAACTCCTGAGCTCAAGTAATCTATCTGCCTCAGCCTCCCAGAGTACTAGGTTTACAGGTGTGAGCCACCTCACCTGGCCTGTTGTTAGTTTTCTTTCAAATATCAAAGTCTGAGTATGAAACATTAAAAATTCCTATGATGGGCGGCACCTGTGGCTCAAAGGAGTAGGGCGCTGGCCCCATATGCCAGAGGTGGCGGGTTCAAACCCAGCCTCAGCCAAAAACTGAAAAAAAAAAAAAAAAAAAACTCCTATGACAAGTGTTTTTCTTTTTTCCCATCTTTCCAGGTAATTTTCCTTACAGGACCTTCTTTATGTATTTTGATGCTCTAATATTCCAAAGGTGCAGATCTATAATATATTCCCTGTAAATTTACTTTTTACATCAGAAGGAACTCTTTTTGTTGTTGTTATTGAGATAGTCTCACCCTATGCCTGAGCAGAGTGCAGTAGTGTAATCATAGCTCACTACAACCTCAGACTCAGGTTGCAGGCATCTTATTGCCTTAGCCCCCGGAGTTCCTGGGATTACAGGTGCACATCATGAAGTCAGACTGGGTTTTTTTATCTTCTGAGCAGTCAGGGTCTCATTCTTGCTCAGACAAGTCTCAAACTCCTGAGCTCAAGCGATCTTCCTACCTCAGCCTCCCACAGTGCTAGGATTACAGGCATGAGCCACTGGGACTGGACAAAGGAACTGTTTTTGTTCTTTTTAATACTTTTCATTTTAAATTCTACTCTTCTGATGTGAATATTGCTACCGTTGCTTTATTTTTGCTTTCCATTTTATATTTACAAGCAAATACATGCATATATGTATCTGCTCATATTTTCTCTCTCTTCCACAGAGGTATTTATTTATTTTGAGACAGAGTCTTTCTATGGTGCCCTCAGCAGAGTGCTGTGGCATCACAGCTCACAGCAACCTCCAACTCCTGGGCTCAAGTGATTCTCCCACCTCAGCCTCCCAAGTAGCTGGGACCACAGGCACCCACCACAACGCCCGCCTATTTTTTGGTTGCAGCCACCATTGTTGTATGGTGGCCGAGCTGAATTTGAACCCATCAACTCAGGTGTACGTGGCTGGCGCCTTAGCTGCTTGAGCCACAGGTGCCGAGCCAAAGACAGAGGTTTTTAAAGCAAGACAAAATTCCTAGTCTAGAGCAGCCAGTGGTTGTTTTCATCTCTTGTCTAGGTTTGTTTGTATTTATTTATTTATTTATTTGAGACAGAGTTTCATTCCATTGCCCTGGGCAAAGTGCTGTGACATCACAGCTCACAGCAACCCCAACTCTTGGGCTCAAGTGATCCTCTTGCCTCAGCCTCCCAAGTAAAGTAGCTGGGACTATAGATGCCCACGACCACGCCAAATCAATTTTTATATTTTTAGTAGAGATGGATGGGGTCTTGCTCAGGCTGGTCTCAAACACCTGAGTTTGGACAGTCCATCCACCCAGAGTGCTATGATTACAGGCATGAGCCACCGCGCTTTGCCTCTTATCTAGGCTTAGAAAATCTACTATGCAAAATAAGAAATTGAGAAACATGCCTGCTTTTCTGCCCTTCTATATAAAGAAGAAAACAGACACAAAAGGGTATCCCAAGAGAAAAATAGTAAAATCTAATTTTTTCAATTCACATTGCACGGAAAATGTGCCTATTATTAAAGTGACTGGTTAAGCTATTGAGGTATTTAAATAAGAAACAAAAAGAATATATTTGCATTTAGAACAGAGGATGCTCTGCTTAACAATATGTGTGGAGAACAGGGCTGTGAGGCAGCAGGGCCCAGCAGCTTGGGAGAAGTCCAGGGGCGACCCCCCCAAACACACTTATCCTCCTTTCTCAAAGAACAACATATTTTCTTTGAAGCTTCAATCTTTAATTGAAGAAGAAAAACATGTTTTCCTTGAAATTTTTGCTTTTAACTTTACAGCTGCACTTCAAAGTAGTCACGTACATTTTCCAGCTAATCTTATAGATATGTAGCTCGCTCATATTTTAGAGGTCACACAGTAGTAACAGATTATGTTCACTTGGGAATTTGTGCCTGTTTCTCTTATCATGATTAAGTTGAAAATGTGTCTTCCTTCCTTGAGAAGCAACTCTGTAGTGCCTCTATAAAATAAAGCTGTTTGAGCATTTGAGCGCTGGTAATAGCTGAAACTATCCAAGTCCTCCCAGTCCCATCTTTCTTTTTTTAAAATTTTGAGACAGAGTCTCACTTTGTTGCCTTCAGTAGAGTGCTGTGATGTCACAGCTCACAGCAACCTCAAACTCTTGGGTTCAAGTGATCCTCTTGCCTCAGCCTCCCAAGTAGCTGGGATTTCAAGTGCCCACCACAATGCCCAGCTATTTTTAGAGATGAGATCTTGCTCTGGCTAAAGCTGGTCTTGAACTTGTGAACTCAAGCTATCCATCCACCTCGGCCTCCCAGAGTGCTAGGATTACAGGCATGAGCCACTGTGCCTAGCCCGCATCTTTGTTTCTTGTGTGCTCTTTCTCAATCCCCACCATTCCCCCTCTGGCCCATTCTGGTTTTTTTTTTTTTTTGAGACAGAGCCTGAAGCTGTTGCCCTGGGTAGAGTGCTGTGACATCACAGCTCACAGCAACCTCCAACTCCTGGGCTCAAGCGATTCTCCTGCCTCTGCCTCCCAAGTAGCTGGGACTACAGGTGCCCGCCACAATGCCTGGCTATTTTTTGGTTGCAGCCATCATTATTGTTTGGCAGGCCAGGGCTTGATTCAAACCCACCAGCTCAGGTGTATGTGGCTGGCACCTTAGCCACTTGAGCCACAGGCGCTGAGCCAGACATCATATGTTTTTATAAATAAAATTTTATTGGAACACAGCTATGCTTGTTTCTTTACATATTGTTTACGGCTGCTTTCACACTCCAATGGGAGAGTTGACTAGTTGTGACAGAGACCATATGGTTCCTCAGGCCTAAAATACTGACCACCTGGGCCTTTAAAGAAACATTTACAGAATGTTAACACCAGAATAGGACTCCAAGGGATTTCCTGACATGCACGTGGAAAAGCAGAGGGCGTGGTGGTTGGAACATGGACTTTCTAGCTGGCAGCCCTATTTCTGAAAGTCTATTCTTCTCTGACCTATGAGTTAGATATTATTATTCCCATTTTTCAGGCAAGGATAACAATACCTAAGGACTCACTTGTTCCATACTTCTACTTCCTTACCTGTAATGTAGATATACAAGTAACTACCTCTCATACAAGTAACTTCCTTACCTGTAATGTGGACATACAAGTAACTAATGAGGACTACACAAAGTCACATGTGTGAAACCCAGGCAGAGGAAGTGCTCTCCGCTGTGGGGTGGGGTGGGGGCATCTCTGAAAGGAAGAGAGACAATCCTCTCCCTAAAGCTAGGGCAAGAGGGGCTGGTCCAACAGGCCTCTCTAAATTCTTTCCTGCTCCATTTCATATTTTTCTGCCTTCCAAATCTTGACCTTTCTTAAGACCAGCCCATTTCTCAGCCCTCCAGAGAGCACAGCGGATCCTTAGAGCCCCAAAACAGGTTTTCCAAGCTCATCAAAGCCTCAGTATCTTTACACTAACTCCTCACTCTCTATGGGAGCCTGGGGGGAGCAGAGCAGAGTAAGGAGTTTGCACCATAGATAGCAGCATCCTCCCACAAACTCCGGGTATCTGTCCATCGTCTGCCTGGGCTCAGTGTCCATTCTCCTCTTCCTAACCCACCTCCTCCAGACTGGCTTGCTTAGAAAGAGGAGTAAAGAGGAATGAAGCCAGAGTACCTGGGTTCTGCCCCCATCTGCCATCACTGGTTGGGTGCCCTTGAAATCAAATGGGGAGAAATCCTACCGACCTGACCTTCCTTAAAGGGCTGATTTGGGCACTGACAGCCTCCTCTGCTAGGCTGTGTTCTCCAGTGACTACTTCACCAGGCCTGGCAGGCAGCAGGTGCTCGAGGAATGTTTGAATGGAAAGCAAGCAAGTGGAAAAAGGTGGGGAGAACACGCACTCTGGACAGTGCGTGGGACTGGGATGATGGGGCACTGGCAGGGGCTTTGGAGAGTGTAGGGGGTAAGGACATACCCATCTCCGAAGTCCCAGCTATAGAGGAATGAGGCAGTCTTGAAGAAGTTGCTTGGGTCGTGGAGGAGGAAAGAGACTTTAAGGATAGTCTTGGTGAGGTAGGAGCTGGGCCAGGGCAGGGAGGTATTCTGGGTGACCACAAGGTTCCCCACAAGGAACTCTGGAACAAACACAGGTGAGAGTGACATCACTGGCAGCTGACAAAGACACCACTCCCCCACCCAGACCTTTGGCTATTGGAGCTATGAGGGGTGAGAGGGGTGAGATGACCCCGAAGATTACGTGCACAGCTCTCACTCCTGACCCTCTTACCAGGACCCCACACTTTCTAGCACAAAAGATGTATAGGACCAGAAGGAAATACATGAGCTTAGAAAGGAACTTTGGGGGCTCGGTGCCTGTAGCACAATGGTTACGGAGCCAGGCACATACACCAAGGGTGGTGGGTTTAAACCCGACCCAGGCCAGCTAAACAACTGCAACAAAAAAATGTCGGGCATTGTGGTAGGCGCCTATAGTCCCAGCTACTCGGGAGGCTAAGGCAAGAGAATTGCTTAAGCCCCAACGTTTGGGGTTGCAGTGAGCTATGATGCCCTGGCACTCGACCCAGGGCAACACAATAAAATGTCAGATGAGTCTAGAAAAAAAGAGTAGTTCTACTGGTTGCATCTCCACACCCAATGTGCCAGGCTAGGTCAGGCCGCTGTCCTGTGTTTCCTTCTCTAAAAAGAAAAATAAAATAAAGGCTGATTTTCTTTTTCACCACAAAAGCAGAAAGTAAGACAGATGGGCTTAGTAAAGTTGGAAAACATTCAGATGTAGAATAAAAAGAAGCTACTGGTCATTCAAACACTGCCACTGTGGACATTTCAAAGTACTGCCAAGTGTCTATGTGTTTATTTAACACATATATACATTAACCACAGTTCATCAGGGTTAGACAGCTCTGTACTTTGCTTTTTTTGTATGTGGAATTTTGTAAACATGAATATTTACCCTTGACATTACAAACTCGTTGCAAGCATCACTGTTACTAGCTGATTAAATTATTTCATTATATTTAATGGGTGCACACCTAGCTTGTGTATGTTTTCTTTTGTTATTATTATATAAACACCAGTGTGATGAGCATATTAGTGTATAAAGCATTATCCAAATAAAGATTTACTTCCTAAAGATAAATTCTTTATTAGAGTATAAGCTCCAAAAGGGCAAGAGAGCAGGACACTTCTGGAATAAGACAGAGAATGAGAAAGAGAAAGCAAGGGAGAGAGGTGGCGCCTGTAGCTCAAGCAGCTAAGGCGCCAGCCACATAAACCAGAGCTGGCGGGTTTGAATCCAGCCTGGGCCTGCCAAACAATGACTACTACAATCAAAAAATAGCCAGGGCGCTGTGGCAGGCACCTGTAGTCCCAGCTACTTGGGAGGCAGAGGCAAGAGACTTGCTTAAGCCCAGGAGTTGGAGGTTGCTATGAGCTGTGATGCCACAGCACTCTACCCAGGGCAATAGCTTGAGGCTCTGTCTCAAAAAAAAAAAAAGAAAGAAAGTGAGAGATAGGGTGCAGGGTAGGGGAGAGGGAAGAAAAAACAGTGAATGAATGACAGGGTCAAAGACTTAAATAATCTATAACCATCAATACCTATTGGCCTGCTGCTCTCAAGTACTGTATTAATTTACAGCCCCACTAGCAAGTGTGCTTTAAGCATTCAATTCAGCACAATTCCTGCCAGAATAGGCATTACCATTTTCTGATCCCTTTAACTTGCCCGACAAGAGAGAAGGAGCCCATGGACCTAATTTGCACTTACATGATTCCTAGCAAGGCTGGTATGCAGTTCTCTGTACCAGGGGTTTGGAGGTAAATTAGTAAACAGGGAGACTCCTCACCTGTGATAGGGAGGACCACAGAGCCCCTGGCCACAGGCTGGCACATCCAGCAGTCGGCAGCAGTCACCCAGATGGAAACCGGGAAGTCCCCGGGCATGCTGCTGACCACGCGGATGGTCGAGCTGAGATCCTTCTCCGTCTTGCTAGTGAGCCTCAGTGGGGTGTGGATCCAGTGGAAGCGGTAGAGGTGGGCATTGCCACGCAGGGCCAGGCTGCCATTGTCCTTGGCTACCAGGCTAGCCAAGATGGTCACCTCTGCAGCTGTGGTGGTGGGGCCATCAGTGGTGATATTGAGTTCATACAGTCCTAGGAGCCCGGAAACAAAGACTGTGTTTCAGTAAGGAATCCCCACTGTCACCTCTGGGATGGTGTCTGTTACTTTGTTTTATAGGTAGAGAAACTGAGACATTAAGCAACTTGCCCAAGGGTCACTTCGTTCAGCAACCCATTTTTAAACTGGATTCAAACCTAGGCCCAACTGACTCCAAATCACAGACTCTTTACATTGTCCCCAAATTAATTTTTCTTTTCATAGCAGCTAAGCACGGACTTACAGAACATGTGGATGGTTGGGGCCTGGCCTGACCAGGCTGTAACCTTAGCCAAATGTATAAAGTTAGAGGTTCCAGACCTGTAGCCATTGACCACATATGGCAATGTAAGTGTCAATTAAAATGAAACAAAATCTAAAACCCAGTTTCTCAGGTCACACCAGCTGCATTTTAAGTGTTCAACAGCTCCATGTGTCTGGTAGCCACCATATTGGACAGCAAAAAGTTCTACTGCACAGGCTGTGTGAGGGAACCTCAGAATTGCTGGCAGGGCCACCACTGGACCTTTGTGATTCCAGCCAGGATAATCCCTGCGAGAATGTGACCTGTACTACCTGGGATGCAGCTCTTACAGGGAGCAGAGGGGGCTTCTGACAGGTCACCTGTAGGAAACAGGGCCTTGAGCATAAGGAACACAGGCCAGGTAAGGGACCTTTAAATAACACCTCACATACACCATATTGAAGGTAAGACTAACTATAAAATTCTGAAAACAGTGAAAAGTAGAAAATAAAATATTTTATTAAAAATTAAAATAATATAGCTCAGCGCCTGTGGCTCAAGCGGCTAAGGTGCCAGCCATATACACCTGAGCTGGCGGGTTCGAATCCAGTCTGGGCCCACCAAACAACAATGATGGCTGCAACCAAAAAATAACCAGGCGTTATGGCGGGTGCCTATAGTCCCAGCTACTTGGGAGGCGGAGGTAAGAGACTCCCTTGAGCCCAGGAGTTGGAGGTTACTGTGAGCTGTGATGCCATGGCACTCTACCCAGGGCAACAGCTTGAGACTCTGACTCAAAAAAAAAAAAAATAATCAAAATAATAGGCAGGGTGCCCATAGCACAGTGGTTATGGCACTGGTCACATGCTCCAAGGCTGGAGGGTTTGAACTCAGCCTGGGCCAGCTTAACAACAATGGCAACTGCAACAAAAAAATAGCTAGGGCTTGGCACCCATAGCTCAGTGAGTTGGGCGCTGGCCACATACGCCAAGGCTGGCAGGTTTAAGCCCGGCCCCAGCCTGATAAACAATGACAACTGAAACCAAAAAAATAGCTAGGTGTTGTGGTGGGCGCCTGTAGTCCCAGCTACTTAGAAGGCTGAGGCAAGATAGTTGCTTAAGCCCAAGAGTTTGAGGTTGCTGTGAGCTGTGACACCATGGCAGTCTACCGAGGGCAAGATAGTGACACTCTGTCTCAAATAAAAAAAATTAAAATAATAGGCAGGGTGCCCATAGCTAAGTCGTTAGGGCACTGGCCACATTCTCTGGGGTTGGTGGGTTCAAACCTGGCCCAGACCAACTAAACAAAAAAAAAAAAAAAAATTAAAATAACATAGGCCAGGTACGAGGGCTCACACCTGTAATCCCAGCATTCTGGAAGGCTGAGGTGGGTGGATTGCTTGAGCTTAGGAGTTTGAGACCAGCCTGAGCAAGATCGAGACCCTGTCTCTAAAAAAATAGCCAGGCATTATGGCTGGCGCCTGTAGTCCCAGCTACTCAGGAGGCTGAAATGAGAGAATCACCTGAGCCCAAGAGTTGAGGTTGCTGTGAGCTATGACTCCATGGTACCTGACTCTAGGGCAACTAAGTGAGACTCTTGTCTCCAAAAAAAAAACAAAAAAAAAAAAGAAAGAAAGAAAAAAGAAAAGGAAAATTAAAATAATAACAACCATTGCTACCATATTTGGGTATTTCTCCCTATATACTTTTAAATTATCTGTTTTATCAGAGATTATTCATCACATTTTTATTTCACTTCATTATCCTGGGCATTCATTTTTCTTTTCTTTTTTTTTGAGACAGAATCTCACACTGTCACATAGCCTGGAATGCAGTGTCACAGTCATAGCTCACAACTCCTAGGCTCAAGTGATCCTCCTACCTCAGCCTCCCAAGTAGCTGGAATATAGGCACTTGCCACCATGCCCTGCTAATTTTTGGGGGGGGGGTGTTGTAGGGACAGAATCTCACTTTATCGCCTTTGGAAGAGTGCCATGGCATCACACAGCTCACAGCAACCTCCAACTCCTGGGCTTAGGTAATTATCCTGCCTCAGCCTCCCAAGTAGCTGGGACCACAGGCGCCCACCATAACCCCTGGCTATTTTTTGTTGCAGTTTGGCCAGGGCTGGGTTTGAACCCGCCACCCTTGGTATATGGGGCTGGCGCTCTACCCACTGAGCCACAGGCACTGCCCGCCCAGCTAATTAAAAAAAAAAATTCTGTGGAGTGGGGAGGAGGGAGGGTGATTGGAGGAATCTCATCTAATGTGCACAATGTGAGGGTGTTCAGCACACCCCCAGATGAAGTGCTCAACTATAACTTGAACTTTACCTTAGAAATGAAAACAATGTAACCTAAAAATTTGTACTCTAGGCTCCGTGCTTGTAGCTCAGCAACTTGGGCGCCAGCCACATACACCAGAGCTGGCAAATTTGAATCTAGCCTGGGCCTGCCAAACAATAATGACACCTACAACCAAAAAATAATTGGGTGTTCTGATGGGTGCCTGTAGTCCCAGCTAGTTGGTAGGCTGAGGCAAGAGAATCGCTTAAGCCCAAGAGTTTGAGGTTGCTGTGAGCTGTGACATGACAGCACTCTATGCAGGGCGACAGCTTGAGACTCTGTCTAAAAAAAAAAAAAAAAATGTGTACTCTCATACTAATCTGAAATTTTTTTTTTTTTTTTTTTTTTGGTAGAGACAGTCTCCCTACATTGCCCAGGCTGGTCTCAAACTCCTGGCCTCAAGCAATCTTCTTGCCTTCACCTCCCCTCCCAAAGTACTAGGATCAATTTAAATTAATCTCATGTTGCCATGCCTTGCCTTGATTATTTTCCTGAGTCCATTTTCCATCATTCTTTAACTGTTTTAGATAGCTGCATAATGTTATATAAACAAAGTAAGATTTTCAAAATAAGATTTGTTTCCATTATAAAAATAACATATATGCATAAAGAATATTAAACTGAACCCACATGAGGTCTTCCCACTTGGGTCTTTCCCTCTGCCAGAAGCTCTGGTGCTTTTTACTCTTTCTATATTTCTTTCTGTCTACTAAATTCTATCTTACCACTGGAAAAAAAGAAAGAAGGAATATTAAGCTATCCTATTACCCTTCCCCTCAAAGATAACAACTGTTATCAGACTGTTATCTTCCCATCTCTTTTCTATGCATATAAGTTTTGTTAAATAGTCATAATCACATGCCACACACAATTTTAAATTATTTTATTTTCACGCGCCAACATATTAAAAGTATGTCTGTGGTCCCACTAATATCAATTTCAATATTTGCATGATAATCCCTCAAGCAAGTATATCTTAATTCACACAATCCTTTGCTCTTTTCAACAGTGCTACTGCACATCTGGGCATGGAACACTTTTCCTGTCATTTGGTTCTTTCTTCAGGTGAGATTTATGTGGGGCTTCATGTCAAAGAGGAGCTGGGATAAGGGAAGGGTGAGCACTGTAGGCTGCAGCATGCACCTGGGCAGAGGAGGTAACACAGGAGGAAGGGGCAAGGGGCTCTCCTCACTCAAACCCACCTTCCCAATGGTGTTTATCCCTCCTGTGGCTTCAAGTATCTTCTTGATGCTCACAGAGCCCAGTGACCTACTCCCTGAACTCTAGGCCCTGCACTCAGACACACAGTAGTTACTAACCACAATTTAAATTAATCTTATTTAAATGCTTAAGTGTAATTAAAACTAAAAAGTCAGTGTCTGAACTGCATTAGCCACATTTCAAGTGCTTAACAGCCACATGTGGTGAGTGGCTACTCTTTTGGAAGGTGTCCATAAAGAACATTCCGATCATTCCCTGAAGTTCTATTGGATGGTACTAGTCTAACCTTCTACATTTCCCCTCATGCTTCTCTGTTGGGGTTAGAGGATCCACTGTCCCAAGAAGCAATCCCCAAGCCTCTGCTATCTCAATTCCTCCCATCTGAGCATGTTCCCCTCCTCTCCATTGCTGAAGGCCAACCCTGTCTGCTGCAGCCTTGTCAATAGCCCTCCACCTCCCACAGAGTCCAGAATGATATTTGGAATAATCCCCTTATGGCCGGCCCTTATGTGTGCTCTGCCCTTCCCTGTCACTGGGTTCTGTGAGCTGTCTTTGCTGCTGGAATGTCCTCTCTACCTTTTTGTCCATAGACAACCTCTTTCAGGAAGTTTTCGCTGTATTGCTTGTCCCCTCAATGCTCTCCTAACAGCCTGAGCCCACCATTGTCACAACTCCATGTAGGAATGAAGGTGTACTTCCCTCACTGCACTTGGAACTCCTTGAGGGCAATAGTCACTTCCATCTTCTCTGAGCTCTGCACAGTGCTTGGCACATTGTAGTCATTTGATACTACCACTGTAAGTCACAACAGGGTGTGGCAGGGATACTCCATGGGTGTTCTGAGAGGCCCATACCCAAAGATGCTGGGGGAGGGGACCCAGAAATACAGGACATGTTCCTGCCCTGAAGGCCTGATTTCCTGGGAGACCTGCTGGACTCTCAGCAAAACAGAGAGGTGAGTTCGTCCGCAGCTGTCTCCTACTCACCTTGAAACAACGTTGCCTGTCCCAAGTGGAGACTCAAGCTCTAGCTTTTCCTCTGGCCCTTTCTTCCAAGGCCACTTCTTTAGTTATAAAGTCACTTGAGTCAAGATGCCAAGGGCTGGTCACTTCCAAGGAAATGCTGGCATTGAAAATGGGACCTCCCCTTAACCCCAAAGAGAGATTTGTGGGCATTGTGGTAGAAGTTTCTTCAAGCAAATGCAGTGTACATAACACAATGAATGACATGAGGCCACAAAGGCCACTGCTGCTGCTGACTGGGGCTATCCGATAAGTCTGCACCACCAGCATTTGGCCAGGCTGCGCAGAAAGAAGTAGTTGGATGAGAGGCCACCTCCTCCTTTCTCCCTCTGGCTTCCGGGAACCCCCCCTCCGCTCCTGCTTCTCTCCCCCCTTCACAGCGTGGGCCAGAGTGAGGCTGGCAGGTGGCAGGGACATTCGGTTGCATGCTAATAGCCAAGCAGCATCTGCAGTGAGATGGGAGCATGTCAGCATGACACAGATCTGCAGATCTGTTGCCAGGGGAATGAAATCAGGAGGGTGACTGCCTGGGGCTGGGAGGGGGGGCTGGTTGGGGGTTGGGAGGGATGGGCCTGCTGTACACATTGTCACAGACACTGGTCCAGCTCTCAGGTTCAGCCCCCCACCTACCCAGCTGCAAGAAGGCTCCAAGAGCACTTTTTCTCAAACTAGCTTTTTAAAATCAGGTGTTCCATAGCCTGGTTTATGCCATCCCACATCCCCAGGGCTCTCAGAGGTGTCCAGGGCACCCAGGGCTGAAATGGGCCATTGAAGGCTTTGCCACCAAGTATGGATAAAGGACCCTAGTCCAGGGCCTGCTGCTCTACCCATCACATTTGTCTTTCCAGGTTTGGGGGAATCCAGAAACTTGTCCTTGGAGTGTGAAACGGCTAAGGCAGGGCCTTAAGGACTCCACTGGTGCCCCAAGTGACCCAGCACTAAAGGGACCAAAGCAAAAAGAGAAGGGACAACTACCCCAAAGGTTGGCCCATATAAGAAATACCTACCTGCTAAGTCCCCAGGCTTCCAAGTAAAGCTAGCACATTTTCCAGCAACATAGCATGTGATGCCCTGAACATTCCAGAAAATGGCTACACCAGCCCTTTCACATGGCAGATGCACACTGCCCCAAAGACTTCCTAAGGTACCTCTTAAGTCTGGATAATACAACCTGGAATTCATTAATGGACTACTGCCTTGACTTATAAACCCCTGGTGTACAAAGTTTCCGTGCAGGCTTAAACAAGGAAGGGTGGAAGAGGCCTCTACTTTTCCCCTATGTGCGAAGGATAAGGTATGTTCCCCAACACCACTCCCAGCCACTGTCATTTTGATCATATCAAGGATTTGATCAGCCAGCTTGGGAACTACACATGATTTCCAAAGAATTCATTCATTTTTGTTTTGTTTTGTTTTTACAATTTCAGACACATTGATAATTTCTGGACATAAATAAACCTAAAGGGCAAGAGACCCCTTTCAGAGGGAAGCAGGTGATCCTGACCAAGCACAATTCCCACAAAATTCTCCTAATTCATACTTGAGTTATTGCAGGGTTTTATTTTACCTTGTGGCTTTTCTTTTTAAAATTTCCATTAGATCCCTTCCTCTATCTACCACTCTTTCATGGGAGGTGGGTGCAGGGATGAAAAATGTTGGATAATTTTCAACCTTCTTACCTGCCCACACTCCACCTGTGCCTCTACATGTCTCCAATCTGGTTCCTTTTTGGTTCCCCCAAACTGACAGAAAGCCTGGTGCTTCCCTTCCAACAGTGGGGAAATGGGGTTGGCAGAAACACGATCACCTGGCCTTGGGTGGGCCCCAGAAGAGGCTGTCAGGTCGGGTCCATTTTGGAAATCACTCCCAGAAAGGAAATGGCAGACTGGCCTCCTGGGCTCTAAAATCACCCTAAAGCCAAGGCACACTAGGTGGAAAACCCTTCCAGGTAAAGGCGACATACTAAGGCCAAAATGCTGCTCCGCGGGCCACCTGATGATGCGTGCTCCCTGGGTGGCTGCGGCAAGACAACCTACTCTGGCACATCCAGGCCTCCCGCATCGTCTTCCCATGCCCCAGCAGGCGTCCAGTCCCCAGGCATCCGGACGCAGCTGCGGCCACCTGCGCGGTTTCCAACGCAGGGCCCACCCGGGAGTGGAAGCAGGAACCTAGAGGGGCGGGACCCCACCTCAAGTGCCAGGGCGACTTCTAAGGAGAGGGGTGAAGGGGATGAGCGGAGGGTGTCTCAGTGGCCTCCCTGGAGGAGCATCGTGCGCGCAGGGCGCACGGAGCCACCTCCGTAGCCCAAGCTTCCCGCGAGCCGCCCCGTGGGTAACTGCCCCAGGCCCCAGGCTGACTGCGGCTGCGGGGAAGCTGGGAGGCCCCGCGCCTTACCTGCGGCCACCCTAGCCGGGGCTAAGGGCAGAAGGCAGGCAAGCCAGAGGATGAGGCTGAGGCGCGACCACCGTGCCGGAGCCATGGCGGAGCCCGGAGCTGGAGCAGCGCCGAGCGGACGCGGAGGGAACGCGGCTCGATCTCAGCGGCGGCGCGCTGCTCCAGGCGCGCGGCGCGAGCTGTGCGGAAGGTGCGGATGCCGGGCTCGCTCGTCTTCGTCTTGGGATGCTCTGTCTCTGCGCGCCACCGCCGCCGCCCACGGCCCGCTGCGCGACCCCGGCCCGCGTCAACCGCGCGGTGCCCTGTCCCTCCCCGCATCCCTCTCCGCGTCCCTCCCCATGGCCGCGCCCCCTCCCCTCTCCGTGTCTTTGCCCCTCCTCTCTCCAGCTCCCCTCCCGCTGGCTCTGACTCAGCTTCCCCAGAGGTGTGCGCTGCGCTGCCAACCGCCTGTGGGCCCATGGGGTTCTTCTCCAAGTGCCATCCCTCTGCCCACTCGCAGTGTGGAGATGCTGTTCTTCTCTAAAGAAATGTCGAGCGCCGACGGTGTGCCAGGCGTGGGACAAAGGGCCAGAAAATGCATGCCCCTTACCCCTGCTGCGAAAGGGGCCTCAGCTCTCGGCCACTGCACTGGCTCGGTTGTCATTCCTCAGTTTACCTGCTTGTGCCTGCTGTAAAGTGGGGCTCGGGCTCATATCGGGGAGCATGGCTGCTTTGTGTCAGTGAGGGCTTTGAGAGAGTCACACAACCGTGATGAGGTGTGATGGGCCTAGGCAGACACTTCCACCTGCCACCTGGAGCAGAGCTTTTCTCTCCCAGAAGCTGGCCAGGCCTTGCGGGCTGGGCCCTGGTTCCAGCTGTCCTCTGCTTTGCTCCATAACTGGGCAAGGGATCCTCCCATACAGTGAGGGGGTTGGATGGCTTTTCTGGTCCGGCAGGCACTGATTGACCATAACTGCATGATATAAGGATACCCCCCCCCCCCCCCCCCCCCAACACTTCCATCTCTTGGGAAGGGAGGAGACCGGATCTGAGTGAGTCTCTTGTGAAAATTAAAAGTGCTGGGCCAGGCTCAGTGCCTGTAGCTCAAGTGGCTAAGGCACCAGCCACATACACCAGAGCTAGCCGGTTCAAATCCAGCCTGGGCCCACCAAACAACAATGGCAACTACAACCAAAAAAATAGCCGGGCATTGTGGCCGGTGCCTATAGTCACAGCTACTTGGGAGGCTGAAGCAAGAGAATCGCTTAAGCTCAGGAGTGGGAGGTTGCTGTGAGCTGTGATGCCAGAGCACTCTACCCAGGGCAACAGCTTGAGGCTCTGTCTCAAAAAAAAAAGAAGTGCTGGACTGATGTCACCTTTGGGTAACATCAACCACCACACTGGTAGAAATACCAGTCCTGACTTGGCACCTGTGGCTCAAGCAGCTAAGGCTCCAGCCACATACACCTGAGCTGGTACATTCAAATCCAGCCCGGCTCGCCAAACAGCAAAGATGGCTGCAACCAAAAATAGCCGGGCATTGTGGCCGGTGCCTGTAGTCCCAACTACTTGGGAGGCAGAGGCAGGAAAATTGCCTGAGCCAAGGAGTTGGAGGTTGCTGTGAGCTGTGATGCTAGGGCACTCTACCCAGGGTGACAGCTTGAGATTCTGTCTCAAAAAAAAGAAAGAAAGAAAAGAAAGAACTACCAGTCCTAGGACACTCTGGGAAAAGGCCGGGTACAGTGGCTCATACCTGTAATCCTAGCATTCTGAGAGGCCAAGGCTGGTGGATCACTTGAGCTCAGGAGTTCCAGATCAACCTGATCAAGTGTGAGACTAGGAGTTTGAGACTAGCCTGAGCAAGAGCCTGAGCAAGACAGGTTTAGCAAGACCCCTGTCTCTACTAAAAATAGAAAAAACTGGGCAGTACCCGTGGCTCAAGGAGTAGGGTGCCGGCCCCATATACCGGGAATGGCGGGTTCCAGCCCGGCCTCGGCCAAAACTGAAAAAAAAGAAAGAAAGAAAAAGTTAGCCTGGCATTGTGGCTAGCCTGGTGTTGTGCTGGGTACCTATAGTCCCAGCTACTTGGGAGGCTGAGGAAAGAGGATGGCTTGAGCCTAAGGGTTTCAGGTTGCTGTGAGTTATGACACCTTGGCATCCTACCTAGGGTGACAGAGTGAAACTCTGTTTTGTTTTGTTTTTTTTTGAGACAGAGCCTCAAGCTGTCACCCTGGGTAGAGTGCTATGGCATGAAAGCTCACAGCAACCTCCAACTCCTGGGCTAAAGCGAGTCTCCTGCCTCAGCCTCCCAAGTAGCTGGGACCACAGGCGCCCACCAAAACGCCAGGCTAATTTTTGGTTGTAGCCATCATTGTTGCTTGGTGGGCCTGGGCTGGATTCGAACCCGCCACCTTAGGTGTAGGTGGCTGGCGCCTTAGCCACTTGAGCCACAGGCCCCAAGCCAGAAACTCTGTTTTAAAAAAGAAAAAAAGAAGGAAAAGAAAAAAAAAAAAGACCCTAGAAAAGTCACTTTTCTCTCTATGCTTCCATACCCCTTTTCTTTAAAATGGAGATAATTGTTCCAACCCCAGGAGACTGCCCTAAGGATAAATTGAAAGGGTTCAGTGGTTACAGCACCAGCCACTGAACCCAGCCTGGGGAGCTAAACAACAATGACAACTGCAACAAAAAATATCCCAGTGTTGTGGTGGGCACCTGTAATCCCAGCTACTCGGGAGGCTGAGACAAGAGAATTGCTAATGCCCAAGAATTTGAGGTTGCTGTGAGCTGTGACCTCACAGCACTCTACTGAGGGCAACACAGTGAGACTCTGTCTCAAAAAAAAAAAAAAATTGAAGGTGTTCAATCAATCAGTGTTGGAATTACCTAAGGAACTGGGAGAGAATTTGCTTGTTCATCAGGAATTCTAAGTGCTTAAGAAGAAAATAGGTCTGTTAAGGTTAAGAGTTTCAAATATTTGTAGCTAGAGCATTGTGGTGGGTGCCCATAGTCCCAGCTACTTGGGAGGCTGAGGCAAGAGAATCGCTTAAGCTCAAGAGTTTGAGGTTGCTGTGAGCTGTGATGCCATAGCACTCTACTGAGGGTGACATATTGAGACTCTATGTCTCAAAAAAAAAAAAGTGTGGTTGTTAGCGTTGTTTAAAATGTACTAAAGAGGGGACCAGGTGCCCTGGCTCACGCCTGCAATCCTAGCACTCTGGGAGGCTGAGGTGGGTGGATTGCCTGAGCTTACAGGTTCCAGACCAGCCTGAGCAAGGGTGAGACCCTATCTCTGAAAATAGCCTGGCATTGTGGTGGGCTTCTATAGTCCCAGCTACTTCGGAGGCTGAGGGAAGAGAAGAGCTTAAGCCCAAGAGTTTGAGGTTGCTATGAGCTATAATACCACAGCACCCTAATAAGGGCGACAAAGTGAGACTCTGTCTCAAAAAAAAAAAAAAAAAGTACTAAAGAGAATAAAATGTATTGTTTTTTAAATGTGTAACATTATTGCACTCAGTAGTTAATTTTAATGTAACCACAGTCTTATCTAAGTCAGGAAAACCAACTTCAAGGCCAACTTGAGGCTAATATTGATTTGACCCTTTTTCCTATTTCCTAGTAAGTCAGGATTTTCCATAAGCATCAATCCCTTACTGCCACCTTCTTTCTTCTAGACTCTCATAGCATCTGGACATCTTCCACCTCCTAATGGGCCCAGAAGCCCCCTTTTCCAGAGCCCTGCAGGGAGTGTCAGATGGGGGGAGGGGCAGGAAATCCTTTCAGAAAGCCAGCTTTTCTAAAATAGTGTTGCTGGCTAGAAATATCATTCCAGCCATGTATGTAATTTTACATTTTTTAGCCACATTTAAAACAGAAAAAAGAAACAGGTTGGGCAGTGCCTGTGGCTCAAAGGAGTAGGGTGCTGGCTCCATATGCTGGAGGTAGTGGGTTCAAACCCAGCCCTGGCCAAAAAAAGAAAAAGAAAAAAAGAGACAGGTGAAATTAATTTTAATTATGTATTTTAGTTAACTCAATATATTTAAAATGTCATTTCCACATATAATCAATCTAAACATTAATGATAAGATATTTTACCTCTGGCTCGGCGCCTATGGCTCAAGCGGCTAAGGCGCCAGCCACATACACCTAAGAGGCGAGTTCAAATCCAGCCAGGGCCCGCCAAACAACAATAATAGCTGCAACCAAAAAATAGCCGGGCGTTGTGGTGGGCGCCTGTGGTCCCAGCTACTTGGGAGGCTGAGACAGGAGA
>NW_003852537.1:2229366-2237001 GCF_000181295.1 Otolemur garnettii | reverse complement strand
CCCAAGTAGCTGAGACTACAGGAGTGCACCACTATGCCCAGCTAGTTTTTCTATTTTTAGTACTGGGGTTATACTTTTGCTCAGGCTGGTCTTGAACTCCTGAGCTCAAGCAATCCACCAGCCTTGGCCTCACAGAGTGCTAGGATTACAGGAGTGAGCCACCCTGACCAGACTTCCCTCCTTTTTTTCATCCTAAGTCTTTAACACCTGGCATATAATTTATATTCAGAGAACATCTCCATTCAGACCACCACACTGCATATGGGGCTATGGCTATTGAATTAGAAAACAGAATTTTAAAATCTCTGGGTATAAATGCATCTTTTTGTGAAAAAAAGTCATTTTTTTCCACAAAATCTCACAGTCTAGCCCACATAGGTCACATGACTCTGACCCTACTCCCAGCATCCTTGTCTAGGCCTGGGCCACATACTGCCATGGCTGCAACTTTGGTTTGGTACAAAGTAGATGCTTTTTGAATGAATGAAAGAATAAGATGAACTGTCCTTTTGGTAACTCCCCTAAACTCTTGAACATAACTCAGTGAAAGTTCATGTGGACAATCATTTATTAGTGTCTCCTCCATGCTGGTGCCTTGGGCTGCTTTCAGAGACGCTAGCTTATGTGATCAATCCCTGCAATAGCACAAAAAGTGAACATCCTCTCCTCTGGTGAACATTGGTCACTACATACACTGAGGACAGCCTTAATGGGCCAAACAGCCAGAATAGCAGCCTCAGGCAATAGTTTGGAACCCAGGGACAGGTAAAGAAGTTTTGGATAGGAAAACCTCTTTCATCTAGCTGGTGGGGGTGCTTGCCTATTTTGATTAATTACATTTTTCTGGGTAATGGAAAGTTCACACTTCCTTTATGTCAGTTTTTAGAAAAATTTTCCAAAGCTGGTTAGTGGGGCTCTTGGCTAAGCAAGGTGGTATAACTGGATCTCTTTTGGCAATAGCAGGGTGACAGCTCCAGGATCCATATTCCTACCACACATCCTCATTGTCCTACACTGGAAATGACACTGTGGGAGCCCCTCCACCCCCCGCCAGACAACGACGATTCCAGATCATGTCCTGGGAGACATTTTAGGGCTAAATCCTATGGTAGCTTAGAGGGTGCAAAATGGAATTCAGGGAAATCCCTTTGTTGAATTTACTGTGGCTCCATGTCTGGGCCTCAGCTCTCCCAGGGTAATGGACTTATCTGACCTGAGGATACCCATTTGTCCTACTGAAACTCACAAGCAATCTAGAGAGGATTGGATGCTAGATGATTAATTCATCATGGGAAATGTTCTTTGCAGGGCCAGCCTCTGGGAAGCCTAACATTCAAAGCCAAGGGAAGCAGAGACTCCAGCAATTCTGGGGGCAGTAGGAGAGAGAGGGCCTGGCCTCTGGGTGGCTCTCAAAGGGTCAGGATGAGGTCTTGTACCCTGACTCACTCCATGGTGGAGCCTTCCTCTGCAGATTGGTTGTGCCCATCAGAGTGGATATTTTGGGACTCCCTGTACTCTCCTTTTTAATGTTCCAGTTGGCTGTCACCCTACAAAGAGCATTATTCCAGGCAGGGCACAGATTTATTCATTTGCTTATAAAACATGTTATGGGCTGGTGTCCCCAAATTCCTATGTTAAAGCCCTAACCCCCAGAGTAACTCCATTTGGAGACAAAGTCCTTAAAGAGGTAATTTAGGCTAAATCATGTCAGAAGGGTAGGCCCCTAATTCAATAGAAATCATGTACTAGTAAGAAGAGGAATAGTCAGGAGGGGTGGCACATGCCTGTAGTCTCTTCTTTGGGAGGTTGAGGCAGGAGGATCATTTAAACCAAGGAGTTCAAGGCTATAGTGTGCCATGATTGTGTCTGTGAATAAGCCAGTGCACTCTAGCCTAGGCAACATGTCAACACCCATCTCTGCAAAAAAATGCATGTGTGCAAGTTCTTTCCCTCAATGTGGCCACAGTGAAGAGGTCATGTGAGCATGCAATGAGTTGGTGGCTGCCTACAAGCCCAGAGAAGAGGCCTCAGAGTGAAATCTACCTTGCTGGTAACTTGATCTTGGACCAGCCTCCAGAACTGTTGCTAAACCACTGGACCTGTAGAACTTTGTTATGGTAGCCCTAACCCTAGTAGATTAAAATACCCCAAGGGCAATGAGAATGAATTCCTTGGTAAACAAAGACAGAAACAGAGTTCACCCTCTAGGAGGAGAAACAGATGAGAAATGAGTAAATAAATAATTTCAGATTATGAGGTTATAAGGGAAACAGTATCATGAGAGACAGGAAGTAAAAGGGTTTTCTTTGAGACAGAGTTTCACTTTGTCTCCTTGGGTGTAGTGCCATAGCTCACAGCAACTTCAAACTCCCAGGCTCAAGTGATTCACTTCCCTCAGTCTCCAGAGTAGCTGGGGCTACAGGCACTTGCCACAGTGCCCGAGTATTTTTTAGAAATGGGTCCTGCTCTTGCTCAGTCAAGTCCTGAATTTATGAGCTCTAGCAATCCACATGCCCTGGCCACCCAGAGTGCTGGGATTACTGGCATGAGCCACCACACCCGGCCTATGGGTTTTCTTATATTTGCCCTTATGAAAGGCCTCCTTGAGCTGAGCAAGGATCCAGCTATGTGTCCCTGAGAGAAGAACAGGATGGGAGAGTTGGCTGCAAAAGTCCTAAAGCAGAAACAATGTAGGTGGGTATGAGAGATGGAAACTGTGGAACATGATGAATGAGGGGTGACTTTGCAGGTGAGGACAGCCAGATAATGAAGGTATGGTGGGAAATCTTTGCAGGGCTTTATGTAAATTTACCCCATAGTGATAAAGTTGACTGTCTCCAACGTCTAATTTAGGAGACAGACAAGAAAACAGGCAAAAAAAAAAAAAAAAAAAAAAGCCAGTGTGCTGGGCATTTTGACAAACACTCAAGACATAGGGAAGTACAGGGATTTTGACAATGTTAAGGTTAGGCCTATAACCTATAGACCTTTGCATATTCGATGAAGACAAAACTTACCCCAAATTTGTCTACTGTTTTTCTCAGTACCTGTCCCTTAATACTAAACAATATTAACCTTGAGCACACTGATTTCAGCCCTAGATATTTCAGCTTTTCAGAGTTTTGGAGCTCCTACTTTTGGGCTTGAGGACAGTGGGAGCGCAGAGGCTTTTGCCTGCAAACAGCAAACTTCCAGTACAGAAGGAGTAGACTGATCCGTTTTATTTCTCATAGAGCAGCAGTAAAACCATCAACATGCAATCTCAACGTTTCAGCTGCAGCTTGTTCTTAAGTGGCAACATTAAACAAGCAAGGAACATGTATCAGAACAGAGTGCCTTTCCTCCAGGATATCTGCAGGCGTTGCAAGTTGTTTATTGCACGGTGTGAAATTTATCTGTCTGGGAAGAGAATGCAACTATTTGGGGTGGTGATGGTGATGATGGGATGATAGTAAGTATAGGAAGGTGCAGAAGGTGAAACCAGGGCCAGGTGATGGTGGAGTTCTGGTCATACTGTCATGCTCTCTCCATCTAACGTTGATAACCATGGGTTCCCAGGAACAGCTCTCCGGTCAACCGTTCTCGTGGATGGAGTCTGTAGGTGAAGCTCAACAGTATTTTTCCCTTTCTAGGAGGCTTTTGGTCTGGCCTATACCACCTCAGCTGGATATCAGGGCGCCTGTCCCACTCCCCACTCTTGTCTTTTCACTGCTTTGGCCAGGCCTGAGGCTGCTCTCTACCTGGTTTTGCACGCCAGGTAGATCCAGCCTCTAGAAGACACAGCTGCAGAACAAATTTTCGCCGCCGCCTCTGGCAGAACACGTGGGCCTTTTTTTGCTGAGTCTCTCTCCACCCTTTACCTTCCTAAGACCCTCCTTGCCTCCTCCCACTTCTGCTGGCTTCAGGAAGGGAGTGGGGAAGAATCCCCACCCTATCGTCTGCCACCAGCGGCGGAATCTACACGAGCCAGACCTCCGCCAAGTCGGGAAGCCACTCGGATGCCCACTGCCCCGCAGCAGCCCCCACGTCTTCCCCACAGCCTGGAGCCTGGGAGGAATTTTAGGGCAGCAGTCGAAAGAGGCTTAGCACCTGTCCCCGGGACATCCCGGCGGGTGGCGCCGCCTCACAGGCGCGGGTTTAAAGGGCCGGCGGGCCACCCGGACAGCAGACGCCCCTCCCCGCTCCCGCCCAGGCCGCACCCACTTGGGGGCGGTGCGCAAGGGCCTAGTTTTTCCTTCGGCGGGCGCTGCTGCTTTAAGCGGGGGCGGGACTGCGCGCGGCTGAGCGGCGGCGGAGAGGGCTACGCTGGAGGTGGCCGAGGGTGCTGGAGGCCGACCGGCCGCCCAAGTCGGGGTAAGCTCGGGCGGGTGGCCGAACGGCCCCGGGAGGCGCGCGCATCCCCGGGGCGTGGGGAGGCTTCTGCTGCGCGGCGACTCCTCGGAGGGGTGGAATGGGGCTTCGAGAGCCCGGGTCTCTCCCAGGCCTCGGTCGGAGCCGGCGGTCCTCAGATCTGCGCCGCTCCTGGCGGAGCCGGGAGGAAGCGATGGGAGGTGCAGGACTAGCGGGCGCGGGGATTGGCCCTCGGCGCTTGCCGTAGTACGGCCTGGGAGGCTATCGCGGAGTGTCCGGGACGGTGACAAAAGAAGGGAACCGGAGGGCCGTTTACGATCAGAGAGGTCGAGTGAAGGGTTGGGAACTCGTCCTCCTAGCGGTGCCTCGGGGCCGGCCTGGTACCTCCTGGCCTCCACGCAGACACCTGGCTTGCCAGGCCCGGGGCGGACATCGAAGGTAGCCGTGACTACAGCGCCCCCTCTGGCCCGGCGGCGCCGCCTCAGGCTGAGCTAGGCGGAGCGGGGCCGGCGGGCGGCTGGGCCGTTTACACCGGGGTGTGGGGGGTGCGGCCCGGGCCTTCCCACCTGGGCCTGGGCGCGGTGGGCTCGCTGGAGTCTAGGCCCAACCCCTCGGCCTCCGGCGTCTTTGAGCCGCTTTCTAACAGACAGGTGGAATGGGACGTTTTCCACGTAAGGGACCCCAGGCTGGCGAGGGTCAGAGCCTGGCTTCTCGGGGCTCCGGGAGATGGCAGAGTTGACGACTTACGTGAAAAAAAGCAGCCTGAGCCTGTAAAAAGTTTGGGCGGTACTAGGAGTTCTTAGGCAGGGAGAGCCCGGGCCTCTGAATCTTGGGTTCTCTGGGAATGGGGGGACGAGGTGTGGGGCCTTCTGTGCTTGGAGGAGGGAGTGTGACCTGAAAGAGGTGAACAGTCGCCAGATCACTCGCAGGGCTGGTGGAATCTCTGGCTTTGGTTTCCTTACTCACTAAGGCTTAGTGACTTCTGCCCTGAGCTAGAGGGTTGGGGCTTTTGGCGGGTTGTTGAAGGACAGCTGTTAGCATCCTCTACATGGAAGAGAGAATGACTGGAAGGAGCTTTCTGGTGTCAGGGTGGCTTCCATCGCCTGTGTCATCTGCAGGGGAGCATATTCGGTAGAGCAGGGCCTTTGGAAGGCCTTTAGATGAATTATTGGTGTGTCCATTAAAGAAAGAAAACTAAGTCATGAAATCACCTCTTAATGCAGATTGAGATTATTCAAGGAGGCTAGCACTGTGGGAGGCAGGGGCGAGTGGATTGCCCAGAGCTCACAGGTTCGAGACCAGTCTGAGGAAGTGTGAGACTCCCATCTCTAAAAAAATATCCAGGAGTTGTGGCAGGCGCCTGAAGTCCCAGGTACTTGGGAGGCTGAGGCAAGGGAATCGCTGGAGCCTAAGAGTTGGAGGTTGTTGTGAGCTATATAACCCTTCTACCAAGGGTGGCAAAGTGAGACTCTGTCTCAAAAAAAAAAAAAAATTATGCAGGGAGGATGGGTGAGAGCAATTTCACCAAGTTCTCTGGACACTTGTGACAGCTCTTAAAATAGAAACCAAGTCTCCATCTACAGGTCAGATCAAGCAGCAATTCTTAAAGTATAATCATCAGCAACCTGTTTCTGACTGAGGTGCTTTTTGAAGCATTTATTGATTCAAGGAACATTTTTTGCTTGCCTACTGTGTGTCAGCTGCAAACCAAATCTGAAGCTTTCTGTGCCCTTCACTGAACCACAGTCTTTTGGGTGGTCCTGGGAGTCCATCTTTGGTGATTTTAATGCACTCTGACGTTTGAGAACCAGTTACCTAGGGCAGGGATTGCTGAAGCACAGTCACCAGGCTAAATCCAGCCTGTTGCCTGTTTTATACAGCCCATGAACTCAAAATGGTTTTATATTTTTAAGTGGCTGAGGAGAAAAAGGAAGACTAATATTTCATGATGAATGCAAATGATATGAAATTCAAATTTCAGCATCCATAAGTAAAGTTTTATTGGAAGACAGCCTCATTTACATGTTGTCTATGACTGCTTTCTGGCTACAGCAGAGCTGAGTAGTTGTGACAGAGAATGCATGCCCACAAAGACTAAAATATTTACTCTTCAGCTCTTTACAGAAAATGTTTATCAACGCCTGACTCAGGGAAAGAAGGAAATAGGGTGGGAAAGAAAAGCATCTCTATATAAAAATCACATTTTGAAATTAATAAAGTGGATTTGAGTATACTTTATATTCAAAAAAGCAGAAGAAATAGTGTTATTATAGATTAATGTGTGAGTACTTAGATGAATATAGGCCTTTCAGTAAGATTTTCATAGAGATTGTGAGCCCTTGCCCATAAGTTGGCTGACCATATGCTTCTTTTCATAGGCTGGGTGAACTTATGGACCTGATACTTTTCTCTTGAGAAACAAACCAGCTCAAAAGAAAAATGGCATTTGTTGCAACACAGGGGGCCACTGTGGTTGACCAAACCACTCTGATGAAAAAGTACCTTCAGTTTGTGGCAGCTCTCACAGATGTAAATACACGTGAGTTGGTCCTTTTTGTCCTTTAGAAATGCTTTGATATGACTCATTCAAATCAGTTCAAATGATGTGCACTTTGAGATAAATGGTGACATTAACTTTTATCTTTATTTTTCCATTCTCTACCTTGTAGAGAAGCAAAGTGATGAGCAGTACTGGCTGGAGCCCCAAAGAGGCACGTGTGTGTTTGTGTGTGTCTGTGTATATCTGTGTTTTTGTCTGTGCGTGCACATGTGTGTCTGGTAGTACAAATGTGTGTGATTGATTATAGGGAACTAGCTAGCTATGTGCCTTCTCTTAGGCCATGACAGTCAAACTGATAAGATCTGATTGCTTCTCTTAAGTTATTAAATCTAGTAATTTTAGGAACAACCTTATTATAATTTCAATTGTCTGATGGTTTGTTTTGCCATTTACAGCTGATGAAACAAAGTTAAAAATGATGCAAGAAGTTAGTGAAAATTTTGAGGTATGAGCTTTATATTTTATATTTTACATTTTGAGGTAAATGTTCTCAAGCACTTTCCTTGTTGCTGTTATATTAGGCTTACTTACATATTATCTTTGCTAATGTGATTTATTATATATTAAAATTGAAAATTCATAGACAGTATTGTCTACCTTCATACTAGTGATAGTTTTTCTATTTTTAGTAGAAACAAGGTCTTGGCTCGGCACCTGTGGCTCAAGCGGCTAAGGCACCAGCCACATACACCTAAGGTGGTGGGTTCAAATCCCCAGCCCGGGCC
>NW_003852537.1:2224761-2228837 GCF_000181295.1 Otolemur garnettii | reverse complement strand
TAGCCATCATTATTGTTTTGGTGGGCCCAGGCTGGACTTGAACCCACCACCTCAGGTGTATGTGGCTAGTGCCTTAGCCACCTGAGCCACAGGGACCGAGCCAGTGTGGTCATTTTAGAGATGGTGGGGTGGGGAGTTGGGGAGGTGTTCTCACTGTTCCTTGGGCCAAATATGTGAGCTCAAGTAGTCCATCTGCCTTGGCCTCCCAGAGTGCTGGGATTACAGGCGTGAGCCACCATGCCCAGACATTTAATGTTTTTTCATTTTTAAATAAGGTAGCTTTTTTAGGTGAATACTCTTACAATGCACTTAGACTTATGTTCAGGTAAATGGTGATGTGTTATTACGTAATGACATCTGGATGTCAGTTCTGGCTTTACTACTTAGGACTTCTATGACCTTGATCAAGAAGTTTATCTTTTCTGGACCTCACGGTCCATAATTTTACATTGTCATATAGGTCCCTCCATCTCTGTTCATTTTTCTTCAATCTTTCTTTCTTTTTTTTTTTTTTGAGACAGTCTCACTGTGCCCAGGCTTGAGTGCCATGGCATCAGTCTAGCTCACAGCAACCCATCAGGCTCCTGAGTTTAAGTGAGCTTCTCACCTTAGCCTCCAAAGTAGCTGGACTTCAAGTGCTGACTACAATGCCCAGCTAATTTTTTTTCTATTTTTTTTTTTGTGTGTGTGGGGGGTGTTTATTGCTCTTGCTTGGGCTGATCTTAAACTCCTGAGCTCAAGGGATCCTCCTGTCTCAGTTCCCAGAGTACTAGGATTATGGGCACAAGTCAGTATACCCAGCCTGATGGTTAATTTCTACTGGCTGTGGGTCACATTATCTTGTTTCTCTGCTAGTCTAAATAACTTTTTATTATATAGAGGACATTATATGTGAACTCTTATAGGGACTCTAGATGGTTATCTCCCTCTGAATTGTTGATGGTTCAGTTGCCTGCTGATCTTATTGATCTTATTTAGACTTGGTTTTATGCTTTGGTAGGGAGGATCTATTGATAGCCCAAGGTGTTTCTCAAGTCTCTAACTTGATGGTATTCAACCTCTAAACTCTGTCTCCCTGTGGATCTCATCAGAAATTGATTTTAGGGCCTGTTCCTTCCTCAGCTCCGTATTTAATGTCTGGGAGGTAGTATACCAAGATGCTAAGTAGGTCTTTGCATTCTGGCTAGACTAAATCCAACCTCCTCTTATGTTGCTGTACATTGTACCAGTGTCTTTGTTCATCTCTCAATTCTAAAGCAGCTACCCTGGTACATTTTAGGCAGTGTTCCCTCATGTATGCAGCCCAGCCCACTGTAGTTCATTTCTCTCTGGCACGCTGCCTTTCAGATTCCAGCCACTTGAACTGCCCTGCGCTCTGAGGTTTGCCTCCCTATCTCAGCAGGCCTGTCCTCCATTTGGACCTAGCATACTGAATCCTAGTCACCTGGATCACCTAAGCAAAGAGCTGTGATCATGAGGCTCAATTTGTGACTCTCCCTCCTCTTGGGAATCGTGGTCTTATGCTGTTCCTTGTCCAGCACCTGAGAAAAAGTTATCTTATATTTTCCCCAACTTTAAGGTTCACCTGGGTATCAGACTCACAGACAAATGAGAAAGTTACATTTCTTATTTTTATTTTTTTATATATATATTTATATATATATATATATATACTTTTTCTTTTTTGAGATAGAGCTTCACTGTGTCACCCTCAATATGAGTGCTGTGGCGTCATAGCTCACAGCAACCTCAAACTCTTGGGCTTAAGCAATTCACTTGCCTCAGCCTTCCAAGTCACTAGGACTACAGGCACCCGCCACAACACCTGGCTATTTTCTTGTTGGATTTGTCATTGTTGTTTAGCTGGCCCAGGCCGGGCTCGAACCTACCCTCCTGGGTGCATGTGGCTGGTGCTATAAGCACTGTGCTATAGGCCCCCAGCCTATTTTTTTATTTAAAAATTTTTTTCATGTCAGATGGGAAATGTGCCAACAACATAACAAGGTTTGAGGGAGCCATATTGCTCTCATGAGCATGAAACCTCAGTGATCATGCTTGTGGACTACAAAAGGATCAAATTTCTTATTTTTAATGTGGGATAATAAAACCTTTCTCACAAGGTTATTAAGGTTAAGAGTAATAGATAAAAATGTTTCCTAGCCTGTGCATGGTCTTTTGAATTAATAAACATTATATAAATGCTAGTGGGATTGAATAAGATGCCCTACTGCTTGTAGTAATGGATAGTATTTTAGCTTAATTTTTTTAAGTAGTCATTTTCAAGGACTTGTTGCCTTGAGCCAAGCTAGAAAAAAAATCCTGAGATACTTAGACATCTAGTTAAAGAGCTTTCTCTTCTACCCAAGCTGCTAAAGCAAGCTGTTAAGAAATACATATGAAGAAGTGGGAGGCAGAAGAGGATCAGCTTCCATTCTACAGTTTATTGGAAGAACTGATCTGAGAGAACCATGGTCCTAGCAGGTTTATTTGAAGCTGAAACATGGGGCTGTCTGTGAACCTACAGTAACAAGCAAATAGGCCAAGCCTCCCAGCATTGGCTTAGGCCTATCTGGATTAAGTGTCTGGCTTTACTCTCCTTTTTATTATTTATTTATTTATTTTTGCAGTTTTTGGCCGGGGCTAGGTTTGAACCTGCCACCTCATATATATGGGGCCAGTGCCCTACTGCTTTGAGCCATAGGCACCACCCTTTACTTTCCTTTTCAGTATCTGCAGTTAGCAAGTTAGATTCTGGCTTTTGATCTCCAATGTATTGATTAAATTAACAGAATTGAAAGTAAAGTACTATGTGACTTTTGAAATCTATATGGTCCGAACATTTGCCTTAAATGAAATTCAGAAGCCTGAGTTAAAATTAAATCAAAGACTTAAATGCTAGAATGACTATCAGTAGGCAATTCTAAATTACCATCATTACCACATTAGAAAAATTTCTTTTCTTTTTTTTTTTATTTTTTGAGACAGAGTCTTACTCTGTTGCCCTGGGTAGAGTACCATGGCATCATAGCTCACAGCAACCTCAAACTCTTAGACTTGACCAATCCTCTTGCCAAGGCCTCTCACATAGCTGGGACTACAGGCATCCACCACTACACCTGGCTAGTTTTTCTATTTTTAGTAGAGATAGAGTCTTGTTTTTGGTCAGGGTGGTCTCAAACTCCTGAACTCAGGCAATCTACCTGCCTTGGCCTCCCAGAGTACTATTATTAAAAGTGTGAGCCACCTATTCTGGCCCTGAATGATCCTTTTTTGTTGGAGAAATTCAGAACCCAGATGTTTGGAGCTATGTAATCAGTAGTTAATATGGATTTATATTCAAATATGTTTCATTTCTTGGTAACCTGGTAGTTCAGTGTTCTAGCATGAATCTTCTCTCTCTTTTCCGTGAATTCTTGATGGTGATTGGTTCATAAAGAATCTTAAGCTTTAGGGATGAAAGGTGACAGAGTTCTGTCCCCCCAAAATTCACAGGTCTACTTGGGTAGAAGCTATTCAGGTACTACATAAAGTCCTGCGTACTTGGCTATAGTATTCTGTGTGAGTAGAGCCCTCAGAATTGTGTGCCAGGTTGGGCCCAGAAGACTGATATGTAGATGTGTGTACCAAGAATAGTAGTGGTTTCTTTCCTTTATAGACTCTTCTTCTGAATTTGCCTGTGTGATAGACAAGTCCACACATTTTCTTTTTTTTTTTTTTGAGACAGAGTTTCACTTTGTTACCCTCAGTAGAGAACTATGGCATCATAGCTCACAGCAACCTCCAACTGTTTGGGCTCAGGCAATTCTCTTGTTTCAGCCTCCCAAGTAGCTGGGACTACAGGTGCCCGCTACAATGCCTGGCTATTTTTGAGAGACGAGGTCTTCCTCTGGCTCAGGCTGGTCTCGAACCTGTGAGCTCAGGCAGTCCACCCACTTTAGCCTCCCAGAGTGCTGGGATTACAGGCATGAGCCACTACGCCAGGCCCACCTTTCAGGTTTTTTTTGAGACAGAGCCTCAAACTGTCCCCCTGGGTAGAGTGCTGTGCCATCACAGCTCACAGCAACCTCCAACTCCTG
>NW_003852537.1:2222131-2223157 GCF_000181295.1 Otolemur garnettii | reverse complement strand
GGGCCCGGGCTGGGGATTCGAACCCGCCACCTTAGGTGTATGTGGCTGGCGCCTTAGCCGCTTGAGCCACAGGTGCCGAGCCACCTCCAAATGTTTTAACTTCTTTCTTTATCTGTGAAATAGATAATACTTACATTAGGGTTGTAGTGAGGACCAAATGAGAAAAAGTAAAAGACACATAGCACAGTGTTTCGCACATAAGTGCTCTGTAAATAATAACAGATAACACTTATTGAGTGTTTATCATAGATTGTGTTATAAACTTTACATATAGTAACTATGAACTTTATATATAGTAAGTTATATAATCTTAATAGTCTCCTAAGGAAAACAGGAAGTAATATTACCCCCAGAGAGGTTAAGTAACTGTCACTTCCTAAGTGGGATCTACAAATTGCACTGGTAGCCATTTTACTAAATGTTCTCTGAACTATAGCTTTTATTTCCTATTTTAAAATTGGTGCTGGCAGGGGGCAGGTTTGGTGCCTTGCATCTATAATCCTAGCACTCTGGGGGAGCTCAAGGCAGGTGGATTGCTTGAGCTCACAACTTCAATACTAGCCTGAGCAAGAATGAGACCCTGTCTCTACCAAAAATAGAAAAATTAGCTGGTGTTGTGGAGAGTGACTGTAGTCCCAGCTATTTGGGAGGCTGAGGCAAGAAGATTCCTTGAGCCCAAGAATTTGAGGTTGCTATGATCTGTGATGCCATAGCACTCTAGCAAGAGTGATAAAGTGAGACTGTCTCAAAAAAAAAAAAAAATTGAAAACATTTGGTGTTGGGATAAATAACAGATTATAGTAGATTAGATTATAATCTAAATATAGGTCTGATCATTAAATTTGATTTTTAAGTTGGAAAAAGGTGTCACTTTTTTAGGATCTTCATTTTCCAGATGAAGAAGCTGAAATCTAGATACCAAATGTCTTCTCAGAGGTCTTATACTTAGATTGTGGCAGAGCCAGCCTAGAATGGACTCCAAGTTCAGTATTTTCCAAAGTATTGGTATTTCTAGTTTTTTTTTTT
>NW_003852537.1:2218610-2221985 GCF_000181295.1 Otolemur garnettii | reverse complement strand
GTCATTGTTGTTTGGCGGGTCCGGGCTGGGGATTCGAACCCGCCACCTTAGGTGTACATGGCTGGCGCCTTAGCAGGTTGAGCTATAGGAGCCGAGCCTGGTATTTCTAGTTTTAATAGTAAATTTTAGTATTTACTTCTATTGAATTGGATTTCAGAAACACTAAACATTCTAATTTATTTAAAACTGCATTATCACTAAAGCATCTGCAGATATTAAAAATTACCATTGACTCTGCTGAAACATCTGAAGTTATAGCATGTGACTTTTTTTATTTATTGAGACAGTGTCACTTTGTCACCCTCAGTAGAGTGCTATGGTGTCATATCTCACAGCAATCTCAGGCTCTTGCTTGGGCTCATGTGATTCTCTTGCCTCAGCCTCCCGAATAGCTGGGACTACAGGCCCCTGTCACAAGGCCTGGCTGTTTTTCAAAGACGGGGTCTCACTCTGGCTCAGGCTGGTCTTAAACCCAAGAGCATAGGCACAGCCTACCAGAGTACTAGGGTTACAGGTGTGAACCACCACGCCTAGCCTACTTTTAAATGAAAACATGTACACATAACTTACTGAGCTTTTCTTTTCTTTTTGCCTAATTAGAATGTAACATCATCTCCTCAGTATTCCACATTCCTGGAACATATCATCCCTCGATTTCTTACATTTCTTCAAGATGGAGAAGTTCAATTTCTTCAGGAGAAACCAGCCCAGGTAATCTGTTCAAAAATATCAGTGAGGAATAAAAAATAATGCCATAGGGTGGTGAGCATTTATGAATTAACTGAAAAAACTTATGGTTCTACTTAAAAATGAAAGTTTTATCACCTAAAATAACTTTGTCTAAGACTGTTGCTGCCTCGTTTAAATGTCTTGGCTTTATTTTGTCTAGACCATCTCTGTGTGATTTAAATTATTCACATTTGCCAACTGGTGATACATATATGTACATTGTTTATTACAGGCAAATTCAAATGTATATAAAAGAAGGAATTACCCCACCCCCATACCTTTTGGGCCAACTCTATACATGTTTCTATTCTACAGCACATGGATGACCAATTTTGTTTGTATACATCCCCCGATACTCTTCATACCCCAACATCATGATCTTTTAAATAAGTCCTATCATATCATTTTTTTTCTATAAGCATTTCAGCATCTATCTTATTAATGAGTTTTAGAAAACATTACCAAAATACCAGCAAAAGCTTATTGGTAAATACAGCATTTTTAACTTATAGTTTAAGACCTTACATATTTGACTTACCTTTTAGTTGTGAGCTGCACAGACAGAATTGTGAAAGCTGAGGACAAGCCTGTGGTGTAACTAGTCCTTAGGCCTAGGGTAATAGGAGACGGCATCATGGGTGCCAACCCAAGATTGAAGGCAGACCCTAAACCACGTTCACTTGGTGTTTTGCTTTTCATCTTAAATCTATTCCATATTTGTGTCCTTCTGCTGGAAATACTGGTAAGTTGTGAGAGAGGAAAAAATTGGGTTAGTTGATTTGGTATATAACTGTAGAAATATTGAAAATAATTTGTATCACATAACTTGGTTTATATTTAAGTAGTTTAAATGGGCTATTTATAAAATCAGATTCATTTTGTAGTATGGTAAAGTTCAGATAGTTGTATGATACTTGTAGAATATGAGAGAATTAATTTGGACCCCTTGGCAGTATTTTTATCTTTTTATTTTTTTTTATTTTTCCTTGCCAGCAACTGCGGAAGCTAGTACTTGAAATAATTCATAGAATACCAACCAATGAACATCTTCGTCCTCATACAAAAAATGTTTTGTCTGTGATGTTTCGCTTTTTAGAGGTAACCTTTGAGAATCAATTCTTGTTGTAATCTGTATTCAAAACTTTCGTGATTTTCTTATGGTAAAATCTGGTATTTTACAAGTCTGTCTTTTATTTAAGTTCTGATCCATGTGAGTACAAATTTTCTTAATGTCCCCTTCCCCCAATTTCCTCAACTAAATTTCTAAGAAAGATAACTTCATTTAAGGTGATTTGTTTGAGTCACTGGGAAATTGATCAGACATAGTGGAACTCTTTGAAAAATTTGCAGAAAAGGAGTTGGGTGGTAGTTGACTCAGAGTGCAGGGTTCATTTGCATCGTACTTTCTGTTGTGTATATCTCAAAAAAGTGCTTTACACTTTTTCAAAGAGGATCTTGAATTTTTGAAATGAATTCAGTTGGTACCTGTTAAATTAATCTTTAAGATTGTTTTCTTGCTCTTCTTAGTCTTGATGTATTTAGAATTCTCTGGTATTTCTGGGGCCCTTGGAAAGATGAGATTTGGAGGGGTGAGAGTTGGGTCAGATCTTGGCCCTGTTACTGTGTGTCCCCGAAAATAAGACACTGTCTTATATTTATTTTTTCTCAAGAAGACACACTAGGGCTTATTTTCAGGGGATGTGTTGTTTTTATTAAGTATAATACAACAATCTACATTTATTCAAATACAGTTAAGTCATCTTCTTCTGGAACCTGCCAGGAGGAGCCAACCTTGTTGGTGGGGCTGGCACTAGTGATGTGTGAACTCCTTTCCCCTAGCTGTTCACATGTGCGCAATAGGATGCTTGTGACCCCGGTTACCACACTCACACCTGCACAAGTGTGAATGGCTTGGAGAAATGAGCTGTGGCAGATAAAGATATTCCAATCTTCCTTACTGCTGTGTGCCGAAATGCATGGTGTGGCTATGCAGTGTATGCCACGCCCATCACTGGGTCTTATTATCAGGCTAGGGCTTCTATTTAACAAATGCACAGAAATCCTGCTAGGGCTTATTTTTTGGGTAGGTCTTATTTTCGGGGAAACATGGTATTAGCTGTGTCATGTCAGCCATGTAGTTTAGTTGTTCTGAGGCTTCACTTCTTCATGAGTCAAATGTGGATGGCACCCACTAGGCACAGAGCATTTGTAAAGTGCTTAGCTGAGGGTCCAGTCCATGGGGAGTGCTGGATGATTATTCTTTTCTGGTCTTTTGGCAATATTTTCAAGCAGTGAAAGGTGTTAGTTGGGCCATGAAGTCCTTAGTTCATGATGGGATTTGTAAATACCGGTTAATCTGTCTCTCAGAGTTATTTTCAGAGTTTGCTGGTGGGATGCCCTTCAGGTGGTCCACAAAAGACCACAATAACTGGGACAGCTGGCTGGGCACAGAGGTTCACGCCTATAATCCTAGCACTCTGGGAGGCCGAGGCAGGTGGATTGCCTGTTCAAGACCAGTCTGAGCCAGAGCGAAACTTTGTCTCTAAAAATAGCTGAGTGTTGTGGCAGGTGCCTGTATTCTCAGCTGTAGGGGAAGCTGAGGCAAGAGAATCACTTGAGCCCAAGAGTTTGAAGTTGCTGTGAGCT
>NW_003852537.1:2207348-2217280 GCF_000181295.1 Otolemur garnettii | reverse complement strand
CCTGGCTGGTTTTTGTTGCAGTTTGGCTGGGGTCAGGCTCGAACCCACCACCCTCAGTATATGGGGCCGGCGCCCTACCCACTGAACCATAGGCACCACCCTATGTATATTTTCTTTCTTTCTTTTTTGCAATTTTTGGCCGGAGCTGGGTTTGAACCCGCTACCTCCAGCATATGGGGCCGGTGCCCTACTCCTTTGAGCCACAGGCGCCACCCACTAATGTATATTTTCTTATTTAAAAAAAATTTCCTTTAATTTTTTAAAATTTTAGAATATTATAGGGGTACAAACATTTTGGTTACATAATTTGCTTTTTGAACATTTTAAGTCAAATTATAAGTGTGCCCTTCCTCCAGATTGTGTGCATTGTACCAGGTAGGTATGAATTTACCCAGCCTCTTCTCCCCACTCCCCCACCTACTTGATTTTTGTTGAGTTTTACTTCCAGATGTGCACATAAATGTTGAACAACTAATTCAAATTTAGTGTTGGATACATGAATATATATTTTCTATGTAATTGTGGTAATGACATCTTATATGCTGATTGTTTTCTTTCATATTATATGTAAGCATTTTCCCAACCATAAAATTTTTTTATAAAATTAATTTTTAATGGGTGCATAATATTCTTTCTTATGAGGGCAGGTGTCTTTATTTTCTGGATATTTAAGGTATTTCAAACTTTTTGTTTTATGACTATTACTGAATATTCGTTTGTGGTTTAAATAATTTTGTAGACTAAGTTGTAGAAGTAGAATGATCAGTTGGAGGGTATTAATGTTTCAATGCTTCTGATATATATTGCTAAAAGGATTTCAGGAGTTTATGATCCCTGAGTAGCATATGAGAATATCCTCATCACACCCTCCCATACATTGTAAAAGTGGCGTTTATTTTAATTTTCATCTTTTTGTGCTTTCTGAGTTAGAATCTTACTTATATTAATACATGTTTATATATGTTTTGTTCGCATGAATTGCCTATTTGTTTCTAGAGTCTGACATTGTCGTTACTTTATGAGTTCTCATATATCAAGATTGTATTATTTATTATAAGCATTTCCTGTTTATGAATATCTTTGTATAATGAAAGTGTCATTTTTCTTTCTTTTTTTTTTTTTAAGATTCATCATTTCTTGGATTTTGTGAAACAGATTTATAAGGAGCTTCCAAAAGTAGTGGTATGTTTTTACAATGATTTGGATTTCTTCGTTTTTCCAAAGGGATTTTAGAATAGTTGAAGAAATGAGTATGTCTTTGGGGGGAGATGCTAACTTTATAATAGAGAATGTTTAATGATGGTTAAAATCTAGGTGGATAAATTAGCCTTTCAAAAAAAGAGTTCTTTTCATTTTCTCTATGAAGCTTTTTTTTTTTTTTTCCATAAAAGCAATATATTTTTACTGTTGAAATTTTGGAAAACCAGAAAATAAATCATAATTCTCTCACTTGTAAGCAACATTGACATTGAAGTTTTATTTTGTTTTTCACTTTGTGCATTTTAATTTACTTTTCCTTTTTCTCTCTCTTTCTTTCTTTTTTTCTTTTTTTGAGTCCGAGTCTCACTATGTCACCCTTGGTAGAGTGCCAAGGTGCCATAGCTCACAGCAACCTCCAACTCTTGGGCTTAAGCTATTCTCTTGCCTTAGCCTCGCAAGTGGCTAGGACTATAGGCGCCTACCACAGCGCTTGGCTATTTTTTTGTTGTCGTTGTCATTGTTTTAGCTGGCCTGGGTCTGGTTTGAACCCACCAGGCTCCGTGTATGTGGCCAGTGCCCACCCACTGTGCTACAGGCACCACCTGCTTTGTACATTTTAAACATGGATGACCTCACAATCTCAAAGACTTAGGAGGTGGTGGTATAGATTTTCAGTATTTTTCTATGTCATTACAAAATTTTTTCAGTATTGTTAAGAACTCTTTACAAGCAATACTGCAACTTAAAAGCTTGTGGAGTAGAAGAGGAAAATCTCCCCTGTTGTCTTCTCACTTAGAGAAGTGACTGCCATTACCAGTCTGGAACACCTTCCAGACTATCTTTCTGGTGGTCATACCTTGATTATTTCCTTATTGCTTGTTTTCCCAATTTTCAATATTTTATTAACACAAATAATGCTTTTGTAGAAATTATTGTACATAAATCTGTTTGTCAGAATTTTTTATTTTAAAGATTTCTTTTTGGCTAGATGCTGTGGCTTATGCCTGTAATCCTAGCACAGTGGGATGCTGAGGTATATAGATTACTAGAACTCAGGAGGTGAAGCCTGAGCAAGAGCGAGACCCCATCTCTACTAAAAATAGAAATACTAGCCAGGCGTCAAGATGGGTGCCTGTAGTCTCAGCTGTTTGGGAGGCTGAGGCAAGAGGATTGCTTAAGCCCAAGAGTTTGAGGTTGCTGTAAGCTATGATGCCATGGCACTGGATCCAGGGCAACAGAGTGAGAGTCTGTCTCAAAAAAAAAAAAAAAAAGAATTTCTTTTTAAACTTAAAATTGTTTTTAATTAGTGTGATATAATTGACTCTTCTTGCAATTTTGAGGAATTTAATCTAGGGAGAATGTATAAAACTTAAAATTAATTACCTTGAGTCATCACCTGCCCTTCTGTCAGAGCCTGAGAACTGCTTTTCACAGGCAGCAGCTTTGTTTTATGGAGAGTGAAGGATGAGAGTGAGGTCTTGGCTTTTAAGGATGTCCTCTGCAGCCAGGCACAGTGGCTCACACTTGTAATCCTAGCATTCTGGGAGGCCGAGGTGGGTGGATAGCTTGAACTTAGGAGTTTGAGACCAAACTGAGCAAAAGCAAGAGCCCATCTCAGTATACTAAAATAGAAAAACTGAGGCGAGACGATCACTTGAGTCCAAGAGTTAGGGGTTGCTGTTAGCTATGATGCCATGGCATTCTACTCAGAGCAATAGGTTGAGACTCTGTCTCAAAAAAAAGAAAAGATGTCCTCTATGATTTGCTTCTGTTCCCTCTTTGATCTTTATTTATTTATTTGAGACAGAGTCTCACTTTACTGCCCTTGGTAGAGTGCTGTGGCGTCATAGTTCACAGCAACCTCAAATTCTTGGGCTCAAGTGATTCTTTTGCCTCAGCCTCCTGAGTAGCTGGGACTACAGGCACCCACCACAATGGCCTGGCTGCTTTTAGAGACAGGGTCTTGCTCTAGCTCAGGCTGGTCTGGAACTCATAAACATAAGCGATCCTCCCACCTCCAGAGTGCTGGGATTACAAGCATGAGCCATCTCGCCTGGCTTGATCTCTATTTAGAGACTATTTGAAGTTATTTCAATAGGGACTAGCTTAATGTTTCTTCACTACAGTGAGAGAATACATTCTTTGCTGCCTCACCGTGGTTTGTACTTCATCTTTTATTAACTAGGAAGAAAAGAGTAGGAAATATTTTATGGTAGTTTTTGTTGACTGTTGTTGAAGGTGTAGAACATTATTCCTGTCATATTATCTTTATGGCCCTAGTAAAGACTAAACATTTAGTGTGTCTTGGTTTAGGCTTTACTTCAGGGGATTGGGGAAGTGAATGGTTGAGCCCAAGTACTGTCAGACTAATGCGGCATAAACACATAGAACATTTTGGTCTTGTGTGTTTTATGAAAGAATATTGTGTTTGACTTTAAGAAGAACTATTTCTATTCTTTTTTTTTTTTTTTTTGTAGAACCGCTACTTTGAGAATCCTCAGGTGATCCCTGAAAACACAGTCCCTCCCCCTGAAATGGTTGGTATGATAACAACGATTGCTGTGAAAGTCAATCCTGAGCGTGAGGACAGTGAGACTCGAACGGTAAGTATTTTCTGTTGTTTTGCTGATTGAGTTGTTTCTAGCTGTGGCTCCTATAGTTAACGTTATAGACTATGTAAGTTTTTTCTTTTTAAATACATGGAGGCATTTAAGCTACATAAACAAATGTATGCCTGGCAGAGCATGACTGATCCTTCATGTTGAGTGTCTTTGATGCTATGAAGATAAGATGTAGTGGAAACCCAGGATCATCTGCTAGAAACAGCAGTAGGTCAGGCTTGGGGCCTCTGCTCTGTCCTTAAGCTTTTTTTTTTCTTTTTTGAATTTTAGATAATTATTTTTTTAAATTTCAAATTTGCATGAGGATACACATTTTTGAGTTACATTGTTTTCATTTCTGAGGTTAAAGTTCAGGTTCTAGTTGAGCCCTTCTCTTGGGGATGTGCTGAATACCCTCACATCATGCGTTCTGTGAGATCCCTCCAATTGCTTTCCTTATGTCCCTTAGCTTTAAGTCTTTTAACATTAATGGCATCTCTTAAGCTACAGAGAAAAACACAGTGACTGAGGGTGGGGGCTCTGTTCCAGTCCTACCACTTGGGTTTTCTGACTCTAGGAAAATTCAAAGTTCATGAACCTTCATTCTGACCTTATTTTTCCTCTCATTATCTGAAAAACCTGTCTCATGGAATTTTGTGAAGGTAATGTCAGTATTATCTGCAGGTAATGTGTTGTATTTATAGTGTTAACATATATAGAACATTTACTCTGACACTTTTTTGTGACTGCATTAAGAATACTATATCATCCACATTTGTTTTACTGACATGGTTGTACATGTTTCAGTTTGTGTTAGGATGAATAAGAAACAAAATTGTGAATAAAGCTTTTATTCTTTTGCTCTTGAATTTGAAGCTTGTTTTCTGAGTATAATTCCTTTATATTTCATTTTTTTCCTTGTCTGTTCATGTCCATTGCCCATTTGACATTTTCCTTACCTGTTTTAATGAGTCTTTAATATATTAAGATTGTTCGGTTTTTTTATATCTATGGTGAGCATTTTCTATTTATAAATATTTTTTAATAAAATTGCTGAATAAATTTGTGCCTCTTGCTGTTCTTTTAAGTAAGCAAAATGATATTTAAAATTTTCTCTTGTGATTTGAATCTCTTAAGCTTGGACATATTTTCTTGAAGTTTTTACTACAATTGATTATGTAGGAAAATATAAAATCCTTCATTTTAAATGCTAGTTCTCTATACTTTGTTTTCAACACAATTTGGATCTTTCACAATGGTTGCTTACCAAGATGTATCAGTATTTTCCCCTTCCTCTAATTCACTGGCGGGGGAGGATTGCTTAACTGTGGACACCAACTTGATGGGGCTATTTTAAAGGCCAGAGTGATAACCACAGTCCCACCTGTTTCTGTCTTCCAGCATTCCATCATTCCAAGAGGATCACTTTCTTTGAAAGTGTTGGCAGAATTGCCCATTATTGTTGTTTTAATGTACCAGGTATGTGAATTGTTTATTAGCTTCTTGGGTTTTTTTTTTGGCTTCTTTATGATGAAATTGATGGTCTAATTTTCTGTGGCAAAAAGTTTTTCTTTTTTTTTTAATTGAGAGAGAGTCTAACTTTGTTACCCTTAGTAGAGTGCTGTGGCATTGTAGCTCACAGCAACCTCAAACTCTTGGGCTCAAGTGATTCTCTTGGCAAAAAGTTTTTTATAATGCACACATAGTGACTAATGTAATGATTCTTTACTACATCAAATTATTTTGTTGTAGTGAACAATAGACGTGTGAAAATCTGATGTGTTTGCTTTTAGCTCTACAAACTGAACATCCACAATGTTGTTGCTGAATTCGTGCCCTTGATCATGAATACCATTGCAATTCAGGTGTCTGCACAAGCCAGGTGAGGTTTCACTGTAACCGGCTGCCACAGTGCTTTGATTCCAAGTAAAAATAAATTTGCTGTTGCCTGTCTTAAGATAGGAATGTTATGAATGATAAAAATTTGGCAAAATTATGTGCAATTTTGACTTTCTGAACTTTAGTTTCAATGATAATAATTCTAGTTATTTTAGTTCTTTATTTTGAAAATATGAGATAATATCCTGGTTTTTGGCTTCTCAAAAATTTAGAAATATCACCAGGTATTTCTAAATAATGAGCATATTTCTAATGGTTGAAATTTCCAACTATGCTCACTGATACCTGTGGATATACAAGTTTTTCTCACCTTTAAGGCTTTGTTCTTGCTGTTCCTTTTAGCATGAGTAGAATGCTCCTTCTGCTGCATGTATCCTTTGCCTCTCTGAAGTTTTTTCTCAAACTTAATAGCATTCCTCTGAAAACCATTTTCACTTACTCTGAGCTGGAGCCTTCTTGGCTGAATCATTGAAGGGCAGAATCTGAGATCATCTCTAACAACTTGTATGGTCCTGAGCACATGGTGTATTCAGCTGGCTGAGGGGTCAGTCTAGCATTGATTTTATGTAGTTGCCGTGGAATGCTTTGGCAAACTCTTTGGTTTTGGGCCTTTAAACCCTTTATGTCATTTGGACTGCAGAGAAGTACAGAAGCATTTTTTCTTGCTTATCTGTGTAGAAATAAAACAATCTTTTGGGTTTAGTTGTTACAGTTATGCTTTTGGATACTTTTAATTAATACTAGTGTCACGCAAAATAAGAGCTAATATTGTATATTTTACTCATTTCTCATTCAGGCAACATAAGCTTTACAACAAGGAGTTGTATGCTGACTTCATTGCTGCTCAGATTAAAACACTGTCATTTTTAGCTTATATCATCAGAATTTACCAGGTAAGGTCATGCATTTTTGTTTTATGTCAGGTTTATTAAGATATAATTTAAATACAATAAAATTCACGCTTTGTGGGTGTACAGCTCTAAGAGGTGACAAATGCTTATAGTTGGCAGTCACCAGCATATCAAAATGTAGAACATTTTCATCACCCCTCCCCCAAAGTTCCCTTATTTCTTATTTCCACCTCTAGTCTCTGGCAAACATTTATCTTCTGGCTCCATAGTTTTAGCTTTTCCAGAATGTCATATAAATGGAATCATATAGTATATCTATATGAGTCTGGCTTCTTTCACTTAGCAGTAATGCTGAGATTCATTTTTGTTATTTTATTGGTAATGCATTACTTTTATTGCAGAGTGATTATCTTTGCTTGGCAGCCTAAGCAAAATACCATAGACTAGGTGGCTTAAACAACAGCAGCAGTTTCTTTTCTTTTCTTTTTTTTTTTTTTTGAGACAGAGCCTCAAGCTATCCCCTGGGTAGAGTGCTATGGCTTCACAGCTCACAGCAACCTCCAACTCCTGGGCTCAAGTGAGTCTCCTGCCTCCGCCTCCCAAGTAGCTGGGACCACAGGCGCCTGCCACAACGCCTGGCTATTTTTTGGTTGCAGCTGTCATTGTTGTTTGGCGGGTCTGGGCTGGATTCGAACCCGCCACCTTAGGTGTACGTGGCTGGCGCCTTAGCCAGTTGAGCTATAGGCGCCGAGCCAGCAGTTTATTTTCTTAAAATTGTATAGTCTAGAAGTTGACTTACAGACAGCTCCCTTCCTCCTGTGTCTTCACATGGCAAAGAGAGAGAGAGACATATTTCTCTCTCTTCTTCCTCATCATAGGCCATAGTCCTATTGGAATAGAGCCCTACCCTTCTGGGTTCAGTTTTTTCTTTTTGATTGGATCTCATTTCATTGTCTGGATTAGAACACAGTGGCATAGTCATAGCTCACTGCAAGCGCAAATTCCTGAGCTCAAGCAATCTTCCTGACTTAGCTTCTTAAGTAGCTGGGAAATAGGTGGGTGCCAGCCGCACCTGGATGATTTATGTATGTTTTTGTAGATAGAGGGTCTCGTTGTATTGTCCAGACTGGTTTCGAATTTCTGGCTGCAAGAGACCCTTCTGCTTTGGGCTTCTAAAGTGCTGGGATTAGAGGTGTGAGCCACCAAGCCCGGCCTTTATGACTTTATTTAACTTTAATTACTTCCCATAGACTCTGTCCTTGAGCTGGGCATGGTGGCTCATGCCTGTAATGTCAGCACTTTGAGAGGCTGGTGCTAGAGGCCTCACTTGAGGACAGGAGTTTGAGACCAAGCTTGGGCAACATAGGGGTTCCCCATCTTTGTCAAAAATAGAAAAATCAATTGGGTATGGTGGTGAGCACCTGGAGTCCCAGGTATTTGGAAGGCTGAGGCAGAAGGATCATTTGAGCCAAGAGATTTGAGGCTACAGTGAGCTTTGATCATGCCATTGCACTCTATCCTAGGCAACAGAGTGAGACACTCTCTCTCTGAAAGTTAAAAAATTTAAAAGAGGCTGGGTGCATTGGCTTATGCCTGTGCCCTTAGCTCTCTGGGAGGCTGAGGTAGGTAGATACGCTTGAGCTCAGGAGTTCAAGACCAGACAGAGCAAGAGTAAGACCCTGTCTCTATTAAAAATAGAAAAACTAGTCGGGAGTTATGGCAGGTACCTGTGGCCCCAGCTATGTGGGAGGCTGAGGCAAGAGGATCACTTGAGCCCAAGAGTTTGAGGTTGCTATGAGCTATGACACGTTGGCACTCTAGCTTGGGGCAACAGAGGGAGACTGTCTCAAAAAAATAAATAACAAATACAAATTTAAGAGAAAAAGTTGTTATGTTCAAATACAGTAACATTGGGGGTTAGGACTATAACATAGGAATTTTAGGGGGCCCCAGTTCAGTCTATAACAGTAGAAGTTTATTGTATGCATATATCCAAAACAAAATGTTTGGATCCTGGTGTGTTTATCCATTCGTCAGTTGATCAGCATTTGGATTATTTCCAGTTTTTTAGAAAATAGCTTTATTGGGATATAATTTGTGTATCATGAAATTCACCCTCTTTAGGTATACAATTCAGTGGTTTTTCGTTTAGTCTCCGATTTGTATCATTTTCACTATCTAATTTTAGAACAATTTCATCACCCCCTTGAAAGAAACCCTGTACTCATCAGGAATCGCTTTTATTCTTTTCCATCCGTGTGTCCCTGGCAACCACAAATGTATGTTCTGTCTTTATGGATTTGCCTGTATCGTTTGGCCATTATGAATAAAGCAACTATGAGTATTTGCATATAGATTTTTGTGTGGATGTATTTAGCTTATTTAGTTTGCTCTTGTGTGTTGTGGTGCCAAGTGTAGAAAATACCAGAACTTAAAGGCATTATCAACAAATAAAACTTTGGATGTTTTGGATGCTTTTTGAGGAGGCGATTTGGTGGGGTTTCTGAATTCTGTCTTTCATGCATTGTTGTGGTCTTTCCTTATTAAAATCAGAAGAACTTGAAGGAAAAAAATGATACCTTATCTCCCATTAGTGTTTTTGAATAAAATTCTTACATAATCAGTTATGATTGTTCTAAAGTATGGAAAAAGTTTAGTCTTGATCTGTAACAATGTAATTGTATGATAATTTGTTACTTTTTTAATTTTTAATTTTTTAAATTTATTATTATTTTTTATAGAGACAGAGTCTCACTTTATCACCCTCGGTAGAGTGCTGTGGTGTCACACAGCTCATAGCAACCTCTAACTCCTGGACTTAGGCGATCCTCTTGTCTCGGCCTCCTGAGTAGCTGGGACTACAGGGGCCCGACACAATGCCTGGCTATTTTTTTTGTTCTTGCAGTTCAGCCAGGGCCGGGTTTGAACTCACCACCCTGGGTATATGGGGCTGGCGCACTACTCACTGAACCACAGGCGCCGCCCTCACTTTGTTGCCCTCAGTAGAGTGCTATGGTGTCACAGACAGCAACCTCCAGCTCTTGGGCTTAGGCGATTCTCTTGCCTCAGCCTCCAGAGTAGCTGGGACTACAGGCGCCCACCACAATGCCTTGCTGTTTTTTTGTTGTAGTTTGGTTGGGGCTGATTTGAACCCGCCACACGCAGTATATGGGGCTGGCGCCCTCCTCACTGAGCCACAGGTGCTGCTCAATAATTTGTTACTTTTTATAAGGATTTTTTCAGGAAAATAAAAATTTATGCCAAATTGTTTAGAATAAAAACTATCTTTGAAGCATTTATGTCCTTTTTTTCTCTTTTTTAATGTGTTTAACTAAGTAATGATAACTTACACTAAGAGAATGGAATACTTGATTTTTTTTTT
>NW_003852537.1:2171920-2206603 GCF_000181295.1 Otolemur garnettii | reverse complement strand
GCTGTAGATAGTATACAGGCCTCCCTTGCCAGGGCAAGTAGGCAAAGAGGCTTAAGATGTACTACTATTTCTTTTTTCTTTCTTTTTTTTTTTTTTTTGTAGAGACAGAGTCTCACTTTATCACCCTTGGTAGAGTGCTGTGGTGTCATAGCTCACAGCAACCTCCAGCTTCTGGGCTTAGTCGATCCTCTTGCCTTAGGCTCCCAAGTAGCTGGGACCACAGGCGCCTGCCATAATGCCTGGCTATTATTTTCTTGCAGTTTGTCCGGGGCCGGGTTTGAACCTGCTACCCTCGGTATATGGGGCTGGCGCCCTACTCACTGAGCCACAGGTGCCACCCTTAAGATGTACTTCTTAAGGAGAATGTGATTAGCATTGTCTCTGGTTCATTCGTGACTTATGTTAATGAGATGACTGAGTAAAAAGTATTTAATTTTTAAGAATCTTTCTTAAAAAAAAAAAAAGAATCTTTCTGTATTTAATTGCCCTCTTTCACCTACTAGTGAAGTAATACATAATCATTGTTGAAAATTGGGAAAATATAGAAAAGTACAAAGAAGACATCCACAGTCTCATTGTGTAAAAGCAACTGCTGTTTGGTGTCTGCATATCTTTCCAATATGGCATTGTATGCCCGTCCATACCTGCACTGTACTAAAACTGTTCAGGTATTACTTGTTTAGTAGGCCTGCTGCTTCATGAGGGCTGTTTGGTTTGAGCTGAGTCGTAACTGAGTTTTTAAAAAGTTAAATACAATCTGAATTTTTCTTAAGCCCCACCTATCAGTGTGTTTAATTCTCTATTTTTATAGGAGTTGGTGACCAAGTATTCTCAGCAAATGGTGAAAGGAATGCTACAGTTACTTTCAAATTGTCCAGCAGAGACTGCCCACCTCAGAAAGGAGCTTCTGATTGCTGCAAAACACATCCTCACCACAGAGCTGAGAAACCGTATGTCCATCTCGTCTGACTGCTGACAGGAGTCCTGCTGCCATCTGGGGTGGGGGGGGGCGTAGCTGATCTTCACTAGCTCTGCTGATGTCCACATGTCCTTGTTTTCCTTATGGCTGGTCTTGGGTTTATTCTTTCTCCTTTTCTCTCTGCCTCTCCACTTCCCCTCTGTCTGATTGCCTGTTCCTCTCTAGTTCTGTTTCTTTCTTTCTTTCTTTGTGCCTGGCACCAGGGTTCTCCCTTAATCTTCTTAACAGTTTAATAATTATTGTGATTATTTCCTTAGCATAGCTTATGTTCTGAGTAGCTTTCAATACTTTATTGCCTTTGAGTGCATAGGTTTTGAAATTCCAAATAGCCGTTTGCTTATTCACTTACAGGTAGCAATTTTACAAGGTGAGCAAAGAACATTTTATTTTCTATGCTGTGAAAATGACACATTGGTTCTATTTTTATGCACAAGGCTAATAACTAGCTTTTTGCTAATCTGATAGTTATACCCGTTAAATTCATCATATTGATTTATAATCTTTTAATACTTTGTATATTTGATATGTCCATTATGTTAGGTTGAAGTTTCATCTTAATTGGTTAGAGCTGATAATAATTTTCCTCAATTATTTTTCATATTAAATGATTTATTTGCCACAGTTTGTAAATCAGAGCATACGTAGGATGAAATTGGGCTTCCTTACATAATATTTGAACATGAAAGAAAGGTATAGTTTTAATGCTTGCAGATGAGTTAATAGCACAAAGCTCAAGCATTTTTGTGCTATTAAAATAAAAATTATAGTGTAAGTATTGCATGTGGATATAGCTAAAAAGAATATAGATTTTTAAAAACCCTTTTGTGAAATTAAACACACAACGAAATGTACAATTTTATTAAAAATTACTGAACATACACCTGCCTGAGCACCACCAGGTTGTGGAATAGAGTGTTAGCTGCACTCATAGGCCCTGCTCGGGAACGTATCCAGAGCTGATTGCCATTTGGACCTGTCCCATGACAACTTCCTTTCCTGTTAATGGCTTTTCCTATGTGTTCATCTCAGAATATCAAAATAGAACTTTAAGTGCAATATTTTTAAATCTGTTTACTGAAGTGGATGAGTTATGCCTCAAGTGCCATGCTCAGACGATTTTTCCAGTATGCCTGTCATGTGAGTAAGAAGGATTCTGGAGGTGTAGTGGGGGCCTGTGTAGCAGGAAGATTTTCCTGTTGACATGCTGGCAGTTTAAAAACCTTTGTCATGCTTACCAGATACTCTCAATCCCCTCACTGCATGAGTAGGCTTGTTTTTGAGGCCATAAAGCTTGCTTTTGATCTATATTAATACCAGCTCACCAAGATTGCTGAGGTTCTCAAGCTACTGCTCTCCAAAGTTTGATCGTGTTAGACTTGTTGGATCCAGCTGTTAAAGTTTTCCATTTCATTTTTTAAGTCTTTTTACTGGTTGGACTTTTTTTAACACAATACTAATAGGACACTGTACTACATATTTTGAAGCCTATTGTAATTTCTGGGACTTAAATAGGTAACAGCATCACATTTCAAAAAAGTTTTGATTGACAGAAACTTTTAAAGAATCCTGCTAAATATTAACCATGATTATCATAAAATATAAAAAATGTATGTTACAGTTAAAATTTCCACATCCCCTAATATTTTCTCTTAGTCTACTTTTCTAGCATCTGAGGAAGAAAAGTTTCAAGTGGTAACCCTTTTGCACTAATTTTATTTTTTGTTGTTGTAGTTGTCATTGTTGTTTAGCAGGCCCTGATGTATGTGGCCAGCACCATAACCACTGAGCTATGGGTGCTGAGCCCCTTTGCACAATTTAATTTCTTGTAACTTTTCCCTTTTACTTGTGACTTTTACTCATCCCTTAGCTGGTCTTGCAGCATTTGGTGTCTGGGCTCTTTGCATCCTCCTCTTTGCCTCCTTCTTCTTGGCCTTTCACTGGGGACAGTCCAGGTGTGTTGTTCTCTGACCTCAGAAGAGAGTGCTTCTTGCTGCTTTCATTTGGTACTTCTCCCTGTGCTGCCCTGATTTGGGTGTTACCCAGAGATACGCATCTTGTCCTTCCAGTGCATACATTTCTTTTATGTCTTTGATCTTCAGTAGCTATTTACTAATAAGAAATGTACTTTATTTGATTTATTGAAGCAGGCCTATGTCAGCCTTGTTCCAGAATCTATGCATCCTTTTAGATGTTTGTGGCCTGAGTTACCCAAGGAGAATGTGGAAATACTGTGGCTGCTCTATCTGCCCAGCCTCAAATTTTACCTGAGCAGCAGCCAGCTATTTCTGTAGAACCCTGGTTAGGTTCAAGCCTAATCGGGGGCAGAGAAGGTATGGGGATAGTTTCACTTGCAGTATTAGAGCAAAAGAGGAGCCCAGTAAGAGTGGTCAGCCTCATCCAGGGTGAGGGAGTTAGCACTGGACACCTAGCCTATGAGACTATTATAAAAGTTTCTAGACCTTTTTAGTTTAAATGGAAAACCATCCTTAGTTCCTCATAATGAGTAACCATAAAACCTTTAAGATGTATGACTTCAAGATGGTAGATAAAGGGGCATTTAGGAGATGTTGTGTCCTTCTCCATGGTGGCAGCTTTTAAGGACAGTAGAATATGCCTCCAATGAAGTATTGGAGGTTGGATCTCTGCCAGGGGACACAACTCACTTCATCCATTCTCTGATGCTTACTGTACCCCAATTGCATCTTTGGAATTGGCTCTTATGGCTCAGTAAAGCTTTACAGTGAGACAGCTTGCGTGTGTCTTTCCGGTCTCCCCTCCTCCCTCTCCTCTTTTCAGACCTGGCTTGCATAGCAGACTGCTACTGCAAAAGCACTGTTAAGTAATTAAATGCATAATTGGTTTTGTTAGTGAAATATGCAATGGGTATTTGTCTTCTAGAGTTCATTCCTTGCATGGACAAGCTGTTTGATGAATCCATACTAATTGGCTCAGGATATACTGCTCGAGAGACTCTAAGGTACGGGATTAAACCAATGATACCTGGTTGGTTAAAAACCGGAAATGGTCATTACTGGCACTAAATGTTATGAGCATTATAACAAACTTAGGCTGCTGGAGCTTGATTTACCCATTGGACTTAGAATAGCAGAATTTATGGACAGGCCTTAGGTTGCTTTTTGTGTCTTACCTTAAGGGAAGGAATCAGAGTAGTTGTCTTGACTTAAATTATAGATAAAACTTCATCTGACTTTAATAGATTTTTGGCTTTATATATAAATCATCTTTTATTTATTTAGTTATTTATTGAGATAGAATCTCATTATGTCACCCTTGATAGTATGCCATGGCATCACAGCTCACAGCGACCTCAAATTCTTGGGCTTAAGTGATTCTTCTGCCTCAGCCTCGCAAGTAGCTGGGACTACAGGCCTCCACCACAATGCCGGGCTTTTTTTTTTTTTTTTTTTGCAGTAGCAGTGTGGGGTGGATTTGAATCCACCAGCCTCAGTGTACGTGGCTAGCACCGTAACCACTGTGCTATGGGCGCTGAGCCTTTTTTTTTTAATTATAAAAGTATATTTGGGTGCAGTGCCCTTAACATAGTGGTTATGGCACCAGCCACATACACCAAAGGTGGCGAGTTTGAACACGACCGGATCAGCTAAACAACTGCAACAACAAAAAAATAGCCAGGTGTTGTTGCAGGCGCCTATAGTCTCAGCTACTTGGGAGGCTGAGGCAAGAGAATCGCTTATTCCAAGAGTTTGAGGTTGCTGTGAGTTGTGACGCCACAGCACTCTATCCACGGCAACATAGTGAGACTCTGTCTCAAAAAAAGAAAATTGGGGAGGCGGCACTTGTGGCTCAGTGAGTAGGACACCAGCCCCATATACCAAGGGTGGCGGGTTCGAACCTGGTCCTGGACAAACTGCAACAAAAAATAGTTGAGCATTGCGGTAGGCACTTGTAGTCCTAGCTACTTGGGAGGCTGAGGCAAGAGAATCACCTAAGCCCAAGAGCTGGAGATTGCTGTGAGCTGTGATGCTGTGGCACTCTACTGAGGGCAATAAAGTAAGACTCTGTCTCTTAAAAAAAAAAAAAATTGGAGGGCATGATGGTTCATGGATATAATCACAACATTTGGGGAGACTGAGGCAGGAGTATTGTTTGAAGCCAAGAGTTTTGAAACTATTCTGGGCAACAGAGTGAGACTGTCTAGAGAAAATCTAAAATATGAACCAGGTGTGGTGGCACATGCCTAGAGTCCTAGCTACTTGGGAGGCTAAGGCAAGAAGATTGAGCCCAGGACTTCTAAGATTGTGGTAAGTTATGATCATAGAGTGATAATCTGTCTGTTAAATTAAAAAAAAAAAAAAGACAAGGCTTGCAAGGCTTGAGCCATTTGGCCAAGTATATGGGAGAGAGTAATAGGAGTGAATATACCATGTACAATGTGTCCCAGGTGGCTGTGCCACCCCAACAGTGGTGTTCCTGGGGAGTGATACCTGTGGTGGTCTGCAAGCATAGCCTTGTAGTAACAATCACTAGTGAAAGTCTCTTCCCACAGGCCCCTTGCCTACAGCACACTGGCTGACCTCGTGCACCACGTTCGCCAGCACCTGCCACTCAGTGACCTCTCCCTCGCCGTCCAGCTCTTTGCCAAGAACATTGATGACGAATCACTGCCCAGCAGCATCCAGACCATGTCCTGCAAGCTCCTGCTGAACCTGGTAGACTGTATCCGCTCCAAGAGTGAGCAGGAGAGTGGCAATGGAAGAGATGTTCTGATGCGGATGCTGGAGGTAGTGGCCCTTCTGAGGTGCTCCGTCACCCCTGTGCTCTCTGTCCTGCATGTTTGTAACCTGTACAAGAGCTGTACTGGCAAGGGTGTAGGGCAGCTTGATTGTCGAGCTTGACCCTAGGAGTTAGACCATCTATCTGGGTTTAAATCTTGCTCACCCATTCACTGGCCAAGTGTACTTAGGTGAGATGCTTACCTTCTCTGTGCCACTGTGTTCATCTTCTAACCATGAGCGTATCTGCCTTATATCTGCTATGAGAGTTAAATAAAACTGCATGGAATCTCTTAGCACACTTTCTGGCAAGTGTAAGAATTATTTTCTGGGGGCATAATAGACAAGTACCAAATTAACTGTGCACATCTCTGGGGATATATCAACGTTAGTGCCTAGGTGAAGGATTCATTGTAATTTCTGAGGCCACTGGGTGATGGTGTGGGCCTGAGGAATGAGTACAGAAGTGTGGGGTAAAATCCCAGCCCTGCTTGTCAGACCAGCTGCTCAGTTTTCCTGAGTCAGAATCTCCACCTGTAAAATAGATAGAGATCGTAACTGGAGAAAAAGCAGAACATTTCTTTTCCTTTATACTTGGCACAAAGGTGCTGCTCAGAAATCATTAGCCTTTCCCATCTCTCAATAGGAGAATAAACAAAATGATTTCAGCAGGAGGTTTTAGTGACAACTTATTTTTCTGTCATCCAAAAGGATAGTTAGAGATATTGAAGAAGAATGATTTTTGTCTTTCCCCTCAATTTTTCTGCCCATTAGGTTTTTGTTCTCAAATTCCACACCATTGCTCGTTACCAGCTCTCTGCCATCTTCAAGAAGTGCAAGCCTCAGTCCGAACTTGGAGCTGTAGATGCAGCCCTGCCCGGGGTGCCCACTGCCCCTTCAGCTCCAGGCCCTGCCCCCTCCCCAGCCCCCACTCCTGCTCCACCTCCACCTCCACCTCCACCCCCCACCCCAGCTACCCCTGTGACCCCAGCCCCTGTGCCTCCCTTTGAGAAGCAGGGAGAAAAAGATAAGGAAGACAAACAGACGTTTCAGGTCACAGATTGCCGAAGTTTGGTGAAGACCTTGGTCTGTGGTGTCAAGACAATCACGTGGGGCATAACATCCTGTAAAGCACCTGGTGGTAATTCTGCTCTTGAATTATTTACATCAATGATATTTTTAATAAAGTTATTCAAGTTGACTTAACATGCTATCTCTTTTCCAGAAGCTCAGTTCATTCCCAACAAGCAGTTACAGCCCAAAGAGACACAGATCTACATAAAGCTTGTGAAATATGCAATGCAGGCTTTAGATATTTATCAGGTAAGAAAGTGCCCTCAAGCCAGCCTGTTGGCATTTGGAAAATACCTCTTAGAATTAGAGATGTTAGTAATGGAATTGGCCTTGAGACCATCTTGGATGGTCTGCTGTTTGTTTACCCAGGTTTGCTTTTGTTCTGCAACATAGCATTACACTTATGGTGAGAACTCTTATTTATAAAAGTCTGAATGTGTGCATTTTGTGGGGCAGATGGTATAAACAGAGTGCAAGAGAAACATAAGATTTAAGTTTACTAGGCATAGTGGCTCACATCTATAATCCTAGCACTGTGGGAGGCCGAACTGAGTGGATTGCTTCAGCTTCATGGAGTTCGGGACCAGCCTGAGCAAGAGTGAGACCCTGTTTCTACTTAAAAAAAAAAAAAAATATATATATATATATGTGTGTGTGTGTGTGTATATATATATATATATATGAAAAAGGAAAAAACTAGTTGGGCTTGGTGGCACACACCTGTAGTCCCAGCGCTTTAGGAAGGCTGAGGCAAGAGGATCACTCAAGCTCAAGAATTAGAGGTTGCTATAAGCAATGCCACTGCATCTACCCAGGGTGACTGACAGAGTGAGACTATCAAAAAAATAAAAAAGATTATTATTTTTGTCCTGGTCTGAACACCTAAAGTGTTTTTAAAATAAATTTTTTTCTAAAATTAAGCTGTGGGGCCGGTGCAGTGGCTCACGCCTGTAATCCTAGCACTCTTGAGAGGCTGAGGTGGATTGATTGCTTGAGCTCATGAGTTCAAGAGTTTGAGACCAGCCTGAGCAAAAGCAAGACCCTGTCTCTACTAAAAATAGAAAAACTGAGGCAAGAGAATTGCTTGAGCCTAAGAGTTTGAGGTTGCTGTAAGCAATGATGCCACAGCGCTGTACCCAGGGTGATAGCTTGAGACTCTATCTCAAAGAAAAAATAAAAATAAATAAAATTATGAGGAAAGAGAATTGAAATGATTTTGCAGGAGAGGAGGCAGTTATCATCTACTTTAAGTACCCTATTTTAAGTATGCAACTGATATGATTATGTAGTGGAATATATTCAGAGAAATTCAGTTTTAATACCTGAGATTTTTTTTCTTATACTAGGTCCAGATAGCAGGAAATGGACAAACATATATTCGTGTAGCAAACTGCCAAACTGTTAGAATGAAGGAAGAGAAGGAGGTATTGGAACACTTTGCTGGTGTGTTCACAATGATGAATCCGTTAACATTTAAAGAAATCTTTCAGACTACAGTCCCTTATATGGTGGAAAGAATCTCAAAAAATTATGCTCTTCAGGTATAAAACTCCTTTTTTACATTCTTTCAGCATTAACTTTAATTTTTTCTGTGTTGAATATTTTGTGTTTCTTGTAATTTAAGGATTTTAAGAATAATACACTCAAAAGGTGTGCTTGCAGAGCAAAATTTATAGAAATAATAAGTCATGGTGTTTGAAAAAATGTTTCAAAAGATCCAGAGGCTTTGGACTAGTTCCCTTCATTGATAGAAACCAAATACATATTAAATGTAGCCATTGGTATTTATGGTGAGGGTGAAATAAGAGATTAAGTACTTGAAGCAAACTGTTCTCTCCTCAGTGCTCAGCAAATCCTATATTTTTCTTTTGGTAGAGTGTCTGAAAAAGGTTCTGTTTTGTTTTGGGGAAGCTCATTATTTTGTCTTAAAACTGTTTTGGGGAATGGATTATTTTTGTCATGTATGTCTTGTTTTGATAGATTGTTGCCAATTCCTTCTTGGCAAATCCTACTACCTCTGCTCTGTTTGCTACAATCCTGGTGGAGTATCTCCTGGATCGCCTGCCAGAAATGGGTTCCAACGTGGAGCTCTCCAACCTGTACCTCAAGCTGTTTAAGTTGGTCTTTGGCTCTGTCTCCCTCTTTGCAGCTGAAAATGAACAAATGCTCAAGGTAAGTTCACTTATTTCCAAGTAGTACTTACATTCAGGGATTTTGTTCTTTCAAACAAAAATAAACCTGACAGAAACTGTACTGACTCTTTGTATCTGCTTTTTGAATTAATAAATATTTGCAACAATTAAGGGCTAAATGTGAAAAACATTTTCATCTATTTCTAGGCAGAGCTTAATTTTTTTTTAACTGACTTCTTAAATAATTTTGAACTCTTCTGATAAGCAAGGGTGGTGTTAACTAGTATTGCCTTTTTTTTTTTTTTTTTTGTAAAGACAGTATTACTTTTTCGCCCTCGGTAGAGTGCAGTGGAGTTGCTCCAGCAACTTCCAACTCCTGGGCTTAAGCGATTCTTCTGCCTCAGCCTCCCAAGTAGCTGGGACTACAGGCGTCCGCCACAACGCCCGGCTATTTTTTGTTGCAGTTTGGCTGGGGCTGGGTTTGAACCCACCGCCCTTGGTATATGGGGCCGGTGCCCTACTCACTGAGCCACAGGCGCCTCCCTACTATTGCCTTTTTAAACTCAGTTTCTTTTTCTGGATTATAGAAGTAAAATAAGAGCATGTTATTCTAAAGTGAAAGCAAAGGAATGTTCTATAAGGAAAAAATTTATTAGTGTACCTCTCAAATCCATTGAGAAACAGAGTACTAGGCAACAGTTCTGATCATATCAGTCTTTCCTCAGATTTTGTGTCTTTGTTTACACTTGTGTAGCAATATGTAAGCAGCACATTTTAGGACTCTATAATTTCTCCCTTTTAAATCAAGGATTCTCATCAGTTTGTGTTCCTTTATTAAAATCATCTTAGGGAAGATGTCTCATTACGAATTTTTTAGATGAGTAATCCTATAAGACTGGATCTCACCAGTAATTTATTCTAGCAAGTGACTAAAACTTATCTGTAGTTACATCACTCACTAAAAGCAGCAGATGGCAGAATAAAAACCTTATAAAAATGCACTTGCACTTTTGGCAAAATATTTTAGTTCTTAGAGAAAGTTGAATATTATCATCATTTGTGTCTAAAGAGATTTTTTCCCATGGGGGAAAATTTAAAGATGTAAACAAGACTATTCTTTTTTTTTTTTTTGAGACACAGCCTCAAGCTGTCATCCTGGGTAGAGTGTTGTGGTGTCACAGCTCATAACAACCTTCAACTCCTGGGCTTAAGCGAGTCTCCTGCCTCTGCCTCCCAAGTAGCTGGGACTACAGGCGCCAGCCACAATGCCAGGCTATTTTTTGGTTGCACCTGTCATTGTTTGGCGGGCCCTGGCTGGATTCGAACCCGCCAACTCAGGTGTATGTGGCTGGTGCCTTAGCTACTTGAACCACAGGCGCCGAGCCAAGATCTGTTCTTTATGGAGTAAGAGTACAGACAGTGATATAGAGTATCAGTTTGTGACACTTTTTTCCTTGTTTTTTTTTTTTTCCAGTTATGTAGTAATTCATTATCAACAACCTTAATATTATTTTTGTATTAATAGAAAAGAGAGATATGGCTAGGTGAAGTGGCTCACACCTGTAATCCTAGCACTCGGGAGACCAAGGTGGGTGGATTACTTGAGCTCACAAGTTTGAGACCAGCCTGAGTTGACACTTGGTCTCTACCAAAAATAGAAAAGCTAGGCAGGTATAGTGGCAGGCTCCTATAGTCCCAGCTATTATGGAGGCTGAGGCAAGAGGATTGCTTCAGCGCAAGAAACTGAAGTTGGCGTGAGCTATGATACTCTAGGCTGGCAACAGAGTGAGATTCTTGTCCCAGAAAAAAAAAATTCAGTTTTTTAAGGTAAAAAGTATTTAATCATAATTTGTGTTCACATAATTCAGTACCTTCAAATAATTCAGTTTTTATCAACATTAGATAACAATTTACAGAACAACAAAAAACCCAAAATAAAATCTAACAGGACACACCTAATATTAGAATGCTGCTCAAGAAAAATATTCAAGGAACAAATTTAATAGAACATTTTTATCAGAAGAATAGTATATATTCTGTGAAATAAATATATCATGCAGTCCTGTAAAGGAGTGACCCTACCCACAGGAACCACAGACATGCCCATGATTACATCACGTAACTCTTGAGTAAGAACAAATGCTCCTTTCACAGCCAAACTGGTGGAAACTTAACATGTACTTTAAGAGAAATTAATTTGAGTCAAATAAAGGTTGGAAAGTTCTTGTTTTATTTTTATTTTTCTGTCGGAATAAACTTACCAGAATTGCCTTTCATTGCTTTTGTATTGCACTGATGCTTCAGCTTTAGTCTGGAGGGTGTAGAGAGACTCTCCACATTTAGAGACCCTCTAATCTGCTTTTTTCCCACCCTGCAGCCTCACCTGCACAAGATTGTGAACAGCTCGATGGAGCTTGCACAGACTGCCAAGGAGCCCTACAACTACTTCCTGCTGCTCCGGGCGCTGTTCCGGTCTATCGGTGGAGGTAGCCATGATCTCCTGTATCAGGAATTTCTGCCTCTCCTCCCAAACCTCCTGCAAGGTTAGAACAATGACTGGTTGCTGTTTAATCTTGTTAGTGTGCGTGTGTCTGGCTGCCCTTGGTTGCTGGAGTTCATCCTTTGTACCACATGAAGGTCATGTGGGGGTGGGTAGGACATGTGTGTTATGTATGTGTATGTGCCTTCCTTCTTCTTCAAAGGCAGTGGAGCTTTGAAGGGAGTCCTGTTTGAGTATGGTCTCTTCCCTCCCTACTCAGCACTGAATGGGATTTAGAAGGCTTTAGCTGCTTAGGACTTGGTTACGTTTTCATAATGTTTGCTTTTTGTTTTTTGGGGTTTTTTTGCTTAGCAGGCAGGCCCTGGCCGGGTTTGAACCTGATTTTCATAATGTGTGGTAAACAAAGCACTGTCTAGTAATTTAGTTAGATCAGGGATCCCTAGATAAAGAGAAAATCAGAACAATAAGGAAGAAGCAAGTTACAAAGCTGATTTACAATCAGTATGTATTTTTGTTTAGTTTCTCATTTGTTTAACGAGAATCCTGTAATTCCTACATAATTGGGAATGATAAAGAGGGTCTTGAGTCCTTTGAATGCTTATGGGATATGAACTGATTGGAAACACTGTATCAGGAATGAATAATTTTTTTGTTAAAGTGAGCTCTTGACAAGGGAGTTACTTTCTCATATATTTTATTTGCAAATTCCTTAAAAAGAAATAACATAGTATACCTCATAGGAGGCACCTGAGACATATGTTGAATATAAAATGGCTGTTAAAGGAAAAACAAAACAAAAAAAGGCCATACATCTGCAATGGAAAGTACTTCACGTAGCCCAGAATCAGGGTTCATATTTAACCTACATTTCTAGTACTTGACCCTTTGTTCTGCACAGTCTGATTTCTGCCTTTGTGCTCTCTGCTGTCCCTAAGCTCATTTCTCTCTCTTCATCTACATAAAGCCAATCTCTGCTGGGAACTGAGCCCTGTGCCCTCTGCTCATCTGACATATCCTCTGGTTTCTGACTCTGGTTCTGCTGCCCTGTGATGCCTTCCCTGAGAACTCCTCCTCTTTCTGAGTTCTCTTTCATACTGCCTGCCTGTGCTGCGTAGGGCATGCCTAGTCTTGAGTCCATGGTTACAAGACTTTCTCTTTCTAGCCAGTCACTCGTCCCTCAGTGGGAAGGATTCAATTAGAAAGGAACTCATCCTGATGAAGGGTGAGATGTTTCACATTTTAAGGAAGAGGCTCCTCTCCATTTATAATAAAAATAGATTTTAACAAATTTTATTTTAGAACATAGACCTTTCCTTTGGCCTACGGAAAGCCTTAAAAGATATAAATGTTGAACTGAGGAGAAAGCTGCTTTTTTTTCTTTTTTTTTTTGAGACAGAGTCTCAATTTGTCACTCTCAGTAGAGTGCAGTGGCATCACAGCTCACAGCAACCTCAAACTCAACTCTTGGGCTCACGTGATTCTCTTGCCTCAGTGTCCCAAGTAGCTGGGACTACAGGCGCCTGCCACAATGCTTGGCTGTTTTTTGTTGCAGTTGTCATTGTTGTTTAGCTGGTACAGGCCAGGTTCGAACCTGTCACTCTTAGTGTATGTGGCTGGTACCGTAACCACTGTGCTATAGGCACTGAGCCATGAAAGCATCATTTTGAAGTGTAGGTCATTAGGTTGGGCTTGCTAATAGTATAACATTTTTTGTAAAGTGTTATAAACATATAATATTATAATGATAATTTAAATGATCATTTTTAATAATTAACATACAGTAATGTTGCCACCACAAAAGAGATCATAAACACAGAGAACCAGTTTAACTAATAGGGTATATTATAATAAGGCCACAAAAAGTCTTCCTATAATCTTGTTGATGTTTATAATAAAAGGTAGATCAGTTTTTTTTTTTTTTTTTTTTTTTTGAGACAGAGTGTCACTATGTCTCCCTCAGTAGAGTGTCCTGGCGTCATAGCTCATAGCATCACAGCAACCTCAAACTCTTGGGCTTAAGCAATTCTGTTGCCTCAGTTTCCCAAGTAGCTGGGACTACGGGCACCCACCACAACACCTGGCTATTTTTTTTATTACAGCTGCCATTGTTGTTTAGCAGGCTTGGGCTAGGTTCGAACCTGCCAGCTTCAGTGTATGTGGCTGGTGCCCTACCCACTGAGCTATCAGCGCCGAGCCAGATCAGTTGTTTTGTACAGGTAACATTGGCATGTGTCTAGAAAACAACTTCCTTCTCTGTTGCTCAAATCTGTTTCCAGGGCTGAACATGTTACAGAGTGGCCTGCATAAGCAGCACATGAAGGACCTCTTTGTGGAGTTGTGTCTCACAGTACCTGTGCGGCTGAGCTCTCTCTTGCCATATCTGCCCATGTTGATGGATCCCTTGGTGTCTGCACTCAATGGGTCTCAGACCTTGGTCAGCCAAGGCCTGAGGACTCTGGAATTGTGTGTGGACAACCTGCAGCCTGACTTTCTGTATGACCACATTCAACCGGTCCGCGCAGAACTCATGCAGGTGAGTCTGCATTCACTGCAGTGCCACCAGCAGGGGGCATTGGGTGCTTGCATATCTAGTTTTTACTCAGCAGTTTGGCTGGTTTTTTCTTGAGGAGTGAGGAGTTGTCATCACTGAGTTCTCTGTATTCGGGGATGGGCTTTCTGCAAGATGGGATGGTGTGACTTTGTGCTTACTTCTGAATCTTCTGATGTGTTAAAAGACATAGGAAATACTGTAGATAGTGAATGGATATTTCTTGTGTAGTACTGCCTCTTTTTCAGAGAACTTTCATAAGAGTTAAATTCTTAATAAGTTGTTGTCTTACAAAGGCAGGTGTTAAGTTACTATATGGCCACTTGCTTCCAGCAAGAACCTTTCTTTATTCATGAAAGACCTTCAGTTGCATAATAAGGGATGCAGGATCTAAAGGGAAGGAAGAGGCATCTATCCCATCCCACTTCTAGGGAAAAAGAACAGATAGAGAGAGTTCTGAAGACACTTAGACATTTATTCATTAATGTTCATATGTTACACTTAGATTTTTCCTTCATGTTTTGCGATTGTTACTGATTTGTTATGTGGTTGGTAAATGTCAGAGGGTTGGGCTATCTGTTTTGTATTCATCTGCCCATTTAGAATAGTGTGTTTGACCCCAAATAGGGGCTAGAATAGTGGCTTTATAGGATGTAGGCTAAATAACTCCTAGAGGACAGGAATCTCTGGAGAAACTAGATTGGAGGCCACAACATGGACTTGGGGTTAAGATTGGGAGACTTTCTTGCCCATCCTGAGATTTAGATCTCGGGCTTCATCTAGGCTAAAAGAAGATGGGGTGTGTGTGTGTGGGTTCAGAGTCTATTTTCCCTTCTAGTCACATGGAGGGTTGACAAGAGCCTGCCTTTAGAACAGCCTGTTGGTTCTAGAAGGCAGACCAGACCCTAGTCCTGACTCAGTGTGCTTGAGCAGAATGTGAATGTGGAAGGAGCCAGCGGTGTATTCTTAAGCCTTCGTTCCACCTATGATGTATAGGGGGCCTGGAGGATGGAGGGGAGAGAAGGTCAATGCAACAGTCACCAACCCTCCAGAGGAGCAGCAGCATAGTGTCTGGTCTCCTATCAGCAGCTCAGGCCAAGTCTAAGTATAGAGATGAGGAGGTGCTTGTTGTCAGTGCCACCCCCTCTTGGGGGAGTGCAGCAGATGTCCTCTGTCCTGAGTATTTGTAAGGATTGGTGAAGTGTGGGTGAGGAGAGAGGACGTAGACTCCACCTTTTCGATAATTACTAAGGAGAAGCCTGCTTGGACCTATAGGAATATAAGAGAAATTAGAATTTTGCTTGGTTTAGAAAAAAGTACCAAGATTTTATGTTAAGTTTGAATGCTAGGCATGAGGACTTGACATTAGCATAGAAGGTAATTTAAGAAAATAGACTTACGTAGTGAACTATGATAACTTTTAGGATTTCTGATAATTTAGGTGAAGAAAATGGGAAATTTAATGGAGTTTTTTTTGACAGTTGAGTGTGTATGTTCCTTAGGCAGGGTGCACGTTAATTTATTCCTTATAGGCCTATAACTCAGGTGCCCCTTTTGTCATCCTTTCTAATGTAAGATTTGAAGTGTCCAAGATAATTTATATATCATATTTGTAAGATACAGAGACTAATAAATAGAAGAAGTGACCTGAGAGCTCATGATGTAACCCCAGGACTAGAAGTTGGTCAGTAAATTGCGTCTACCTCTGTGTGATGTGCCTGGACAACACATTGTTTCATTTTCTTGCTTTTGAGCTCTATCTGTTTATAATGTGCTTCTATTTGTATTGCAGGAGCTTGGATGAGTATATATATTTATGCATGAACTTATTTTGTATAGACATAAAATTTCCTTGGAAGGATATACAAGACTAATAACATTGGTTTCTTCAAAGAAAGAGACAGAGATGACAGGAAGAATTGTCACTCCATAGCATTTCCTGGCTTTTCAATTTTGATTTGTGAACCATGTGAATGTTTTACCTTGAAAGGGATTTTAATGACTAAAGCTTGCTGACTTTTAGGCTTTGTGGCGCACTTTACGCAATCCTGCTGACAGCATCTCCCACGTGGCCTATCGTGTGCTTGGTAAATTTGGTGGCAGTAACAGGAAGATGCTGAAGGAGTCTCAGAAGCTGCACTATGTTGTGACGGAAGTTCAAGGCCCGAGTATTACAGTGGAGTTTTCTGATTGTAAAGCATCTCTTCAGCTTCCAATGGAGAAGGTAAATTTGGAAGTGTTGGGAGCTCTGTGAAGATACTATATTTCATTTTAAGAAAGTTAATTTCTAGTTGAATATATCTTAAGACATGCTTTTGTGGGGAGGGAATTTCTTGGAATAGTGGAAAATTTATCTGGTGATCAGTGTGATTGATGAGGGGCTTTCAGGACACTTGGAGGCCATGGAGGGATGTTGATCCAACTGTTTGGGACCCTTGAGCAATCCCATTTTTCCTGGTGACTAGGAGGTGACACCAGCTCAGTTTGCATAAAACTCTTAGTCTTTATTTATTATTTATTTTTTTTTTTGGCTGGGGCTGGGTTTGAACCCGCCACCTCAGGTGTATGGGGCCAGCGCTCTACTCCTTTGAGCCACAGGCTCTGCCCAACTCTTAGTCTCTTAATGCCCAGTAGGCTTTACATCAAGTGTGGTTGAGAACCCAACTGGGTTCCTTCCTTGTCTCTGATCCTTTCACCGCACCTTGTTTTCTCCCAATCTGTATGCAAACATGCTCATACTCTTTCCTTCCTGGCTCTCATCCCACTGCTGACAGCTCTTGGGTCTCTTTAGAAACTCCCATTTTATTGTATAAATAGTGAACAGATAAACTGTGTCCCCAATATTTTGCTAGACTATTTGCTCTGCTCCCTTTGTCCAGATTGAAAGTAATCTCTCCTCTCCACCACCTCTCTCTTGGTCTTTTGTCAGTGTTGTCACATTTGCTTTTCTACAATGTAGCACGGCACTTGTTAATATGTCTTTTTTTGAGACAGAGCCTCAAGCTGTCCCCCTGAGTAGAGTGCTGTGGCATCACAGCTCATAGTAACCTCCAACTCTTGGGCTCAAGCGAGTCTCCTACCTCCGCCTCCCAAGTAGCTGGGACTAAAGGCGCCTGCCACAACACCTGGCTATTTTTTTGGTTGCAGCCTTCATTGTGGTTTGGCAGGCCAGGCTGGATTTGAACCCGCCACCTTAGGTGTATGTGGCTGGCGCCTTAGCCACTTGAGCCATAGGTGCTGAGCCTGTTATTATGTCTTTTTAGGATAATTATCTAGCAGTTGCATATTGCATTTTTTCTCTGTTAAAGAGAGTTTAGTAAAAGCTTAAGAAAGCCAACTTTAAGTTTTGAACTTAGACACAGGAAAGTCTGTGCTCTGCAGAAAGTTCATTAGGACACAGAATCTAGTTTAATCCAGCAAATCTACCGTAAGAGGCCTTCTGAGGTTGCTTAATTTCTGTAATTTCCTATTGACTATTTAAACGTGAAATTATTGAAGCTGCGCGTGGTGGGTTATACCTGAAATCCTAGCAACCCAAGGGACTGAGAATCACTTGAGTCCAGGAGTTCATGACCAGCCTGGGCAACATAGCAAAACTCAGTGGGAAAAATTTTGCCAGGGGTGGTGGTGTATATCTGTAGTCTTAAATACTCAGGAGGCTGAAGTGGGAGGCTCACTTGAGGCCAGGAGCTAGAAGCTGCCGTGATCTATGATTGTACCTGTGAATAGCCATGGCACTCGAACATGGACAACAGAATGAGGCCATGTCTCAAAAAAAAAAAAATTAGGGTAGCGCCCATAGCTCAGTGGGTAGGGCACCGGCCACATACACCAAGACTGGCAGATTTGAACCCCGCTGGGGCCAGCTAAACAACGACAACTGCAAAAAGTAGGGTGTTGTGGCAGGTGCCTATAGTCCCAGCTACTTGAGAGGCTGAGGCAAGAGAATTACTTAAGCCCAAGAGTTGGAAGTTGCTATGATGCCACAGCACTCTACCAAGAGTGACACAGTGAGACTCTCGTCTCAAAATAAAAAGATTATTAAACTCCCATCTTACATTTTAATTTGAACTGTTAATTCTTTTATATCACAGTACTTGTATTGCCTTTCTGGAACTGTCATTTGGTGAATTACCTGTTAGGTTGTATTGGCCTACTTGCTCTCTCAAACGAAAATATGCATTAAGAGTCTTAAGTGGCGCCTATGGCTCAGTGGGTAGGGTGCCGGCCCCATGTACCAAGGGTGGTGGGTTTGAACCTGGCCCCAGCCAAACTGCAACAAAAAATAGCTGGGCATTGTAGTGGGTGCCTGTAGTCCCAGCTACTTGGGAGGCTGAGGCAAGAGAATTGCCTAAGCCCCGGAATTGGAGGTTGCTGTGAGCTGTGATGCCATGGCACTCTACTGAGGGTGACAAAATGATGGGACTCTCATCTCTTAAAAAAAATGTCTAGTGGGTGCTGCAAATGCTTTCAGTGAAAGCTTTTGAAAATCGTTTGGTTTCAGTGCAAACTGTTATTTTCTGTGTTCTTTTGCAGGCCATTGAGACTGCTCTGGACTGTCTGAAAAGCGCCAACACAGAGCCATACTACCGGAGGCAGGCATGGGAGGTTATTAGGTGCTTCCTGGTGGCTATGATGAGTCTGGAGGACAACAAGCATGCACTCTACCAGTTGCTTGCACATCCCAAGTATGTTGGTCATTTCACTCTGTGATGGGGTGGACCTCACTTCAGGAATTGGGGGTAGAGAGACCCTCCCAGCCTTCTCAGTGTTCTGATTCATTGACTGTGCTTATATTAGATAGAATGTATTTGATGTCTCTTGATTTACTAGCTGTAAATGTTCAGAATGAAATTCACATTTGATTTCAACTATTGATGGCTTTGAAGCTAAGAAATTGACTCCCCTAGGCCTATGTAAATAAGAGGGAAGTGGGCAGGTTGAAAGTAAAAAAAAAGATAAGTTACAGTCAGCAGCTCAGGAGTTTGGTGTTAGGATACTGGATTTATCTTTCAGCTTTACAGAAAAAACCATACCCAATGTCATCATATCACATCGCTACAAAGCACAAGACACTCCAGCCCGGAAGACATTTGAACAGGCCTTGACGGGAGCCTTCATGTCTGCTGTCATTAAAGACCTTCGGCCCAGTGCCCTGCCCTTTGTGGCTAGCTTGATCCGCCACTATACAATGGTGGCAGTTGCTCAGCAGTGCGGTGAGTATGGGGACTTGCTGGGGCAAAGGAAGTAGATGTTTGATTTTTTTTTTTTTTTTTTTTTTTTTTGGAGATAGTAGAGTGCCCTAGTGTCATAGTTCATACAACCTCAAACTCTTGGGCTCAAGTGATCTTGCCTCAGTTTCCCAGGTAGCTAGGGAGTATAGGTACCTGCCACAATCCCTGGCTAGTTTTTCTATTTTTTAGTAGAGACCTGGTCTCCCTCTTGCTCAGATTGGTCTAGAACTCCTGAGCTCAAGCAGTTCTCCTGCCCCTGCTTCCAGAGTGCTAGGATTATAGACATGAGCCAATATACCAGGAAAATTCAAATTACGTTTGAATTCCTTAGGGTGCTTCAGAAACTTGGTCAGAACTTTTTGTTCTTTTAGAGAAGCTGAGTTTGGCTTTTAATTTTTAATTAATTAATTTTTTTGGCTTTTAATTTTTTAATTTTCCACTTAGTACATTGACAAAGGTAATTGGTATTTCAGTGGTGGGTGCTGTATCAAATTAAAAGTTATTATAGAATTTTGTCTATAAAATATACTCAAGTTAATCATTTGGTTCTTTTATGTTCTTTGTATACAAGTACTTTTGGACATGCCACATGGAAACAGCTTGTGGGTCATGCTCCTTGCTGCTCTTCTTCTGCCTGGTGGTATTTTCCAAGGCCAGTCTTTTCCTCGCTGCTCCATCGCCTGCTCTCTGCCCTGTAGCCAGCTCCTCATCTTCTCCCTTAGAGTGTTTATTTTTGCTCCCAAGATAGTCACCCAGGCCATTCTCCTGCCTGGATCAGCTACTCACTTCTGCTTCAGTGGTTCTCACACTCTTGGTAGTGAAGGAACAATTGTGTTCATTTTTATTTTCAATCCATTGCAGATGGTACCTTTGTAAAGGACACTAGACATGGCATGACGCTGCCAGTTGTTGTGTGAGTTTCTGGAAACTTACCCTCAGTTTTGGCATCTCCTCCCAGACTGTAGACCACACTGGAGTAGCTCACCTCCAATTCGTGTCTTCAGAGCTCCTCACCTTGAGATCAACAAGCAGAACACATGGACCTTTCCCCCTTTTACCTCCTCTTGTCTTGAACAGTTGACACTATACAATTTAGCACTTCAGTTGTTTCTCAGTGTTTCTTTTGTGTTAACATTGTCTTTTCAGCAAAACTAATGTTCTCTGACTTCTACCTTGCCTAGGGCTGGTACCTTTGTGGCATTAATTGATAGTTGCTGTGGCTGACTATTCTCTGTGTGTATTCTCTGTGATAGCTGAGTGCTGTTTTTATTATTATTTGTATGTCAGGAATGCTCAGAGTATAACCTATAGCCCTGTCCATGCTGTGCCCCTTGGCCTATCTAATGATTTTTTTGTTTGTTTGTTTTTTTTGAGACAGTGTCTCACTATGTTGCCCTGGGTAGAGTGCCATGGCATCACAGCTCACAGCAACCTCAAACTCTTGGGCTTAAGCAATTCTCTTGCCTCAGCTTCCCAAGGAGCTGGGACTACCAGCACCCACCACAACACCCAGCTATTTTTTGTTGCAGTTTGGCTGGGGCTGATTCCAACCTGCCACCCCTTCAGTACATGGGGCCAGGACCCTACTTGCTGAGCCACAGGCACTGCCTTGTGGTTCTCATTTTAAATAAATGCATTATTGAGTTGTGATTGACAAAATCTGGAAACAATATACTGAGTTACGGAAAATATTTAGGAAATAGCCATAGTGGGAGTCAGGCCACTTAGTTACAAATAACTACAGTTTAACAGAAGTTGGTTTAAAGTTTCAGTGCTGGCTTTTATTGCCTTCCTAACCTCAAAGAAAGAATGAGGTAGTTTTGCAGTTTAAGGGAACACAAAAGTTCCCATAAGTGATCTCTATTTCTCATATGCCCTCTCTTAGGTCCTTTCTTGCTCCCTTGCTACCAGGTGGGCAGCCAGCCCAGCACAGCCATGTTTCACAGTGAAGAAAATGGGTCAAAAGGAATGGATCCCTTGGTTCTTATTGATGCAATAGCTATTTGTATGGCATATGAGGAAAAGGAACTTTGCAAAATTGGAGAGGTGGCCTTAGCTGTTATATTCGATGTTGCAAGCATCATCCTGGGCTCAAAGGAGAGGGTAAGGAAAGATTGAAGGGTGTCTTCTGATGAGAGGTGTTGGTTCTCAAAACTGGTGGTTTAAGAATTGCAGTAATGTATTAGAGTTTGTTCATTTTTCTCTTTAGGCATGTCAGCTGCCCCTGTTTTCATACATCGTGGAGCGCTTGTGTGCATGTTGTTACGAGCAGGCATGGTATGCAAAGCTGGGGGGTGTCGTGTCCATTAAGTTTCTCATGGAGAGGCTACCTCTCACTTGGGTTCTCCAGAATCAGCAGACGTTCCTCAAAGCCCTTCTCTTTGTCATGATGGACTTAACAGGAGAGGTAGGTGATGGGTGCCCCACACCTAACTATGGGGTTTTCAAGAACCTAATTTCTGTAGAACAGTTATTGCAGATGTGCTCTCACAGCAGCAGATTTCACTACAGCATCTTTATGAAAAGGACTCCTCTCAGCTCCCATAGGTTTCTGAGTTTCCTTTTGCCTTGATAAAGAACATTCACAGGCCAGAGTACTTACCATTATACGTGGAAACAGGTAATACTTCTCATATACTGCAGAAGTTTCATAGAAATTGTGTTCTTTATGAACCTAGATGTAGATCAGTAGAACATGGTGGGTGTTGCCAGCTTATATGGTAAATGCAAGTTCCCATCTAGATCCATGTTTTTCTTTTCTCAGTGACAAATAGGAATTACCTACCTACCGAAGGTGATTTAGGTACTGAAGTACCCAGTGGTTGCTGTGAAGTAGTCTTAACAAAGCAGCTGCTGTAAGGGCTGTGGATCTCCCAGTAACAGTTTATGGCAGGCAGGTGTGTAGGAGACAGCTGCAGTGGAAGGGATTGTGCCCTGCTTTTGTTCTAAGGTGTGCCTGGTCCACAGGTTTCCAACGGGGCAGTTGCCATGGCAAAGACCACCCTGGAACAGCTTCTGATGAGGTGTGCGACGCCTTTAAAAGATGAAGAGAGAGCCGAAGAGATTGTGGCAGCTCAGGAAAAGTCTTTTCACCATGTGACACATGATTTGGTTCGAGAAGTCACCTCTCCTAACTCCACTGTGAGAAAACAGGCTATGCATTCATTGCAGGTGTTGGCCCAGGTCACTGGGAAAAGCGTGACAGTGATAATGGAGCCGCATAAAGAGGTGAGATTTCTGTCACCAGAGCCAGGATGATTTGAACAAATATTTTGAAACTTTTCCCCCCAAATTTGAGTTGAGATGATACTCAGTTTATAATTTCATATCCATGTCTGCGTACAGTTTTGTCTCCGTCCGAGGGGGATGGGTTCTAGGACCCATCATGGATCCCAAAATTCTAAGATGCTCAAATCTCTTAAATGGTATAATATCTGCATATAATCTATGAACATCCTTCCTGTATACTTTAAATCATGTCTAAATTATTTATGATACCAATACATTGTAAATGCTATATGAATACTATAGTTATTACACTATATTGTTCACACTTTTTACTGTTGGATTATTATTTTTTATTCTTTTTTTCTCCAATATTTTCCATCCTTGGTTGGTTGAATCTGTGAATTCGGAGTTATCAGATATGCAGAGCCAACCTTGTGGGCTGTGCGCTTTACCTCAGACATGCAAATAACAACGTATTTATATTATGGCGATCTCAGTAGTTGTTAGTGTCAAGAGAATAGAAGGCTGGTTTCCTGAGTTTATATAGCACAATCTAGTGGTTTTGTTCTTGTTTTATTTTTGTTTGTGGGGTTTTTTTGTTTTTTTTTTGAGACAGAGCCTCAAGCTGTCCCCCTGGGTAGAGTGCTGTGGCATCATAACTCGCAGGAACCTCACAACTCCTGGGCTCAAGCGATTCTCCTGCCTCTGCCTCCCAAGTAGCTGGGACTACAGGCTTGTTTGGCAGGCCCGGGCTGTATTCAAACCCGCCAACTCAGGTGTTTGGTGCCTTAGCTGCTTGAGCCATAGGCGCTGAGCCTATTTGTTTTTTAAGAGAGGTCGTCCTGGAGTCTTAGGAATTACACATATCTAATGTGCCTATCCATCACCCAGTTTTAGCATATGAAACATATCTGCCCTTCCCTAATTAGAGGATATCAGTAATAACTATTTTATTTATAGTTTTCAAATTGACCATTGTTGGGGATATTGTAACTAGAGGTATTTGCTTTTCAGGGGATAGCTGGTTAATAAGGCCTCTTCCTTTTCTTTCTCAGGTTCTCCAGGATATGGTCCCACCTAAGAAGCACCTGCTCCGACACCAGCCTGCCAACGCTCAGATTGGCCTGATGGAAGGGAACACATTCTGTACCACGTTACAGCCCAGGCTCTTCACGATGGATCTTAACGTGGTGGAGCATAAGGTGTTCTACACAGAGGTAGGGGGGTGGTGGTGTGGAGTGGTGTGGATGGTGATGAAGTGTGTCTGCTAGCCTGTCTTTGTACTCAAAGACTGGTCAGGCAGCATTCAGAGAAGGCTTGGGCAGTGACCTGCAGGTAACCAGCCATACCCTGGCACAGCACTCTGAGCAGGTATGTTGTTGCATCTAACAGATGTTTGGAGAATGCTTTTGTTTTCTGAGTTCTTAGAACTCTGTTAGCCCCTACAGGGAACCTAGTTCTAATTTAGGGCCTTAAAACGGTATTTTGAAGTTAGGACTTATCTGCTTTGATTACTCTCAAATCATCTGGTGCCCAGAATAAGGCTGGCCTAAATCAAGTACCAATTTATTGAATTTTTAATAATCACTTAAATGTGCCATGTACTATTGAGAACATCATAAATGTCCTTAGTTTTGATACTACCCCATGAAGTATAGATACTGTTTATTCTAATTTTAAAGATATAGAAACTAAGCCTTAGGGTTTATTACTTACCTGAGACTGGTGAGCCATAAAGCTTAGATTTGAACTAAGACTATAATTTTTAAAAAGGATGATTCCTGATCACTGCATTATCCAGAGTCTCAAAGTGTTGCCCTGGGTGAGTGCTGTGGCTCACTGCAACCTTAAACTCTTGGGCTTAAGTGATTCTCTTGCCTCAGCCTTCAGGTAGCTGGGACTGCAGGTGCCCGCCACAATGCCCAGCTGTTTTTTGGTTGCAGTTGTCATTGTTGCTTAGCAGACCTGGGCCAGGTTTGAACCTGCCACCCTAGGTGTATGTGGCTGGCACCCTTGCTGACTGAGCTATGGGCACTGCCTGATAAATAGAAATTAAATAGTGGACATTACCAAATTATAAATACAGTAATGGCTTCATGATCAGTCCAAGTTTGAAATGTCTATGGGGTATATAAAGTATGCTGCTGGAGGCATTGTCAGAGTACACTGAGGCAGAAATCCGAGGGAGCAAATTCTTTCTGGTCCACACTAAAGTCTAAATTTCCAATTAGAAAGATTTACCTCTTCTTGATTTTTTTGTTTTTTTGAGTCCTATGTTTCTGCTTGGATAGATGTTCTAGGTTCGTATAATAGCTCTGATCTTTCACACTTTGTTATATCTCTGGTACAAGAGTGATCATTTGTCAGGCTTGACACAAAACATCACAAGCAGGGCCAGGTGTGGTGGTGGCTCACGCCTGTAATCCCAGCACTCTGGGTGGCCGAGGTAGGTGGATTGCCTGAGCCCACAGGTTTGAGACCAGCCTGAGGCAGAGTGAGACCTTGTCTCTAAAAATAGACAGGCATTGTGGCAGACGCCTATAATCCCAGCTACTTGGGAGGCTGGGGCAAGAGAATCACTTGAACCCAAGAGTTTGCTGTGAGCTGTGACGCCATGGCACTCTACTGAGGGAGACAAAATGAAACTCTGTCTCAAAAAAAAAAAGAACAAAATATTGCTAGTATTAAGGAACTGGAGGACAACTTCTCTTGGCCATTCATTCTGAGACAGATGTATTATAACCTACATGGAAAACTCCTCACTAAACTTAAGACCCGAACCTGTTAGTGTCCAGGGCATGAAACTAGTTTTCCAAGTGTTTTATCAGTTCTCTAGCTATGTCAGAACATGTAAGGATCTTTTAAAAATTAGACTCTTGGGTCTTCTGGAGATTGAGGTTTAGTAGTTTTGGGATAAGAACTGGAAAGCTACTATCTAAAAGCTTCCCAGGTGATTCTGGTTGGTGACCGTATTTAGAACACTAGTTTTGCTATTACCCAAATCTCTCTCTCCCTCTTTCTTCCCCCTCTGTTATGCACACATACACCTACATGTATATGCACATATACTCACAGCCTTATATACATGAGGAGAGTGTTTTTGAAGGTCATACAGGGACCAAATAATAGTGGTTTCCTCTGGGGAGAGAATGGGCTCGGAGGCTTAAAATGCTTTTCACTATACAGTAGAACCTCCACAGTTGACCACCTCCTTAAGTTGATCTAATTTTTATAGCCCAGACATGTACCCCATGTATGTGTTAGCAACAGTGGTTCTGTGTTGACCACCTCTGTGTGTTGACCAGTTTGTTACAGTCCTTTGCGTGGTCAACTTAAAGAGGTCCTACTGTATTTGTCTATCCACATTGTTATCCTTTTTTGCTGTATTAACTATCTTACCTAGTAGGATTCTTTAAGGGGAAAATATGGTAAAAGTCTATATTAATTTTCCAAGATGTAAATAAAGAGAAAAGGAAAACAGTAATAGAACAACATATGTTATTTTAGGTATTCAGTATATAAATATATACTTCTATGGCAAAATGTCTGGAAGAATAGCCACTGGAATTCCCAGTTAACATTCAACTTCCTTCTTTTGCTTTTCTGTACTTAAAAAGAAAAAAAGTATGAGCACGTGAACATGAATTATAGCCCAGCAGTTTCTCCAACACTGGCCCAAGGCCCTGGGAACTGTTTTGAACAAGGAGGAGGTATCCTTGCCGCCATGGGATTTGCAGTTAAAGTAGCCCTGTGTTTTAAGAAAAAACAATGTTATCAGTGCGTGAGAAAGTGTCTAGGAATTTATTTCACTATTGAGGCTAACTGGGTTTTGCTTTAGAATAAGGAAGCTTAGTTAATAGTTTGATTTTTAAATTCTTTAGGATTTGAGTTTAGTTTGTCAACTGTTAATTGTGTTGCAGTGTGTGTGGAGGATTGCTGTGTCGTTATTTGCAAGGTTATTGTGTCTTCATAGTCAGAGTGGGCTAAATCATACCGTTTTATTTTTTGCAGCTCTTAAATTTATGTGAGGCTGAAGATTCAGCTTTAACAAAGCTGCCCTGTTATAAAAGCCTTCCATCACTTGTGCCTTTACGGATTGCAGCATTAAGTAAGTCCGTGTAAACCCGAAACAAGTTACAGGGTATAAAAATGATTTAAGTAATTTTATATTTTATAGTAAAATCTTTATTCTGTAGTTCTCTTATGAATCAAATGTTCTGGTTTCAGAGAATTGTCATACCATTCATATAGTGCCATTTTCATCAGAATCAGAATGTAGTAAGGTACATTATATAGCTATTATAGACTTTTTCATGCCTTAGAAGCATTTGAGAATCCTGTCTTCCCTAGGTTTTCCCTGGGAATTGCAATTATTGCTATTCACAAGCACAAGAATTATGCTAAGCTTAGGAAAATACCAGATCTGTATTGACTGGCTCACATACATAGAAATAATTTATTTTCTTTTTTGTGGGGGGATATGTGAATGAATACCTAATGCAAACTGTTTTAGTTCACTCCTTCTCGTTTTGATTTTTATTTCTGTACTAAAATATTGCTAGAATCTTCCTTAAATGAGAGGTGGAGTGGTGAGAGGCAGACTGTAATACCTGAGCTAGAGGACAAGGGTGGAGTATTCCAGGTAGGGCAAGCTAAAATGAGCTGGGTCACTTGGTAGCAGATGTTTGGCAGCTTCTCACTTCTCATGCTGGGGTCCATTTCTTTTTGGGCCTTCATGTACCTTCTCTTGCTAGAATATTATCTCTTAACTAATACAGGATTGGGACTTTCCTAAGAATATTTGCATTTTCAGAAACATAAAGCTTTTAAGCCCCAAAGCTGGGTAGTAGAGAAAAGCTAGGCTGTGTTTAACTTCCCCCGAGTCCCCTACTATTGGAGGGACAGAGGCTGTGCCCTGGACATCACTCATTTGGGACTGGCTGCAGGCCAGTGCATTCTAACCCTGTGAGGATGTCCTGGGGGTAGTAATGTGGGTTGGGATCCCCTTCTTTCTCCTCCAACCTTTCTGCCTCCCATCTGGAAGCTCAGATTTATTACAGCCTTTCTGGTAAGCTGCTGACTTCAATTTTTGATAATACTGAATACATGTATGGAAGACCATGCATTCTTTTGTCTTTTTGGAAGCCAGATGGGAGAAAAGAGGGTTAGTAGTTCCTATTTTTGTTCGTTGGTAGAGACCTGTAAAGAAGAAAATTGCTCAGGTTATTTTTTAGGTTAATGATGAAATTTTATTGATTTTTCTCCCTGAAGATGCACTTGCTGCCTGCAATTACCTTCCTCAGTCCAGAGAGAAGATCATCGCTGCACTTTTCAAAGCCCTTAATTCTACGAACAGTGAGCTCCAGGAGGCTGGGGAAGCCTGTATGAGAAAGGTGAGAGAAAGTGTATGCATGCATACATGCTCTGCGTTAAGGGTTCTTCCTGTTTCTCACTGTGTAAACAGGGCTGTGTGCTTGGAAGTCTGCCTGTGGTTACTATGCCCTTGATTGTTTAAGTCTAGAAAATTTTAAAAATCCTAAATAGCAAAGAAATCTTCCTAATTTCATGGTAAATTTCTGGAATATGGTTAATTTTCCACAACCACTTGCTGCTAGAATCAATTATGAGTTCCATTCTATTATAAAGTATTCTGTTTGTTTTTCTTTATAACTTTTTTAAAAAATTAAATCATAGCTGTGTACATTAATACTATCATGGGGTACAGTGTACTGTTTCTGTATACAATTTGAAATACTTTCATCCAACTGGTAACTTTTCTTTTTTAATAGTTTTTAGAAGGTGCTACCATAGAAGTAGATCAAATTCACACACATATGCGACCTTTGCTCATGATGCTGGGAGATTATCGAAGCTTGACATTGAATGTTGTGAATCGTCTAACTTCCGTTACCAGGCTCTTCCCAAATTCTTTCAATGATAAATTTTGTGATCAGATGATGGTAAGCAAGTATGTTTAAACATGTTTTATAATAAACTTAAAAAACTTAATTTAAATTATTTTTAAAATAAGTAATACATTCAGGTGGTTTAAGATTCAGAAGGTATGAAAGAGTTTACTGTAAAGTCTCCCCCATCCCTGTGCTCCAGTTATCCAGTCCCCCCTTCCCAGGGACAACCACGGACAGCAGTTTTCTATGAGTACTTCTCAAGAGGTTTTACATGTGAAAGAGGACACATGATTATTCTTTTGCTTCTCATAATAGGAGGCATACTATACACAGTTCTTTTTCCATTTAATAACTTACTCATTTTGTATTAGTACGTAAAGTACTAATTCATTCTGTTTTATGGCTACATAATATGCATTTATGTGAATTTGCCATAATATATTCAACAGTCCCCCACTGGTGACTTTTTTTCCAGTCTTTTCGTTATAGACAGTGATATAGTGGAAACTTGTTCTTAATTTCACATATGTGTTTATCTGCAGCATACATTATTAGAGGTAGAATTTCTGGATTAAAGGAATGTATATATTTTAATCTTTCAGTAAGTATATTGTCAAATTGGTCCCTAAACAAATTTTACCAATTTTTACTTCTGTGAAGTACAAATCCTAGCACTCTGGGAGGCCAAGGCAGGTGGATTGCCTGAGCTCACAGATTTGAGACCATCCTGAGCCAGAGCAAGACTCCGTCTCTAAAAATAGCCAGGTGTTGTGGTAGGCTCCTGTAGTCCCAGCTACTTGAAAGGCTGAGGCAAGAGAATTGCTTAAGCCCAAGAGTTTGAGGTTGCTGTGAGCTGTGATGCCACAGCACTCTACCAAGGGGTGACAAAGTAAGACTGTCTCAAAAAAAAAAAAAAAGAAAGAAATAGATGAGTATGTCTCTTTCTGTACAATCTTGAGTAAGAACTTTAGAAATGCTTTGTATTTTTAGAATTATTAGAAAAATAATTACAAAGATAAAAGATTTGTTTGACAGTGTTTAAAACTAAAGTGTAAGCAGATAGAGGAAGGTTTCATCTTAGTTAGCTTTCTTTTGCATTATTTGCCTTTACTCCTGGTAAATTTATGAATGATAATTTAACTTATGATTTCATGGTACATCACTGCAAACATGCATATATTTTTCATGCTAAGTAGCCTTTGACCATTTCAAGATTGTAATATACTGAAGGTATTCTTATGTATAAACAGGAAAGTAGACAGAGATTATGTAGTTATAGATATATACTGTATGTGGAGTGTAGATTTGTATAGCTCATATATATGAAAACCATACAGCTTTTTACCTCACATACATACTGGGTTCTTCACATCTGCAGATACCTAAATAATGAGCAAAACATCAAAATACATTGTAATTGAGATACAAAGTGTAATATGGAAGTAAATTTTCCAAATTGGAGACTACTTCTCCTTAAGCTTCCAAATATATTAATATACATACATGCAAACATTCACAGAGTGTTTAAAGGAAATGAAATTATATCATTTCCTAATCAGAGCACCTTGTATATACTTTTTCTCATCTCCTGTGTTAGGACTTTGGTGCTCTCATACATGAGGTGTGCCCTTGAGTTCAGAATGTTATTGTGCTTTTGTACTCCTTATTTCTCTGCCCCTTGTCAGTGGTCATATCTTACTACATTTGCATGCCAGAAGCAACTTTGTGGTTTTAGTTTTTAAACCCCAATCTAGCCCTTCACATCTGTAAGGAACTGGGAATTCATTCAGTGAACACATTATCCAGATTTTTTTTTTAGTGCAGTGTGAAGACAGTTGCCTTGAGGTCTATGGTTGGTTTCTGACCAAGGCCAGTAGTCTTAAAAGTACATGGGGCGGGGGAGGCACCTGTGGCTCAAAGGAGTTAGGGTGCCAGCCCCATATGCCGGAGGTGGCAGGTTCGAATCCAGCCCCAGCCAAAAACGGCAAAGAAAAAGTACATGGGACTGGGTGCCATAGCTCATGCCTGTAATCCCAATACTCTTGAGAGGCTGAGGAGTTTGAGACCAACCTAAGCAAGAGCAAGACCCAGTTTCTACTAAAAATAGAAAAATTATCCAGGTGTCCTGGCAGGCCCCTGTAGTCCCAGCTACTTGGGAAGATGAGTCAGGAGGATCGCTTGAACCCAGGCGTTTGAGGTTGCCATGAGTGAGGCTGATGCTGTGCCCTCTAACCTGGATAACAGGTGAGACTGTCTTTAAAAAAACAAAAACATGTGGGTTTTGTGTTGATAGTTTGTTCAGGGGACTTCTCCCTCCCCTTACTGGCATTAATAGCTGCTTTCTGAATAGTTGAAATTCCTGTCATTTATACAGACATTTTCACTAGGCACCCACCTGTGCTGAATCCAGCCTGGACTTGGCATTGATGACACCTCTGGATTTCTTTTAGGTCTTTTTGAATTATCCTCTGTCTCGTGTGCTCTGTCAGAGCAGTGATAAAGGACACATTAGGCCTTGTTTAGTCCTGATCTTTAGAACCAAGCTCATTCATTAATGGAGCTTTTGTTTTCTTTCATGTGATACATCTTTGAGGTTAATAGCTGAAGCATTCATCATTATCTTAAGAGATAAGACACCTTACTTAAAGAGTTTTTGTAATTTTAGGTGTTACTTTTAGGTCATTGATCCATTTTTAGTTAATTTTTGTTTATGGTTAGATGAGGGTCCAATTTCATTACTTTTTTTAATGATCCTACTAATATACTTTAGATTCCACTTCATTCTTTAGCATATGATGCTAAGTTCTTTTCTTTAAATTTGAACTGCTTAACATCTGACTTGAAGCCTTTTTTTTTTTTTGGCCGGGGCTGGGTTTGAACCCACCACCTCTGGCATATGGGGCCGGCGCTCTACCCTTTTGAGCCTCAGGCACTGCCCTGACTTGAAGTCTTATGTGGTTAGTTGTTCTGGATATTCCCTCAGCAAACTAAAGATAAATTTTATATACCAATTAGTATCTTTTTTCCTTTGGGAAATGTAAAAGCAAAAAAAAGTAATGATGTGCCTGGCCATTGTCTGCTCTACACCTTTAATCCTGTTATTAGTTTAGTACTTTGAAGAAATATATATTATTTTATAAATTTCTTTTTTCTTTTTCTTTCTTTCTTTTTTTTTTTTTTGAGGCAGTCTCACTTTGTTACCACCAGTAGAGTGCTTTGGTGTCATAGCTCATGGCAACCTCAAACTCTTGGGCTTAATGATTCTCTCTCTCTTTTTTTTTTTTTTTTTAAAAACAGAGTCTTAAGCTGTCGCCCTGGATAGAGATCCATGGAGTCACAGCTCACAGCAACCTCCAACTTGAGCTTAAGTGATCCTCTTGCCTCAGTTTTTCTATTTTTAGTAGAGATGGGGGGTCTCACTTTTGCTCAGGCTGATCTTGAACTTGTGAGCTCAAGTAATCTACCAGCTTTGGCTTCCTAGAGTGCTAGGATTACAGGCGTGAGCCACCACGCCCAGCCCTCAAATGACTTTATTGCCTCAGGAGTAGTTGGGACTACAGGTACCTGCCACAACACCTGGCTATTTTTTTTTTAGAGATGGGGTCTTGCTCTAGCTTAGGCTGGTCTCAAACTTGTGAGCTCAGGTGATCCACTTTGGCCTCCCAAAGTGCTGGGATTATAGGCGTGAGCCACCGGGCCCAGCCTATTTTATGCATTTCTTGAAGAATACTAACTCTACAAGATGTAGATAGCCCGTGAAAACTAGTTCATTGACTCCATGGACTATGAGGACATTAAAGGCTCAGAAAAGGCTTGTCTTCCTGAACAGTGTTAGGTATCTGAACTATTGTCTCCCAAGCCTGTTTTACCATGGAGTACTTTTTTAAAGCAACTCGTTAACTTCCTGTAGGACACCAGTGTTATAAAGCACAAGTTTGGACAATGCAGGATAATAAAGATACACCTGTTACTTGGATGCTCTCGCTGTGGTTTTAGCTTTAGGCTCTGAACACTTGTCTGCCTGGTTTTGCTGGACTTGGTGGCTAAAATCACAATCTGTCTTCCCATGTGCTTGTATCAAAATGCAGAATCTTGTTATAGAACCACAGCCCTTGTTCTGCTCAGAGGGAATTGGTGCACGCCTAATTTGCACAGCTTCTGATCAAGCAAGGTCCATGTTTGTCCCTCCTGCCAGCCTTGTGCCTGCTGGTCTGCAGCTAGAATGGGACCTTTCTCTCTCTCTGGCTTCAGGGAGGTCCTTGGGTCTTCCTTTCTCTTCCCTTCTTCTTCTGGTTTGTCTGCCTCCTTTGAGTCAAATCCTCAGCAGGGATCTCCTGGCCCCTCAGCCCTCATTTAAAACTGGTTCCTGGCTCAGCGCCTATAGCTCAACCGGCTAAGGAGCCAGCCACGTACACCTAAGGTGGCGGGTTCGAATCCCCAGCCCGGACCCGCCAAACAACAATGACGGCTGCAACCAAAAAATAGCCGGGCGTTGTGGCGGGCGCCTGTGGTCCCAGCTACTTGGGAGGCGGAGGCAGGTGACTCGCTTGAGCCCAGGAGTTGGAGGTTGCTGTGAGCTGTAATGCCAGGGCACTCTGCCCAGGGGGACAGCTTGAGGCTCTGTCTCAAAAAAAAAAAAAAAAAAAAAAAAAAACTGGTTCCTGTTATTCTTGTGACACACACCATAATTGTAGTCACACACAGTAGGTGCCTTTGTGTTTTACCTATTTTCCCACTGGACCACAAGCTCCACAAAGACAAGGATGATGTCAGCCTTTTCACTTCTCTGCCCTGATTCCCAGCATGGGACTTAAGGAAAAGGAGTACTCACTGAATGGCTGTGAATGAAACAAATCTCATGTGAAGTAAAATGGCAGGGCCTGGTATGGGAATGACCAGGTCCTGGGGGTTTACTTTTCTTAATCAGGGCAAATTTACTCTTCACCCTTTTTATTTACAGAACATAAACAAATGCTGATTATTCTTATCTCTAGTTTGGTGGTTTGTCTATTTTAATAATGGAAATATTACAGTTTTCATGTTGAATACAATGAAAACTATCATTACATACGAGTTTCCACCTAAGAGCTGTATTTTGGAAGTGAACTACTTCTATTATGAAGGAGACGTTGTGGCTAAGGCTGTGTTTTTTCAACAGCAACATCTGCGCAAGTGGATGGAAGTGGTAGTCATCACCCATAAAGGGGGCCAGCGGAGCGACGGAAACGTGAGTGACTTGTTTGCTACTGGAAAGGGCACCCCTGCCATGCACTGCGGTGTCAGTCCCAGAGCAGTGCTTTTGATTAAAATGCTGGTCAGATCTAGTTTTGTGTATTATGCTCCATGTAAATTGTTAAACATACTTTATTAGTATTGTATTTTGCTTTTATTTCTCTTAATTACTGAACATTTCTTTTTATGTGTCTTTAAAATCTCCCTTTTGTTAACTAATATGATATTTCTATCGAGAATTCTGGGAAGTTTGAAATGTTAGTATTTCAATTTTACTAGTTCTGCTATAAATAGTGTATTTTCTAGACTGTTCTTGGCAGCTGCTGTTTACATGGTGGTGCGCTCCTCTGCTATTGTTTCCATTGCTTTCCATCACTGGGTGGTCGGTAAATGTTTGTGTTTAATCATTATTGTCTGATAAAAACAACTAGAGTTTTTTTTAAGATTTAATAAAATATTAAGGAGAATAATAAAGCATCACATAAATAGTGGCATGTATATTTTCTAGGTCTAAATCCTCTATCCCAATTGTTTGCCAAAAGTTAAGTGACTAGCACTTCAAAGCACATTTATATGGTTTTGAAGGAAAACCATTTCATAGTTAAATCTTTTAAGGTATCTGATATGGATCATTAAAGATTAAAAATGCATGTTTTGTGATGTTTGAATTCTATTATTTGTATATATTAATTTTTTAAGTTCATGATGTCCTATTAGTGGAATTATATCTTCCGTAACACCTAGTGAAATTATATAGCAGTATCCCCATTAGGGAATTCCTCATAGTTCTTCAGAGACATAATTAAGTGACTTTTTATCCTTTTGTGTCTTTATTGGGTGTGTTTCATCCCAATTTGGAATGTTTGTTTTTTTTGGCTTTGTTATGCTTTGTTTGATCATTTTGTGTCGAGATGTTTTGTTTATGTGAGTCTTGCTTCCTGCTGCTTCTAAATAGCCAACTGAGCAAAACTAAACAAGGATTTAAAACTTCTTTTTTAGACATAATGTACCATGCATGACCCCCTTTGAAGGTTTGTTATTTATACATGCAGATAAAAATCAGGACATGTTGGCTCGGCGCCTATAGCTCAAC
>NW_003852537.1:2157013-2171692 GCF_000181295.1 Otolemur garnettii | reverse complement strand
AAAAAAAAAAATAAAAAAATCAGGACATGTTCACAGAGGAGAGAAAGTGTATGAATACGGCCCAGACTCTTGGGCACAGGTGCCTCTGTGCTTCTCCTCTGCATCCCCATCTGCTGGGGACTCTGGATTTAAAGTTTGTGTTTGTTCTTATACTAAGCTGTTCTCTGAAACAGTTTTAGAATAAACCTTTAAAAAACAGTGGGGTAGATGAATAACTTTAATTGAATCAAAAAGATTTTATAAACTTCTACAGCAGATTATTTGGAGGTGAGGAGCAGTTAAACAGGGGATGGAGCCAGAGTGTGGAGAAGTCCTTTAGCTCCTCCTAGGATACTTTAATCCTCTAATGAGTGTATTACCTGAATTTTAGCCAGGGAGAGTCCAGCTCCCAAGGTTGGCTACATGTCAGAAACTCAGAGGCCATGGTGTTTTGGGATCCAGAGTCAGCCAACATGTCTGTAGCTTTATCCCTTAAAGCCCAAGGCCAGGCTACTATCTAGTTCTTGAGCTCTGGTCATCCTTTTTTATGGGTGTTAAGTAGAATGGAGAACGGATCCTGGAGAATAGTTTGTTCCTGTTAAGTAGACTCCCTAAATAGTTGAGATGCTATCATTGAAAATATGTTCAATAGGCTCAGCGCCTGTAGTTCAGTGAGTAGGGAGCCAGCCACATACACCAAGGGTGGTAGGTTTGAGCCTGGCTCAGGCCTGCTAAACAACAATGACAACTGCAACCAAAAAATAGCTGGGAACTGTGGCAGGCGCCTATAGTTCTAGCTACTCAGGAGGCTGAGGCAAGAGAATTGCTTAAACCCGAGAGTTTGAGGTTGCTGTGAACTGTGATGCACTCTACCACAGCTCTACCAACAGTGACATAGTGAGACAGTGTCTCAAAAAAAAAAAGAAAGAAAGAAAATATGTTGAATAGTTAACTGAAATGTAAATAAAAGCTCCTCTATAACTTAAGTTATCCTTGATGGTCAGAGCTTTGCCCTGTCAACCATGTTTAAGAAGCTTCCCATTTTAACAGTGGGCTTATGGAGGAGAATGCCTGACCAACCACTTGCTGTGTACACACACACACACACACACACACAGCTAGTTTTAAGACGACCTCTTCCTCTCAAGAGCTGTCCAGTGGGTGGTGTCCATGGCCTGTGGGTTTTTCTGGAGGTGGGAGGGTGAGGTTAGACTTGCCTATTTGACAGGACTAAACACCTGGTCCTCTTCTGACTTTAGTGGGAAAAGAGTTTTTTGGAGTTTTTTAAATGTCTAGTAGCACTTCACACAAAATCTTGAATTATTTACTCTAAAAGATTTTTAAAAATTCCTTTGCATATAACAGGGTCTTATAGTTTCTCCCCTTACATAAGAGTTCTGAAATTCTATTTTGAAAATTTGATTTAGGGAAGAAATCCGTGCGTTAGACATTCCCTATCAGAAGGGCTGTGTTTGACATCCGAAAGGTGGAAGGTGTGCTTTTTGCTGTTGAGCATTTGTTAATTATTGTGTGCTTTCTGATAATTGTCTTTACTGTCTTGTTAACTCCAATAATCCTCATTTGTGTTTGAGTATATGGGAAGTTTTTATGTAAATAACATAAATAGAAAAAAGATGATTTTCCTCCCCATCCTCAGGAAAGCATTTCAGAGTGCGGGAGATGTTCCTTGTCTCCATTCTGTCAGTTTGAGGTGAGAACAACCTATTAAAAGTCAGTTTATGACTTGCAATATGAAGAACAGTTTATCTTTTCTTTTCTTTTCTTTTTACCTTTTTGTTGCCTTTTTTCATGCTGTAATTTTTGTTTTGGTTCAGCCTGCCATGGAAGGGGTAGAGGTGAGAATTTCAGTGGAGTTGCAGGAGGGGGTTGTCATACTTGGTTTTGCTGTGACTTGTTAGCTGTGTTGTGGTTCTGTAATGGATAGAGTGCGTTGTGCCTTTGAGTGCAGTGAATTGTATCGTCTGTCTGTGGCAGTTGTATTAGTACCATTGCTGTGAACTGTTCGGATGCCAAGCATGTTCTATATTAGGACGTTTTTTAAGCAAGATTACGTTAGATGTTTTAAGCAAGTCCAGGTTAGAATTGCAATATCCCAACACTATTTAAGATCGAATTGGAGTGTGCTATCATAATCGTTCATCTGAATGTGTACATCTAACAACCTTCTGAGAGGACACTCCCCAGAAAATACCTGCTAAAAATTGGAGTAATTACATTTTCTTGAACACCACTGACTTGCTGATTGCCCTGAATTTAAAACCCACATTGTTCTCTCCACCCATCCTGCCAGTTCCCTTCATCTTTCACATATATGCACACACTGATGCGTCACCACACTGTCGGGCTTTGGGCAAACTCCAAACTTTCCCTGTCAGTAAAATGGGGATTATAACATCTGTCGTTTCTGTCTTCCAGTGGTGTCATTACAATGCTTTGAAAGTGAAAAACCATAGTATAAAAATACTATTTTAGAATGTTGTAATTTCAGAATGGAACTTACTCCATCCAAAGATTTGCAAATTCTATAGAAGAGAACTCTAGAGGTGGGATGGTGATGGTATGAGCTCATTTCCCTCATTTCTTACCCATCTCCCTGTATTGCTTTCTGGCATAAAGAGAAATTTTGAAAAATATCTCAAGCGCTACTCAGAGTGAGTTCCTTCCTGGCCAGTGTTATCATCCCCATTTTCTGGTGTGGAAAGTAATGAATGTCCAGTTGCACACAGTGTAAGGTGGGTCATCAGGGTTTCTGCCCTTCTGAGTTCAGTGAATGGCAGAGGCAAAACGCTGGAACCTGAGAAGGGAGAGTTGGAATGACCCTCACAACAACCTACCATGAGCTGTTAGATGTTAAAAAGTGCAGAATTCTTGGCATATCACACATTTTTTCGTATGATTTAATGAAACAGTTTTTCAGCTTTATTTGTAGACCTGGTTGGTAAGAGTACCACAGTCACTTATTTTGATATTTAATTTCCAAGATAAATACTTAACATATTTTTCTGAGGAACTTTCTCTTCTAGATTTTGAGGGCACAGAAATCTATGCCCTTAGAACCTAGTGTATTGGAAAGACCCCATGATGCTATGAAAGAGTGTGGCAGTCCTCACACTTTCCTGGTCACAGGTGCCATTGTTCCCACCCCCACCCCGTGAGGAGGGCTAGCGTAGGTGACCTATAAGGTCACCTCCTACACTTGCTAGTGTGCGTGAGAATAATCTTCCCAGTCAGCTCAGGTACACATAGTTACCCCCACTTTCCCGTTGACAGAGGAACCCCGAAGGCCATGGGCAGTTAGTTTGCTTAGCGCAGGCACAGTCATAATTTAAGACTGGTAAGTTGTGGCTTTGTACATGTTAACTCTTCGCTTCATTGGCTACCCTTGTGAATGCACTTAGACTGTAGTAGGGTCTGTAGTGATGTTGATATCTCTCAGCAAAATTAATTGACCTGTTTATAATTTCTGATTTTCTTTATTAGGAAATGAAGATTTGTTCAGCAATTATAAACCTTTTTCATCTGATCCCAGCTGCACCTCAGACTCTGGTCAAGCCTCTTTTAGAGGTTGTGATGAAAACAGAACGGGCAATGCTGATTGAGGTACTAGTCCGACTGAGAGTTCATTCTTCCTCCATCTGGCGCTTGTCATATTTCCTCTTGGTTATATTTTAAATGGGTTAATCTAACAGTATGAAGATGTTTGATATTGATGTTTGCTTGTGGTTGTGAGTGCACTCAGCTATGGAGGGAAAGTGTGTTCTTAATATGTTAGATACAGAGACAGAGAAAACCTTAAGCCCTGAGAAGAGGGAAGTACGAGTGATGGTGCCACCTTATGTTTGCAGGCGGGCAGTCCATTTAGAGAGCCTCTGATCAAGTTCCTGACTCGGCACCCCTCACAGACTGTGGAGCTGTTTATGATGGAAGCGACGCTGAACGATCCCCAGTGGAGCAGAATGTTTATGGTAAGAGCTATGAGCAGCTGGAGTCAGGGATCCTGCCAGTTTGTGTCTGCCAATATGCTCTGTCAAATGTTAAGATGATGTTTCACTGTTCAGTGTCCTGGTTTCATTTTTTAAAGATATATTTAAATATTGGAAACATCATTGCTATTTGGTTGTATATATGAAAAGCTCAAATTTAGGAATCACTCTTTGTAGGATTTTGGTAATGACAGCAAATGAAGGTGCTGCCAGGATTGTAAAGTCATAATTGTAAACTGATTACTATTTTAAAAGTGTCTACTAAAGGGGTGCTTACAGTGGTTCATTCTTTTTTTTTCTTTTAGCCTGCCTTGAGAGAGTAGGAGAAAACCTTAGAGTTCATATTCTCTAACCTTTGCTTTCCTATTTGTTTTGCTTTCAGAGTTTTTTAAAACACAAGGATGCTAGGCCTCTGAGGGATGTGCTAGCAGCCAACCCCAACAGGTTCATCACCCTGCTGCTACCAGGGGGTGCCCAGACAGCCGTACGCCCTGGCTCACCTAGCACTAGCACCATGCGTTTAGACCTCCAGTTCCAGGCCATCAAGGTAGTGTCTGTTGTTTAGGCTCTAGAATTCCGAAAGGTTTAATAAAAACCTGATTCCCTAATTGTCTCTTCTTTGACAGATCATAAGTATTATAGTAAAAAATGATGACTCCTGGCTAGCCAATCAGCATTCTCTGGTAAGCCAGTTGAGACGTGTGTGGGTCAGCGACACCTTCCAAGAAAGACACCGTAAGGAGAATATGGCTGCCACCAACTGGAAGGAGCCCAAGCTGCTGGCCTTCTGCCTGCTAAGCTACTGCAAGTGGGTGCACCCTATGCGCTGCGCGTCATGTGACTTGTTCTGTTCAAAAAACTAAACTAGAGCCTCTTTCCTGATTTGTACAAAGCTATAGTTCATTGGATACATGCAGTCAATTGTGGAGAATGGGCTATGACTTTGAGCTATTCAAAGCAGAGTCAGAGTTGATACATAGTTAAGAAATTTGCCATAAGTTAACTTGTTTTCTTATTTGATCCTTCAGAAGGAATTATGGAGACATAGAATTGCTGTTCCAACTCCTTCGAGCCTTTACTGGTCGTTTTCTCTGCAACATGACATTCTTAAAAGAGTATATGGAAGAAGAGATTCCCAAAAATTACAGCATTGCTCAGAAACGTGCCCTGTTTTTTCGCTTTGTAGACTTCAATGACCCCAACTTTGGAGATGAACTGAAAGCCAAGGTGAGTCCCACTGTTACATATGGGTGTTTGTGCTGGTTTTCTAGGGAAACTTGGGCCCTGTTTCTTCTCTCCCGTGTCTCCATTGATAACCTAAACAGTTGGCTGGTTTGTAATTGAGAAAATGCTATTGCTGAGGAATGTGAGGCAGATTCAGCAGTGAATTGGTGTTGAAAAGTAGTTTGTTAGTTTTCTTGATTTTAGAAAATGACAGGCTCATATCTCTTTTCTGCAAGTTTTTAACCTACCTTGCTATTTGGACAGAAGTCAAGATCAGTAGTCACACGAATCCCTGGTTGAGTTCTGACTTTGTAGTGTGGCCTAAACTGGTTCTCCTTCGTGCTTCACTAAAGAAATAAACAGACTAAGCATGGTGGCTCGCACCTGTAATCCAAGCACTCTCAGAGGTCAAGGAAGGTGGATTGCTTGAGCTCAGGAGTTCGCGACCAGCCTGAGCAAAAGCAAGATCCCGTCTCCACTATAATAGAAAAACTGAGGCAAGAGGATCTCTTGAGCCCAAGAGTTGGAGGTTGCTGTTAGTTATGATGCCATGGCACTCTACCCAGGGCAACAGCTTGCAACTCTGTCTCAAAAAAAAAGAAAAGAAAAGAAATAAATAGAATGCTTTAGGGTTTTTTCCTTCATTTTAAAATTTTTTTTGTAGGTTCTGCAGCATATCTTGAATCCTGCTTTCTTATACAGCTTTGAGAAGGGGGAAGGAGAGCAGCTCTTAGGACCTCCTAACCCAGAAGGAGATAACCCAGAAAGTATCACCAGTGTGTTCATAACCAAGGTACCACTCGCAAAACAGGGACATGGAAAGTAACTTGCGGATGAGTGAGTGTGTGTGCGTGTGCACATGTTTGAGGAGTTCACTGATATAAGATTATTTCCCCAAGGCTTTTACTTTCCACAATCATGTTAGTTTATAGCAGAATGCCACATTATAGTTCCTTTCAGTGAATTTTTGAAAGCCTTACTTTGGAATGAATCAACTTTTTGACATTAATAAATTCTAATTAGAAAAATATATCTCAGTGAAAATTGAGATATCATTTATTTTGTCAAAACTCTTACAACTGGGCAGCAGAAATTTGATGTTCTATTTTCATCTTTAGCTTTGTAGAATAAATCTGTTGAAAGCCAGTGAAAATATTGGACTTGGTCCAGTTGCTGCTGTGACCCTTTCTTGCCAAGTTAATAAAAAGCCATTGTGACATGTCTCTGCATTTTTACAATAGCATTTACAGTTTTTACTAAGGAAGCTTTTGAATTAAATGCCTGCATTGTGTTATTCTCTTAAGGCTTATTGTGTTGAACCTCTCTGTTAAAGGATGTGTTTGCCTGGAGATTGTTATAGTGAGTGTTGTTTGTGGGTCTCTAGAAGTGACCCTCACACACACATATTAATGTTCTTTGGAAGGACATAACTGATTTTCTCGTCTTTTATGTCCTGGAATCAAGGCAGAGACTATTTATTTTCTGGCTGGATACAGACCATTATATGGTCTTTGTCCATTGAGATGGGCCTCTTTCCTGCAGTTCTGACTTCTTCCTCTCCTACCACACTAGGGATTAGAGCTGCGCTTAAGGATTTATTCTTATCAACATTATTAATACAATAAAACCTCTATACTTGATCGGATTTTCATAGAGCAGACTTGTACTAAATGTTTGTATCAGTATGGTTGGCCTAGTTCCTTATGTTGACCACCTCTGTATGATGAACAATTTGTTACAGTCCCTTGGATGATTAACTTAAAGAGGTTTTACTGTATTTTCCTTCTTCTGGGCAACTGTAGGGGGATGGTGGCCCAGATAGGGCCCCTTCTCCTGTGTTACCTTCTCAGCCCATGTCTCCTGGGTCACATGTTGCTGACCCAGAGCCAGTGAAAAGTTGGAATTTTAAGTATGAGGAGAAAAGGTCTGATGGGCTGGAAACCATGGACCGGGGCTGCTAGGAAGACAGCAGACCTAGGGAAGAGAGGATCTGTAGGGGCTAAAGAGGACCTTGATGAAGAGCACAATGGTGATAGAAAACTTCAGTGTCTGTTTTTCAGAATTGGACAGATCTGGTAGATGGAGAGTAGTAGGATGCTTAGTTGAGTTGAATGATGCCATCATTTTTTATATATATATATATATATTTTTTTTTTTTTTTTGCAGCTTTTGCAGTTTTTGTCTGAGGCTGGGTTTGAACCCGCCACCTCTGGCATATGGGGCCAGCACCCTGCCCCTTAGAGCCATAGGCATCGCTCATTATATTTGATTTAATGCAGACGTGGAGATTGTTCCTCAAAGTTTTTTTTTTTTTCTTATGTCCATGAAACACATACAAAGATCTGTCAGATACTTGATCACGTAGAAAACCATAACAAGTTTTGAAAGTAGAAATTTTTCCAGGTCTCAATTTCTTATATGTGCATAGTGCAGAAAAATAAGGATAGATACAAGTTGCCTAGAGAAAAAATCTTAACTACTTAGAAATAAGAAACTCAGTCCTACAGGCCAGGTGTAGTGGCTCATGCCTATAGTCTAGCACTCTGGGAGGCTAAGGCAGGTAGATTGCTTGAGCTAGAGCTCAAGAGTTCAACACCCTGTCTCTACTAAAAGTAGAAAAATTGTCCAGGCATGGTGGTACACCTGTAATCCCAGCTACTGGGGAGGCTGAAGCAAGAGGATTACTGAAGCCCAAGAGTTTGAGGTTGCTATGAGCTAAGACACCATGGTACTCTATGTAGTTAGGGCAACAGAGTGAGACTCTGTCTCAAAAAAAGAAATAAAGAAACTCAGTCCTAAATCACCTTGAATCAAAGAATTCTTCTTTTCCACCTCAAACTCCGCTTCTAAGCCTGTCCTTTTTTAACTAAAATAAAATTGGTGAGTTTTCAGTCCATATGTGGAAGGGAAATTGATGTGACACTATCAATTCCCTCTTTATAAAACTTAATATTTCACACACATATGGTGTTTTGTGTTTATGTATTTTTATTTTTTAAAGGTTTAAGCTTCTTATCTGACCCTGCTTGTCTTTGCCATCAGGTCCTGGATCCAGAAAAGCAGGCAGACATGCTGGACTCCCTGAGGATCTACCTGCTGCAGTATGCCACGCTGCTGGTGGAGCACGCTCCTCACCACATCCACGACAACAACAAGAACCGCAACAGCAAGCTGCGCCGCCTGATGACCTTCGCATGGCCCTGCCTGCTCTCCAAGGCTTGTGTAGATCCTGCTTGCAAATACAGTGGACACTTGCTTCTGGCACACATTATTGCCAAATTTGCAATACACAAGAAAATCGTCCTTCAGGTATGTTTTAAGGCTCCCTCCTGTGAACCTATTGTTCATGTGACTCCTGCCCCCCATGTATTCTGTATACATCTTGACACTTGCCTCTACCATATTATGGAATCTGTGAAAACACAAATACTGTGCAGTTCCAATTGTGAATCTCTAAAGTTGTCAAATTTATAAGAGGCAGAAAATAGAATAGAGGTTGCCAGGGGCTGGGGAATGGGGAATTAGTGTTTCATGGGAACAGTTGTAGTTTTACAAGGTGAAAATGTTTTGGATGGACCTTGATGAGGCTGCACAGCAATGTGAATGTACTTAACAGCATAGAGCTGTACTAAAAATGGTTAGGATAGTAAGTTCTATGTTATGTGTATTTTACCACAGTAAGAGAAAAACAGGGAAACCTCCCACACCATACCCTCCCATGGTTACTCATGCTCTTTCCTTCCATACCAGTTATTGTTGAGCTCTCTCACTTCTTTACAGCCTTGCTTTTAGAGCAAATATCTCCTCTTTCTACCTCAACCTTCTCTACCCCTCACATTCTGGCTTTTAGCTCTGACATTCCCTTAAAAATAGTTTTGTCAAGGGTCTTAGCCCACTCCTTTAAGCCAAAGACAACAGCTACATTTTTTTTTCTTTCTGAGACAGAGTCTCACTCTGGCATCCTATGTAGAATGCCATGGCATCATTGCTCATAACAACCTTAAGCTCTTTGGCTTAAGTGGTCATCTTGCTTCAGTTTTTCTATTTTTAGAGGAGATTGAGTCTCACTCTTGCCCCGGCTGGTCTTAAACTCCTAAGCTCAAGCAGTCTACCTACCTCGGCCTCCCAGAGTGCTGGAATTACAGGTGTGAGCCACCATACCTGGCTGATAGTGGGTACTTTTGAATCTGCATCTTATAGGCCTTCTGCTGTGTTGAAGATGTGAAGCGTCTTCCTTGAGTCCTTCTGTGACTTAGGTTGTGATGTCACGTTAGACAACCCTGAGTTTTGAGAGTTTTCCCCCTCAAGAACTCATATGTTCTTTGCCCCTTGGGGAGTTAATGTCCTGTGTAAGAAGTGAATGTTATAATACACTAGAGTGTTCTACAAATGTTCCCTGGGGCATTTGATTGGTGAGAACTCTCATCTTATCCTGTAGGGCTAGTATTGACGATTTTCCCCAATTCCAAGTTTTTCTCTTGTGAATTTTTTTTTTTTTTTTTTTTTGAGACAGAGCCTCAAGCTGTCCCCCTGGGTAGAGTGCCATGGCTTCCTTGCTCACAGCAACCTCCAACTCCTGGGCTCAAGCGAGTCTCTTGCCTCCGCCTCCCAAGTAGCTGGGACCACAGGCGCCTGCCACAGTGCCCGGCTATTTTTTGGTTGCAGCCGTCATTGTTGTTTGGCGAGTCCGGGCTGGGGATTCGAACCCGCCACCTTAGGTGTACGTGGCTGGCGCCTTAGCCGGTTGAGCTATAGGCGCCGAGCCTCTCTTGTGAATTTTTGTGGTGTTAACTTCCAGGCCCAGATAAGGCCAGTGGCCTCTAGAGACTGTAACTCTAGTTCTTGTGATTGGCATTGCTCTCCCCCAGAGAGAAATACCCAAGGGCCGTATTTGATGCCCTCTCTTTTTCCCTGATGCTCAGGCAGCAGCAGGTTTTGCTAGTTCTAACACCTTTCTTGTCTAACACCTTCTACCACTGGGACCAGTGGGGTCTTTGTCTTTGTGTTTCTGTGACCTTTCCTCAGAATTTCACCCCTCACTTGAACTGTTGTGGTTGACACTTACTACTGCCTCTTTTGTTGGTGCCTGTCACTCCACTTTCTATGTTGTAGCCACAGTGAGGTGATCTTTATACCTTAGTTTCCTGCTGCTCAGGCTAGACACAAGATCCCTCCCAGAAGCTAGGTCTTGTTTATCTTTGCATACCCTGGCCTAGCCCTGAGTAAGCACATAGTAGCTACTCACTAAATGTTAGAATGAATGGATTTATTCATCACTTAATCAGAGAGAAAGCAATTAAGTTGTTTCCTAATAAAAAAGTGCCAAGGAATTAAAAAGAATTTTGCAAAAATTATGCCTTGGTCCTAGGTGATTGTATCTTGTTTCATCTTCATTTTACATAAGAATTTCTATCCTGTTCTAGGTTTTTCATAGTCTTCTCAAGGCTCATGCAATGGAAGCTCGTGCAATTGTCAGACAAGCGATGGCCATTTTGACCCCAGCAGTGCCTGCCAGAATGGAGGACGGGCACCAGATGTTGACCCACTGGACGAGGAAGATCATTGTGGAGGAGGGGCACACTGTGCCTCAGCTGGTTCACATTTTACATCTGATAGTGCAGCATTTTAAGGTATGTTGGAAGTACCACAGATTGATGTGGCTAGTACTTCCCTTTGGCCAAATAACCCACTTTATGGGATTTATTTATAGGTGTTTCTTGTAGATTTTGGCTAGAGGAGAAAGGATTGCGTAGAAGGCTGCTTCTGTTATGGCCAGCTCTTTAGAATTTTAGAATTGGAAATTTGCTTCTTGGTATGACTTAAACTTTTAGGGTGTCAAGTCTGAAGAGAATTCCATTTTTCAATACATTTTAAAGATGTTACTAAAAGGCTGAAATATACTGTTAAGTTAGAACTCATTAGGGGCAAGAAGATAAACACACAAATATAATGTAATAGAAAATTTCCTTCATAAAATCATGATTCAGAATTGTTCACCATAACATTGGGTTGTGTTTGTGTGTGTTGGAACTAAGGCAGGTTGCACGTGCATGTCTTCTGGGACCATGGTCTAGCATTCCTGCCATGACACTAGCCTTCTGCCCACAGGTGTACTACCCCGTGCGGCACCACTTGGTGCAGCACATGGTGAGTGCCATGCAGAGGCTGGGCTTCACACCCAGTGTCACCATTGAACAGAGGCGGCTGGCTGTGGACCTGTCTGAAGTTGTCATCAAGTGGGAATTGCAGAGGATTAAGGACCAGCAGGTAAGAAGGTCAAGTTTTAGCGTCATCCCCAGCTGCATTTCTTATGTTTCTTCCTGGAAACCAGTCAGTAAAGTCAAACATGTGTGCATGTGTGTGTGTTGTGTTTAAGCCGGATTCAGATATGGACCCAAATTCCAGTGGAGAAGGAGTCAACTCTGTCTCATCCTCCATTAAAAGAGGCCTCTCAGTGGATTCTGCCCAGGAAGTGAAACGCTTCAGGACTGCCACTGGAGCCATCAGTGCAGTAAGATCTTGTGCTTTCTTATGGGAACTGTGTATCCTCACGGACACACAATAAATGTGTCATTTATTGGACACGTTTTGAATGTAGGCTCAGACTAAGCTGAATGAACAAGTCAACACCCTGTGCTGGAAATTTCTGTTGAGAATCCTATTCCTGCCTTAAAGGATCACCCTTTTCTAGGTGTTTGGGAGGAGCCAGTCGCTGCCTGGAGCTGACTCTCTGCTTGCCAAACCCATTGACAAGCAGCACACAGACACTGTGGTGAATTTCCTCATCCGCGTGGCTTGTCAGGTATGGGATTCTGAGCATCTTAGGGATGCTGCAGAACAAAGACTACTTAGTAACACTCCAGGATGTTACCTGTGACAATTTAGTCCAAAAAGAAATAGCCCAACCAAGGTCTGAGAGCTACTTTTGTCACTTTCAGACCAGATTTCATTGATTTTTCTGGCAGATTAATATTTCTAAAGTCTACCTGTGTCTTATAATTAGTGAGATTTTTAAAAAACATTGTTTTCTTTTAGTAGTAATAAAATAATGATGTGCCTTATAATTAATAGCATCTTGACATTGGCAAAATATGGTAGACCTTGGGCTAAACATATGATTTCCAAGTTTTCTAAATTCTTTAATTGGGAATGGTAGCTCAATAAAGGTGTTGCGATGATCTATCCTACATAAAATGTGTGCAGCATTTAATCATTTCAATGTTACAACTTGGGTTTACTTATTCAAATCAATACCTGTCTTCATGGAGTTGTTAGGAATTTATTTCTAAATACCATAGTAAATGAAGTTTTCCTAAGTCTCTTTTTTAAAATTTCAAAATCTCAAATTATTAACTATTAAACAAGATAGTATTTTTGCAGTACTGTTAAGAATTTCTAAGTACTAAAAAGAAGCTACTGTACAACTAATAAATAATTCCTGTGTTTCTGCAGTGTGTTAGGAAGTCCTATGGGGAACAACAGGGCCCTGTTCATCACATGAATGATTACAAGTCACCACTGACACAGCCTGTAGAGGAAAGAGGCTGGGGTGGAGGGTGGCTGAGTGTTGAGCCAGTCTAGGAAGGTAGTCTGGCTGAGGTGAGATTAGGCAGAAGAAGAGGTGGCGTGAGCTGAAGATCTGGGAGAGGACCAGGATGCAAGGGCACAGGGCACAGTGGGAAAGCGGTGTCACTGGAATGGCTATAAACTCTGACTCAGGGAAATGCTAGCTCTAATTTGAATGAATTTCTAGGTTAATGACAACACCAACACTGCAGGGTCTCCTGGGGAGGTGCTGTCTCGTCGATGTGTAAACCTTCTGAAGACTGCCTTACGACCAGATATGTGGTCCAAGTCTGAGCTCAAATTGCAGTGGTTTGACAAGCTGCTGATGACTGTGGTAGGTGTGAATGTCAGAAGGGCCAGGACAAGGCCACTGAGCCATTATCAGATACTGTCACCTGGGTGGGGGCGTTCAACTTTCTCATCCCTTGGAAAGTCATGGCCCTTGCGATGTTGTCTTTAACCTGCTGTTAAGGAGGCAGGAGTTGGACTGACTGAGCTTTAGAATTTCAGCCCCTCCCCTCCAGCCCGAGGTGTTCTTTGGAGTGTTCTAATGTCTTGCATTTTGCAGACACTTTTCTTAAATGTTTTTTCTTATACATACAACAACCTTTAAAATAAAATGGAAGCCAGGCGTGGTGGCTCACTCCTGTAATTCCAGTACTTAGGAAGGCCGAAGCGGGGGTGGGGGATTGGTGGGGATCACTTGAGGGTGAGACCCTGTCTCTGCAAAAATAAAATTAATTAAATAAATAAACTTGAATTTTTAAAACATTTTATTGATGGGCCTATCATCAAACAGTTAATTGTACTTGTAAAGACTTAGTCAAGTAACAAGGAGATAGTCCCAAATGATTGTTTTAGTAGTGGTTTTCTTTAGGATTTTGGGGGGTTTTTTGAACTTAATAATTTTCTGATAGTAGCGAAAGCTATTTTCTTGCTTTACCCAAATTCAGTTTTTCTAACTGCTTGATGGAATTTGAAAGCTTCCACTATCAGGATTATAAAACCTATCATAAGCATTTGTTATTTCAGACTGCAAAGAATAACATTGCTTCCTTTTACCTCTGAAACAGTACTGTAAAAAGCCCCTAAGGCTGTAGCACCTGCTTTGATTCTAACTTGGTGTGTAACTTCTGTATTGCCCTCAGATTTCTTACCTTTTTCACTTACAAAGGTCAGATTACTTTCCCATCAGACACAATTATAGTTGAAAGCTTAGCCGTTAAGTGGACAGCCTCTGGCCCTTAAAAGGCTAGCATTTTCCTGGAGCAATATGCTGTGCTCAATGCTCACAGTGGCTTTCCAACTTCTGCCACAGTGAGTTAGAGGGAGATTTCATCCCAGTGCATGCGCACACAACACATACAAGGCATGTGTGTGCAAACCAGAGGTAAAAGTTACACAGAGCAGTGCTCAGTCTTACTATAAACCATGGGATCGTTTGTATTTTATTGAATTTTCTGGGTTTTTATTCTTTTTTTTTTTTTTTTTTTTTTTAACAGAGTCTCATTTTGTGTCCCATGTAGGGTGCTGTGGCATCATAGCTTACAGCAACCTCAAACTCCTGGGCTCAAGCAATCTCCTTGCCTCAGCCTTCTAAGTAGCTGGTACTATAGGTGCCTGCTGCTGCTGCTGCCGCCACTGCCACCACCACCACCATACCCAGCTAGCTCTTTCTATTTTTAGTAGAGATGGAGTCTTGCTTGCCTTTCCTCAGGCTGATCTCAAACTCATGAGTTCAGGTGATCTACTTGCCTCACCGTCCCAGAGTGCTGGTGTTACCGGCGTGAGCACCACACTCAACCTTTGTTTTTATTTATTCTTAATGTTGTCATCATCTATTTTATAAATTGCAAGATACATGGTTTGATAGATACCGCTCTAAAAGAAATCCGTATTTGTGGGG
>NW_003852537.1:2101467-2156449 GCF_000181295.1 Otolemur garnettii | reverse complement strand
AGCTGTGGAAGGGAGTGAGATCCGGGAGGTAATGTTCTTTTTACTGCAGAATTATTCTTGCAGTGTACTCTGTACTAACAGACGTCACGGAGCTTTGTTTGCTCCAGAAGAAAAACGAGCAGAACAATCTCTTCCTGTTTTGTTATTATTATTATTTTTTTTTTTGACTGTCTCACTATGTCTCCCTTGGTAGAGTGCTGTGGTGTCAACAGCTTACAACAACCTCAAACTCTTGGGCTTAAGCAATTCTCTTGCCTCAGCCTCCCAAATAGCTGGGACTCCAGGCTCCCGGCTATTTTTTGGTTGTAGTTGTCATTGTTGGATGGCAGGCCCAGGCTGAAAAGAATCATCCTTATGAAATCCCATGGTATGTGATGGTCACATGTTTTATAGGTATGATGTGATCATTTTTTAGTGGTTGTTTACTTAACTTCCAAATACTCTGTGGTATGTGGTTTTAACTTGCACTAGATTTGTGTTTCTGTACTAGAATTTACTGTACTAGAATATTCTTATTGTCTGAATGGCCTGTGTTCTCCATTCTAGGAGCAGCCAAATCAAGTTAACTATGGAAATATTTGCACGGGATTAGAAGTGCTGAGCTTCCTGCTAACTGTTCTCCAATCCCCAGCCATCCTCAGTAGCTTCAAACCCCTACAGCGTGGAATCGCAGCCTGCATGACATGTGGAAACACCAAAGTTTTGAGAGCTGTCCACAGCCTTCTGTCTCGTCTGATGAGCATCTTCCCAACAGAGCCAAGTATATGACCTTTTCTATCCATGCTTTTCTTTTGAAATGGCTGAGTAGGGACTGACTTGTCATTTGAGGATACTCATCCTCTAGTTACTATAGCAAGCATTTTTTTGTCCTGCTTTTATTTATATTCTTAAGCTTTTTTAAAGAAATTGATATAAAATCTTAACAACACTCATTTTTTTGTCTGCTTTGGAAATTCAGGTCATTAGCTGAACATTACTATTTCCTTAAATTATTAAAGGAAAGTTAGGTTAAAAATACAGTATCAAATGTATCAGCCAAGATCAGATTCTGGCAGGTAGTGAGTAAGTGTATTTCAAGTACATTCTGGCAGGGCTTAGTGGGACAGAAAGTTGCTATGTGGCTGTGTAGAGTGGGAACCAGCACAGAAGAAAGGCTCGCTTTGTCCTGCACTGGAAGAGAACTGCCCATGCCAGTGTCTGTAGATACCACAGCAGCCAGAGTTCCGTCCCTGGCATGAGGACTAGAAGGGCCCAGAGCCCTAACTGCAGTACTCAGACCCCCACCTTGGTTTTCAGGTACTTCCAGTGTGGCCTCCAAGTACGAAGAGCTGGAGTGCCTTTATGCAGCTGTCGGGAAGGTCATCTACGAAGGGCTCACCAACTATGAGAAGGCCACCAATGCCAATCCCTCCCAGCTCTTTGGTGTGTATGTCTTTTTGACATTTCCAGCAGGGGTTCATTCTGGTATTGGTTCCTGTTTACTAGGCATACTTTCCTTCTTGAAAAGGCTCGGATTGTTGGCAGTAAAGTTGAGGTGAGGTGTTAGTTAGGTGGCTGTGTATAGCCCAATGTCCAATAACGCCACTGTCTCCTATGGTCATTAAAGTGAATGACCCCACCCCACCCACCACTGGTTCTTCCTCTGTGTTCCCTCCTCAGCCTCCAGTGAAGCCTTCTTAGTAAGGCTACTTGTCTGTGGTCCTGGAGCCTGCTGCCTGTTTGTTGCAGTAACCACACAGATACTATTGGAGCTGTGCGCAAATGTGTACAGTTACTATCTTTCACAGTGTATCCACCTGTACATAAGCCACTCAGAAGAGAAGGACTGGCCTCCATCTGATTGTGGAGGTTCTGGCTGACCCAGTGAAGGAAAAATTGCTTTCTTGGGAAATCAGGGCTGCTGGACAATTTGGCCCCCAGGCACCTGGAAGTTAAATGTCTAGTACTCCCTTTGCTTTTTGTCCAACTCATGTCTTGATTAGAATTAGACTTTGGGTAAGCACCTTAAAACTTTTTTTCTCCCTTATTCCAAATTCATTTTATAAAATTTTGAAAATACAAATGAGGGAAAAGTAAATAAAAGTCCCATGTCAGCCTCTGTACCTGATAATAAACAGTGAGTTTGCAACTGAGTAAGTTATTTTTTGATCAGTTTCTTGTTCTCCAAACTGTGGCTGCTTGCTCTCTCTATACTGGAACTATGCAGATTTGGAGAGTAATGGGGTGCTTTTGCAACATTTTTTAAAGTAGGGTTGCCTGAAAGTCCTGACTTCCAACATAGATAGCACTATTTCCTCTTGTATGTTCTCCAAAGGGGTCTCATTGAGAATAGCTGACCTCCATTGGCCCTACCTCCCTCCTTTGTAGGGATACTAGGGGACAGGGGCAGCTGCCAGGTGAGGTGGGCCTGGAAAGATGGCCATACCAGTCTCCCCTTGTGCTAGATCCAGGGCCAGGCACTACCACATGCTCCACAGAGAAGAACACAGCAGCAGGGATAGCAGAGCACATCCCCATTTTCATCATCATTGTCATCATCTCTGCAGGTTGCTTGTCTTAGAATGACACTGGCTATACATTACTACTCTCTCTAGAATCAGTCTTTTAACAGAGTAAGCCTGAAATTGTCTTAATTCTTGGATGATGGCATCTGTAAATAGCAAATACCCTTTGATTATTCTGGGATGTGATCCTTGAGTAAGGATTTAAATTTTTATGTGTATGAACTGTAATCTGGAGTTTTATGTAAAAAGAAAAAAATTAGAAAAAAATTAAATTTTATGCATAGGTCAGGATCAAGATGACTGTAAAGATGTAAATTATGAAGATAGTTTTTTATCTGTACTTGGTATTCATGTTCTAGTGCTGGCTTTGCTGGTTTTCATTGATCTTATGAAGTTTTTCAGAGTGAAATACAAATTGAATTCTAAAATATTTTTCATGTCTAGATAAGGCAGATTAGATTTTTAACAGAGGTTTTCTTCCTTTTTCCCCTTATTTTTCCCCAACACATCAGATAAAAATCCTTACTTGGGGTGGTTTAACATAACCTAAAAAAAACTGAAGGTAAGAATGTTGTGTCTACTAACACACAAAAATCAGTTCTCAGGCATGATGAATTAACATAAATAAGAATTAGAAGTGAGAATATAGGCTCAGCGCCCATAGCTCAGTGGTTAGGGTGTCAGCCACATGCCTGGGAGCTGGTGGGTTCAAACCCGGCCCGAGCCTGCTAAAACAAACGAAAATAGCCAGGCCTTATGGCAGGAGCCTGTAGTCCTAGCTACCAGGGAGGCTGAGGAAGAGGATCACTCGAGCCCAAGAGTTTGAGGTTGCTGTGAGCTGTGATGCCACAGCACTCTACTGAGAGTGACATAGTCAGATTCTGTCTCAAAAAAAAAAAAAAGGAAGTGATAATACAATGCTTCAAAATGCAGTGGAAGCTGTGTAAATACTTGATGTTAACATCTGGAATTGATCTGTACTTAGTACAATGTTTGAGATGGCATGTTTTTGTTACTTTTGTTGTTGTTACTATTTCATGAAACAATTGGCACCTTCTACACTTTAGGGACCCTTATGATTCTCAAGTCCGCCTGCAGCAACAACCCGAGCTACATAGATAGGCTGATCTCTGTCTTCATGCGCTCCCTGCAGAAGATGGTCCGCGAGCATCTGAATCCACAGGCAGCATCGGGCAGCACAGAAGCAGCCTCAGGTGATAAACTCGCCACTCCAGGTTTTTCCCCCAGACTTTGTGGAGCACTTGGATGGTGCAGACTGTGTGATTGTACTGTGAAGTGGACCTGAATTAACATTCAATCTTGTTTATATGTGATTCGGTATCATTTGCTTTTCAACAAAGGGATATAAAATCAATACTAATTTTAAAAATGAACTGTTTTTAAGCCAGGCATGGTAGTTTGCCTGTAGTTGTAGTTAGTTGGGCAGATGAGACAGGATTGCTGGGAGCTGGGAGGCTCAGTGCTCTGTGCTAAGCCTGTGAATGGCCACAGCCTTCCAGCCTGGGCAACATAGTGAAACCTGGCTCTTTAAAAAAAAAAAAAAAAAAATGAAGTGCTTTTAAAATTGTGAATGTTAACAGTGAAGGAGTTAGTTGGATTTTTATGTTAATCATTCTCTACTAAATGAGAATTAGTTTGCATTTGCTATAAATCAGGGATTGCTTAATCTGAGTTGTTATTTTTGAAGAATTATGTCACAGCTTATGGACATGAGCTGTGGGCTCCAGGGATTTGGATGCTCTGTGGGTGTAGGGGTGGTGGTTGTCCCGGGCTGTGGTTGGCACAGCTGTTGGATACACCTTAGAATGCAAGGTCTATGAGTATGACAGTAGGGCAGGGTGTAAAAAGGCTGGAGCGACCTGCACTGGTTCCATCAGTGTTATCTTCTGCCCTCATGGGTAGGGCTTCAGTGGGGCCACCCTTACAATGTATGGTGGTAAGAGTTTTCAAATCTCAATGTTCTGATTGCTGGAGAAAATGGGCAGAACCCAACATGGGGCAAGTTCTCCTTCTTCCTGTGAACAGGTACAAGTGAGCTAGTGATGCTAAGTCTGGAGCTAGTGAAAACGCGTCTGGCAGTGATGAGCATGGAGATGAGGAAGAACTTCATTCAGGCCATTCTCACATCGCTCATTGAGAAGTCACCTGATGCCAAAATCCTCCGTGCTGTTGTCAAAATTGTAGAAGAATGGGTGAAGAATAACTCCCCAATGGCAGCCAGTCAGGTCAGCTGGGACACTTCCTTTGAACAAGAAGAGTCAGGCATCTCCTTCCCCATTTCTGAAAATTACTTAAGCAAAATGTTTTTTTCTTCTGTATTTTCACTGAGAAGACAGATTCTTCTCAGTGCGCTTCATAGAATTGAAGTAGAAACTTGAGATTAGCAGGTTGGTTGTCTTAATGTGGCCTGCCTTCTGTTAAAATGTTAAATGAACCTTTTACCCTCTTATGGTGGTGAAGGTCAACCAAAAGATAATGATGATGATGATATTTATCTCGGTGAGATGCTTGCCAATTTCTGATTTGTTTTATAATTTAGTTGCTTTCTATCCAAAGCAAGTTGTAGTCCCTGTAAAATTATATTGGCATGTTTTGATTTGTGTGTTTAGAAGTGACCTTGTCTTTTTGTACTTGGCAAAAATTGTAGGAGCTTAAAAAGAAATTCTTTTAAACATATCTTTTCTCAAGTAAGAGTAATTGACCTTTTCTTTTAAAAAACAAATTTTAAACAGACACCTACACTGCGAGAGAAGTCCATTTTGCTTGTGAAAATGATGACCTACATAGAAAAACGTTTCCCAGAAGACCTTGAATTAAATGCCCAGTTTTTAGACCTTGTTAACTATGTCTACAGGTAATTATAGCAATTATCAAATATTGCATATATTGGTCCATAATGTGCTCTGGCTGACTAACACAATGTGACTTCAGTCTTTTACTTTCACCTGAATTTAAAATACTGGTTTAAATACCAGTCATGTATTTAACATGTATTGACACCAGTAACATGTTTGGTGTCAATAATAAACCTTTTGCTGAAGTGCTGCATGAGCCTGCTCCAATGGATACCATGCTCTTGGTCTCCATCATGACACTTCAGTACAGTGATGTCCATCTGTTTAATGTTTGTTAGCTTATATTGTCTTGCCCAGCTCTGATATCTTGGTTTATGCCTTTGATTACAGGGATGAGACACTATCTGGTAGTGAGCTGACTGCGAAACTTGAGCCTGCCTTTCTGTCTGGGTTGCGTTGTGCTCAGCCACTCATCAGGGCAAAGTTCTTTGAGGTTTTTGACAACTCTATGAAACGTCGGGTCTATGAGCGCCTGCTTTATGTGACCTGTTCCCAGAATTGGGAAGCCATGGGGAACCACTTTTGGATCAAGCAATGCATTGAGGTAGAGTGGATTCAACTCACCACCTATGGCCAAAAGGCAGCCCTGCCTTTTCTGAGTGGGGGGTCCAAAGCCAGGAGGCATTCACGCATTCTAAGATGAATTTGAAATCTCCAACATAGGTGGCACCCATAGTTCAGTGGGTAGGGCACTGGCTACATACACCAAGTCTATGGTGTTGAACGCTGCTTGGGCCAGCTAAAAAATATAGCCAGGTGTTGTGGTGGGTGCCTGTAGTCCCAGCTACTTGGGAGGCTGAGGCAAGAGACTCTTAAGCCCAAGTGTTTGAGGTTCCTATGAGCTATGATGCCATGGCAGTCTACCAAGGGTGACGTAACAAGACTATCTCAAAAAAAACCAAACTGAAATCTACAACATAAACCTTTTAATCTCTAGGAAGAAATAAAGATTTAAAGCAGGGATCCTCAAACTTTTTAAATAGGGGGCTAGTTCACTGTCCCTCAGACCGTTGGCAGGCCGGACTACAGGCCTTGGGATGAGTCAGCTGCTAAGCAGGACAGGCAGCAGTGGGAAAAACACCCGGCGGGCGGGATAAATATGCTAGGCATGTGGCCCGCGGGCCGTAGTTTGAGGATGCCTGATTTAAAGCCAAATGTTTATCCAAAGCTTTTTTGGGGGGTGATTTTAAACCACTTATCATAAAATTGAATATTTTTTAGTTTTATAGGCAAAGATTCAATTTTCTTTATATATAAAAGATTTTCAAATTCTGTCTGCATGCCCTAGGAAATGTAACCATGTATAATGAGTGTCAGTAGTCCTCTCTCTTAAAGCAGGTAAGTAGAGCAGCTAGGCCAGAGTGGCCTGATGGATATAGAGTCAGGTGCCAGCCATAGAGGTATGTTTAAAATGGTCAGGGTCGTAAAGATGAGGTCCAGCCCTGCAGCAGGCTTAGCATTTTAGTGGAAGGTAAGTCAGATATTCTGTGACATTTCTAACAGGATTGTAGTGACACTTCTAGTTTGTAGGTTATTCAAGCCAGCTAGCCTTCATTCAACTTAAGGCAGCAGTCAATTTAGGTTTTCTGTAGTAGATTACAAGTGGTAAGCAAGTAATTTCTGCCTACCTACCTAGAATGAATGAAACCAGGTTACTACTTTGTCTAATATGACAACTGAGACAGAAGGACATTAAGTTCTTTTTTATGAGCAGAAGTAGCACCGGTCTCAGTAAGAGCTTGCCCATGTGTTTACTGACGGTGCTGTGGGCAGCATGTATTTGGAATGTTGCTGATGGCAATACAGTGGGCACAGGTCCCTGCTTTACCATGACTCATTCAAGAGACTTAGTGATTGCTGAGTGCTAGGCACTCAGGGTCAGGTACTGAAAATACAAAGACAAATAAGGCAGAGTCCTATATTCCTTCAACATTTCTGGTCTGTCACCGGGACTTAATAGCTCAAGGTTCATCATCTCTCACAGGGACAGTGGGAGCAGTTTCCTTGGTGTTCTCTAACCCTAACCCCTCTTTTCCTGTCTATCACAGTTTTCTTTGTCATTACAAAATTATTCTTAAAGAATAAAGCAGATCACATCACTTCTTACCATTGTCTTTGATAAAATCCAGTCTCTAGGTTGTGGTTCTGCAGACCCCTGGTGGCTGGACCTTCCCCTTCTCAGTAGCCCCATCCTTGTTGTCTTCACTCATTAGACTTAGCCGTGCTGGCCTTACATGATCTTTTTTTTTTTTTTTTGGCCAAGGCTGGGATTTGAACCCACCACCTATGGCATATGGTGCTAGTGCCCTACTCCTTTGAGCCACAGGTGCTGCCCGATCTTTTTAATAAATTATTATTATTATTGTAAACTGATAATTTATAATTAGATATGTTTACAAAGTTTTATTGTGAATGTGGAGTAATTAAACAGTTTACATATACATCACTTCATATATTTAATTTTTTATGGTGAGAACATTTGAAATTTAGTCTTGCAATTTTGAAAAGTACACTGCTGTTACTAACTGTATTCACAGACATCTTCTGTGTCTGCAAGGTCCCTTTAAGGGGACACAGGAGGAAAGATGCTGAGCCTGTACTTGGACCTGCTGAGTCAGAGTGACCTGAGTGAGGAAGAAGTGTGGCCTGAGCTTATGTCTAGGGGACTGTCCACTATGTGCTCCGAATGCTGTGTGTGTGTGGCTTAAGTTTTGTCTTCTTTTCCACAAACCTCCCTAGCTTCTCTTGGCTGTGTGTGAGAAGAGCACCCCCATTGGTACCAGCTGCCAGGGAGCCATGCTCCCATCCATAACTAACGTCATCAACCTGGCTGACAGCCATGACCGAGCTGCCTTCGCCATGGTCACACATGTCAAGCAGGAGCCTCGTGAGCGGGAGAACAGTGAATCCAAAGAAGAGGTAAGCTCCCTGGACAGAATTTCCATGCCTGCTGAAGAATTTTTTGTATAGCCTTAGATGTTTTGGGGACAAGAGCAATAGAAATGTGTCAAAACCCGTCTCTACCTCAGAATGCTGAATGTGGTACCTAAGTGCAGTTAGGTATTTTTTCTCAACTTAAAATTGAGAAGTATCTTGTTTTGCGGCATGAAATGGTTTAGAGATAGGTCACTTTATATTTCCAGCTAGTACTGCTTAGTGGGGAATATCTTATCATTTTGTGGTTTTTCTCTCCAAGTGAGAAATAGCCCATATTGTGTTATAAAGCGCTGCCTCTGCAAAGGAATGACAGCTCTCACAGGTTCCCCCAGCCTCTTCTGAGAACCTTCCTGTCTGCCTAGTCCTGAAGGGGCAGTGGGAACACTGGGCTCCTCCAGGAGTCTGTCAGCTAAGGCTGATGTCCTGGTATCTTTCCGTCCTCCCTGAGGGAGTGGCTGACACTGCTCCAGGCAGAGATTTTTTTTTTTTTTTAAGAGACAGAGTCTCACTTTATTGCCCTTGGTAGAGTACTGTGGAGTCACAGCTCACAGCAACCTCCAACTCCTGGGCTTAGGCAATTCTCCTAACCTCAGCCTCCCAAGTAGCTGGGACTATAAGTGCCCACCACAACACCTGGCTATTTTTTTGTTGCAGTTTGGCTGGGGCCCGGTTTGAATCCACCACCCTCGGTGTAAGGGGCCGCCGCCCTACTCACTGAGCCACAGGTGCCACCCCCCAGGCAGAGACGTTTTTGGGCTGTATTTCCTTTAAATTGTTGGCTTTTGGAAGCTCAGTTTGTCTGGAGCATTCGAGTTTGGAAGACAGTGACCCAGTTTTGCAGAGGGGGTGCTGCACCATCTTTGTTCTAAAATGAGTAGTTATTCCCCTCCCATGTGCAGGGTATCTACTAATTTTATTAACAAATAAGAATTTAAATTTGTTAACTGTTATTGCTAAATGCTAGATCACTTGGTGATTTGATCTTTTCTTTCTGTGATCTCCTTCCGTGAGCTGAATTACCAGCTTTGAAGTGATTCTTCTGCATTTTCAAGGGTGCTCACCAAATTGTTGCTATCTCAACTTAGAGGAAGAGATTGAGTTGACTGTGAACCCCCAGAAGCTTCAGACAGAAAGTTCATTCCTCTTTGGGAATGAATCATATGAAACACTGTGCTGACAGCATTCTATGCCGTGACCCTGAGAATATTCTTAATTTGCATGAGCAAGGCAGCTAAGCAACTACCACATTTGGCCATGATGAGCCCCCATATATATTGTGCACCCATGTGTTTTGGCCCTAATTTTCAGGGGAAAAAACTTTTCTTTTTTTTTTTTTTTTTTTTGAGACAGAGCCTCAAGCTATCCCTCTGGGTAGAGTGCTGTGGCATCACAGCTCACAGCAACCTCCAACTCCTGGGCTCAAGCGAGTCTCCTGCCTCCGCCTTCCAAGTAGCTAGGACTACAGGCGCCTGCCACAACACCTGGCCATTTTTTTTTTTTTTTTTTTTGGTTGCAGCCGTCATTGTTGTTTGGCTGGCCCGGGCTGGGGATGCGAACCTGCCACCTTAGGTGTATGTGGCTGGCGCCTTAGCGGCTTGAGCCACAGGCGCCGAGCCGAAAAAACTTTTCATTTTAACTTTTTTTAATTTTTGAGACAGAGTCTCATTATGTTGCCCTCAGTAGAGTTCCATGGCGTAACAGCTCACAACAACCTCAAACTCTGAGCTAATCTCTTACCTCAGCCTCCCAAGTAGCTGGGACTACAGGTGCCCACCTCCACACCCACCTATTTTGTTGTTGTCGTTGTTTGGCAGGCCCAGGCCAGGTTCTAGCCCACCAGCCCCCATGTATGTGGCTGGCGCCTTAGTGCTGAGCTACAGGTGCTGACCCTCATTTTAACTTTTAATTTAGATTTTCATTTATTTATATTTAGGTACCTATCTTTGTATTATAAAGGAATTTTAGCACATTTTTATTTCATTTATTTACTTATTTTGAGACAGAGTCTCACTATGCTGCCCTTAGTAGAATGCTGTGGCATCATAGCTCACAGCAACCTCAAACTCCTGGGCTTAAGTGATTCTCTTGCCTCAGCCTGGGACTATAGGCAACACATATTTTTTTAACATACTATGACATAAGAAATTTTATGTAACAAATAATTACAAAACACAAGAACAGATACAAGGTATAAGAAATTTTATATGCTGGTAACAAATAGTGCTACCCATGTATGATACATATCCTTATTTTCCCTTCGAAAATTTGGGCTGGGCTAGGCATGGCTCATGCCTGTAACCCTAGTACTCTGGGAGGCCGAGGTGGATGGATTTTCTGAGCTCACGGGTTTGAGACCAGCCTGAGTAAGAGAGAGACCCTGTCTCTAAAAAATAGCCAGACATTCTGGCGGGCACCTGTAGTTTCAGCTACTCGGGAGGCTAAGGCAAAAGAATCACTTGAGCCCAAGAATTTGAGGTTTCTGTGATCTATGATGTCACGGCACTCTACGTAGGGCAATAAAGTGAAACTCTGTCTCAAAAACAAAAAAAAAATGGGGGCGAAAAAGTGGGTTTATACATGGTAAAATATGGTATGTTGCATTTGAAGGATGATAAGCTATAATTCCTAAATATTCTTTATTATTTTTACTATTTAAAATTTGTACTTTTAAATTTTACTTTTCACAACTCAAATATGAAAGCAGAATGCCAACATTTTTCATCAACATTTTCTAAAAGAGACGGGGGGTCAGCTTTAGTTAATTTAGTTTTTTTCTTTATTTTATAATTCAAGATTATTTAAGTACTAATAAATTTCTAGGAAATTAACAAAAGTTTTATTTGGCCAAAATTATAGCAAGAAGTCTATAGGTGTGCTTGTTGGATTTTCTTTCATTCTTTGATCTTTTGGTTTTGCTTGTTTGCCTTTCTTGTTTAGGATGTAGAGATAGATATTGAATTAGCTCCTGGAGATCAGACCAGCACCCCCAAAACCAAAGAACTTTCTGAAAAGGACATTGGAAATCAGCTGCACATGTTAACCAACAGACATGACAAATTTCTTGATACTCTCCGTGAAGTGAAGGTCTGTATGCAAGTTTAAAAATGTAGTGGTATTTCCCACTGAATATTTCGAACCCTGAATCAGGACCATTCCATAACAGTATAAATTTTCACCAGTTAACAATTTCCTTTGAGAAAATTATTACAGTTTTTTATGGGAGAAACTAAGGAAAAGAGGTTAATTTCTCCACTATTGTCCTTTAAAAGAAATGGTCCAATCATTTAATAAAAATATGTGATGAAACATAATGCTGGAATGACTTAATGTGCTAAATAAAGCCCACTTTGTGGAGCTGGGGACCTCGAAATGCATTTGTTTCTTGACATCTAGCCAGGTACAAACTCTGTGGCTTCCCTAAACCCTCAGGTTAGTTTTGAGAATTATTGTTTTTATGTAATGACTAAGAAAATCACTTAAAGTTTCATATACCAAGTTACTTTTGAAGAGGATTACAAAGAAACTGATCATTCTATTCATATCAGGAATGAGGGGAAATAGACTATCGCGAATAATTTTTGTTAAAATCTTTTAGAGGTCTGTCCTGAATTTCTGCATTAAGTGAGTCCCTGAACTTGTGTCTGTTAGAAGGGACAGTAACCTGAGCATCCTGGACCAGAAAATTTTGTAGACCTTCTGTTCCTTTTGCTGTCACTACCAGAAAGAAGGGCTGCATGACCACGTCCCCAAGGCCAAAGGCATTTGTTGTCTGATGCTCATTATAAGTTACCTTGTAGTTACTAACTCATCAGGTGCCTTAGCATGAGTTTTTTTTATTAGCTCATTATAGAAATTTCTTTTCTTTTTTTTTCTTCTTAGTTTTTGGCTAGGGCTGGGTTTGAACCCACCACCTCTGACATATGGGGCCGCGGCCCTACCCCTTTGAACCATAGGCACCGCCCTATGGAAATTTCTTTTAAGAGAGTTAGTTTTAGGGCAGTGCCTATGGCTCAGTGAGTAGGGCGCTGGCCCCATATACTGAGGGTGGCAGATTCAAACCCAGCCCTGGCCAAACTGTAACAAAAAAATACCTGGGCGTTGTAGCAGGCGCCTGGAGTCCCAGCTACTTGGGAGGCTGAGGCAAGAGAATCGTCCAAGACCAAGAGCTGGAGGTTGCTGTGAGCTGTGATGCCACGGCACTCTACCAAGGGTGACAAAGTGAGACTCTGTCTGTATTAAAAAAAAAAAAGGAGGTAAGTTTTAACAGAACATTGTAGAAAGTGTTGGTGTTTGGCTTACTTGTTAAAATGTTTTTCTTAGCTGAATTGGTAACAGAGGTGTACTTCATCTCCCCTTCTGAGGCATTGGATGCTCTCTCTGGACTGTGGCTGGGGTGAACCAAACATGGTTGCACATGAAGAATCTCCCATGGTCCTCTCTTGATTTGAACCATCATGGCCTGCCTCTCTGGCCCTGTCTTTGTCACCCTTTATAAAAAGACGATTGCTCAGGATTCCTTGACAACTTCAAGTTGCAGTCCCCCCAGGTGCATGGCATGGAGTAGACCCTTAAACTTAATCCTCAGCACAGATTATGCAGACTCCATTGCCATTAGAGCTGGGTGTGTTACCCTCTTGGTGCAGTCATTAGATGGCTCAGAGGCAGACCTGCCCCTTGTGAGTGTGTGGCTTTCAGAGACGCTTTTATCTGTCCCATTTTCTTTTTACACTTCCTTTACATTTTGTCTCAATCATTTCACCATAATTACTGAGTGCCCACTGTATGTACCAGGCAATACTCTGGGTACTGGAAATACAGTGATGAATAGAACAGACAAAAGTAGCCAGTTCCCACTGGGCTTAAATTCTGGTGAGGGTCAAAATGCCAATAGTAACAAACAGAAAGAAATAAATGTGTCAGGAAGAGAAAAGGGTGCCATGGAGAAAAACAAAGCAGATGGGGAGGGATGGGGGATTAGAGAGGACAGTATTCATGCTGTTTTATCTTTTGTGTGTTTATGGGCCTGGCTAAAGAGTTCATAGTGAAAGATGGGACTGTAAATCATGATTTAGTTTCTGCCCTGACCTTTTCTTCCTGACACCGTTCCTGCTTGTTAGATGCCACTGTCTCTTCCGTTTCTAAATGCACAAGGAGTAGCCCCCAGACCAGGTATATACACTCTGGAAGCTCTTTTCCCAGGATGGGCCATCATAACTCCCCGTTGGAAATCAGTGGAGGCCAGTGACCCCTCCCTGGGCTCTCCTCGTGCTGTACAGCCACCATAGCAACTGCACACCTTCATAGTTTTAGGACAGTGTTCTTGCCTGGTTGGGCATTGTGGCTCCTGCCTGTAATCCCTAGCACTCTAGGAAGCTGAGGCAGGTAGATTGCTTGAGCTCAGGAGTTCGAGACCAGCATGAGCCAGAGCAAGACCCTGTCTCTACTATAGAAAAAAACTAGTTGAGCATTGTGGCAGGCACCTGTAATGTCATCTGCTTGGGAGACTGAGGCAAGAGGATTGCTCGAACTCAGGAGTTTGACATTACTGTGAGCTATGACACTGTGGCACTCTACTACCCAGGGTGGCACAGTGAGACTATGTCCCAAAAAAACAAAGAAAAATTTTTTAAAAAGTTAGAATAAGCCATAAATCTATAGAGTGCGAGCTGATCATAGTCCCAAATGTTGAAATCCTCAAAGATTAAAACCCCTCGTGTCTAAAATTTTGAAAATATAATTCTGGAAAAAAACAATTAAAATCTTTACCAGATATGTACTTAGATTTTTGAAAGGGAATTTGAAAAACAAAAACACAGCAGACCACTCAAACATAGGCTACTTTACACAATAAAATACCCAATAATGATATACACATTTTTGTAAACATAAACATTCAGGTATAGTAGGCATTTGCACAAGGATAGCAATTATAACAAACCATATTCATAAATAGGTCAAAAAGCAAAATGTATGAATGCACATTATTATGGTTGGTAGTTATGTGCCCTGGTTTATAACTGTGGCCATGTCAAATATGTGATGAACAACACTAATATTTTGAGAAGTGATCAAAAACCACATTGGGTCACCACCCTATATGTAGTTGCCCACTGAGCTGAGTTCTTGATAAATTTTGACAAATGCAGATGTACAAAAGGGGCATCTCTTCATTTATTAAGTTTTAATTTTGAGAACCAGATAGGCCAACAATATAATTCTTAGTCTAAGGCTGAAAGCTTTAGGACCTGGAGGATGGGGGAACATTGGTTTAAGTTCCAGAGTCCACAGGCCAGCGAGCCTAGAGTGCTGGTATCTAGGGCAGTAGAAGAAAAGTCTGTTCTAGCTTCAGTTTGCTGTCTGTTTCTCTCTGGACCCTGGCTGATAGGATGGTGCCCACCACACTGAGGGCAAATCTCTTTAGTCCATTCAGACTCACACACTAGTCTCTTCTGGGAACACCCTGACACACTAACCCAGAATAATGCTTTGCCAAGTTTTTAAGTATTCCGTAATCTAGCCAAGCTGACACCTAAAATTAAGTCCACAAGTCTACCCCTTGTCAACTTGGCACCATATGCATCTCTTTAAGCCATACAGATAACAAAGGTAATATTAATAGTTCCATGTAACCTGATGCAATTCTCCTGTGGTTGTGATTTTTAGGATTTTATACTAACAGGGATTTTGATCTTTTGGTGATTTCAACATTTGGGATTATGATTCAGACACCTGTGGTGTCACTGGTTTATGGCTCAGGTTGGACAGTGTTACAGCAGGTGTGGCCTTCAGTTCTCCCCAGCTCCTAGCAGCTGCTAGGTTGACTTGGAGCCATGAGGGCCCCTTTTGGGTCCTGACCAAAGTGGACCATGCTTGTTTCATCATGGACAGTGCAGCGTCTGATACCTGGGAATGTTCTTAAGTTTTTTCACCTGTTTTCTTTTTCTTCTTTTCTCTGCAACTTTTTTTTTTCTTTTATGCTTTACTAAGAAGAATGTATTAGGTAATTTTTAAAACATACAGTACAGTTGAAAGAATTATACAGTAATCACCCATACATCCACCACATACATTTTATAGTTTTCTTCTTCACATGTAGGGAATTTGTTCGTAGAGAGGCCACAAGTTCTGTGCCCCTCATCATGATGATCCTAGTTTCCTTTTGGGTATGTTATAAACAGAGGAGCCATTCTTTAGGCCCCTTGCTCTAAGCACACTCCTTTTTTCACCTGTTTTCCTTGAAATATTTATGTCTTTGGTTTCTACATTTTTAGTAGAAACATGGCTATGAGACTGATTTCCCCTCTTGGGTTTGCTGTGGGGAAAGTGAAAGCATAAGCGTGACACACGTGTCCCTGTCACTCTTGTCTCTGTGCTGGGGCAGCAGGGACATGGAAGGCTGTCAGCACATGCCCAAGCTGCCTGGTGCCACATAAATTGGGCCCCAGGGATGGATTGGCTTCAAGTAGGCTATAAACCTGGCTATTTAGAAGAAATGTTAGTCGTTCAGGAACAAAGCTGTGTGTAGAATGAACATGTTTGTGGATTTCCTGTCTCCTATGGATCTTCAGTTCGAGTTGTCCCATTCCATTGTTTTTGTCCATTCCAGTCATTTTCTTCAATCTTTTGTCCATTGTCAGCTGTAGAAACTGAACTTCCACAGCTCTTGATTTGCTCTTTGGGATAGCACCTGTTTACTTCCTGTTTTCAGTGGCTTCTGCCTTGCTGACGCCTGTGTGCCTCTTGTTTACACTTTCATTGTTATCCAGTGTTCTTGTCCTTTATGGACAAAATGGAATCAGTAGTGTTAGGAAATACCTTTGAAAGCTAAGAGCAGACCTCAGCAAGCCACTGGTGAGCCCTGGGGCACATTTGTGCTTCACTGCTGAGTGTGCCCTTGCTTTTCAGCCCTCAGTCCATAGGCTTTTCCTCCAATATGGCATTTATTCTGTTCTTTTAAAAGTCTAAAAGTGGAGTAGCATCTGACAAAGTGTGGGACAGATTATGTGTGTCACATGAGCATGGGTAAGTGGGGCATCACCAGCCTGCAGCCATTTGAAGCCCCTCTCTTCTCTGTCCGTAGACTGGAGCCCTTCTTAGCGCTTTTGTTCAGCTGTGCCACATTTCCACGACACTGGCAGAAAAGACATGGGTCCAGCTTTTTCCCAGATTGTGGAAAATCCTCTCTGACAGACAGCAGCATGTGAGTATATTTTTTAAATCTTGCTTTGGAAAAATTATAGTTATAACTTTTGATAAGTATTCATAAGACAACATTCTCAATTAGGTTTCAGAAGATAAGGCAGTAGGTGCCTATTATGTGAGAGTGAATTATCAAAGCATTCTTAGCTGCTCTCGAGGGAGTGGGAAGACTTTGCTTATCTTTGAACACAGACCTGAATTAGCACCCCCTTTGGTTTCAGGCTCTTGCCGGTGAGATAAGTCCATTCTTGTGCAGTGGTAGTCACCAGGTGCAGCGGGATTGCCAGCCCAGTGCATTGAACTGCTTCGTGGAAGCCATGTCCCAGTGTGTCCCTCCGATCCCCATCAGACCCTGTGTTCTGAAGTACCTGGGGAAGACACACAACCTCTGGTTCCGATCCACGTTGATGCTGGAGCACCAGGCTTTTGAGAAGGGGCTGAGTCTGCAGATTAAGCCGAAGCAGACAGCAGAGTTCTACGAGCAGGAGAGCATAACTCCGCCTCAGCAGGTGACTCCACACTTTAGATAATAAGGACATCTCCTGGGTGATTTTAAGTTATAACACAGTCAAGTTGCTTTATCCAAAAATAAATTAACAAATTGTGTCATGAGCTCCCAGAAACCATGATTTATATTTTCAGGAGATACTAGATTCCCTTGCTGAACTTTACTCCTTGTTACAAGAAGAAGACATGTGGGCTGGTTTGTGGCAGAAGCGTTGCAAATACGCGGAGACAGCAACTGCTCTTGCTTATGAGCAGCATGGATTCTTCGAGCAGGTAGCCACTGTTGAGTGACACGGCAGGGTTGCATGGTTAACGAACACTTACTTATAATGGTTCTTTAATATAATATCTCAAGTTGGAGTTCACAAATAAGTTATGAAACTTTTTTTTTCAGATTGATATGAGAGTACATGCCATTAGGTTACGTTGTTTCTGTTTGTAAAGTGAAATCCAAGTTGTAGTTTAGCCCTTCGCCTAGGAGGTGTGCCATTGTATATGCATACCCCTAAATTGTGCCTGTTAGGGGAGAGCTTACCAAACCTCTCCTCCTCTCCTCTCCTTTCTTCCCCCTTCCCTGTTTCTTGAATTTAATGGTTGTTTTCTTTCACGTGGGCATGTAGTTGTTCATCTACTAGTTTCATATTAATATTAGGTACACTGGATACTTGCTTTTCCATTTTTGTGATACTTTATTTAGGAGGATGTTCTCCACCTCCATCTAGGTAAATACAAAAGAATGGATAAAGTCAAGTTATGAAACATTTAAATTCTGAACATAAAGATCTTTAATTGAAATCTCAATTTAAGAGAAACCTGCATATATGACATGAGTGTTTTTAAAGCACAGTCCTGATTCCTTTAGCATTAACTGCTAATGTGGATATTTTGTGTCTGCCATCACTGGTGCTGTTGGAAGCCATAGGCGTATGTTTTAGTCCACCTGCTTTGTCTGTTTGGTGTGGCTGTTATAAGGTGTGATTCTTAGTACTGTGTAGGATGCTGAGCTGTACAAGCTCCAGAAATAATAGCCGCAGCCTCATGACTTCTACTTTGATCACTAAAGGACTGAGAAATTAATTCTGGGTCTAAACAGCCTCCCTTCCTGTTCCGTGCAGGGAATCATGCTGTCTGCTTCTCCTCCCCTCAACCTCCATCTGTATGAATAGAGAGTTGTAGGTGTTTTGTGATCTTAGAACAGAGTCTGAGGTACTCTTAGGTCTGTGATCCAACTTCCTCTAAACAATTGAGCAGTGGCAGTGAAAAAGTTGTGTTTCTTGTTAAACAGTGGTTTGAAAACATTATTAACATTTTTAGGCACAAGAATCTTATGAAAAGGCAATGGATAAAGCCAAAAAAGAACATGAGAGGAGTAATGCATCTCCTGCTATTTTCCCTGAGTATCAGCTCTGGGAAGACCACTGGATTCGGTAAGCTGAACACACTGTTGGGTGTATTCAAGATTGAGTTAAGAATCCAAACCAAAGAAAAATCTCTCAAATTTTATCCTAATAAGTATTTTTAAAAGGTGACTTTGCTGTATGGAAAAAGAACAAACAAAACTCTGAGAACAGTGTTTAAAGTTTTGAGTAATTAATGATAAGTATTTCCTGCCCCTCCACTCACTGACTCTGGTGCTTTTGGCTCTCTTTAAAATAGTAGGAAGTTCTTGATGTCCCTGGGACACCTAGGTAGTTCACACTGCAGTGGGGAAAGCCATGGTGTCCCACAAGAGTCAGCCCTTGTGGTGTTACTTTTCTATTGTAGAGTGGAAATATGCTATTTAAAATCCCTCCCCCCCCCAGGTTTTTGACTGAGCTTTTATTCTTGGATCCCTGATCTTCCAGGTGCTCTAAGGAGTTGAACCAGTGGGAAGCCTTGACGGAATATGGCCAGTCCAAAGGCCACATAAACCCCTACCTCGTCTTGGAGTGTGCTTGGCGGGTATCAAATTGGACCGCCATGAAGGAGGCGCTGGTACAGGTGAGATGTCCCCTACCTTCCTGGAATATTCCCTGCAGTTGCCAGAGTTCCTTTTACTGAAGCATGAATGTCATGCTTCATTCAGTCTTCACTTTTGAAGATTTCTCTTCACTTAGAACAAACTGGGCATTTTGGCAATTGAAAGATATCTCTTGGGGAGGAAGAATTCTTTTTGGTTATCTCTGACACTTTTCCTGAATTTGAATTAAATTATCAGTAAGGTAATAGGTGTTAGTTCATTCAGTTGTAATAATGAGTATCATTTGAGGAGACCTTTGGACACAAAGTGGTGATGTCTGTAGAAGTTTGGAAGAGGAGTTACTTTTATTATGAGTTGTGTTGACAGAAACACTTGCAGAACTGACAAATGCAGCAAGGGTGACTAGGATAGCTCAAGGCCTGGCAAAGTAACTTGTCAGCCAGATGTTGTTTGAATGAGACAGTATCATTGAAATTATGTTATGTGTAGGGTGTAAGTGATGATAACATAGTGCAATGATTTTCTTTTCTTTTCCTTTTAATTTATTTGAAACAGAATCTCACTATGTCGCCCTCAGTAGATTGCCGTGACATTGCAGCTCACAGCAACCTCAAACTCTTGGCCTCAAATGATTCTCTTGCCTCCGCCTTCCAAGTAGCTGGGACTACAGGCACTTGTCACAACGCCCAGCTATTTTTTGTTGCAGTTGTCATTGTTGTTCAGCTGGCCTAGTCTGGGTTTAAACCTGCCACCCTTGGTGTATGTGGCTGGTGCTGCTACAGGCACTGAGCCATTCATCATTGGATTATTGAGAGCTGAGAGTGTCCTTGAATGTGAATGCATGAAAACTAAAATATCAAAAAAGAAGCCAGTGTGTTCATGTATTATAAATACAAGGTGGCATTATTGTTAGGGTCACTACACATGGAAGAGTGTTTTTTTTTTTTTTTGATCTTATTATGTACGGCGAATCTTACAAACTTCCTATAACAGAGATAATCATTTTTTTAGTCACAAAGAGATTACGTTTGAAAACTTCAATTGTTGTATCATTTATATTTTTAAATACTTGGTAAGAGATGGATAAAATTCAGCAAGTTCCAGTATTTTCTTTAAAAGGCAGTGGGCATGACTAGGGCCTGCTTCTTCAGGAGCAGAAGTGGATCACAGTGGTCTCCAGCCGGGTCCTAGCCCTGTGTGAGGAGCAGTGTTTGATCCAGTCTTGTCTACTGCATAGTAGGAATACTACTGGGATGTAGGAAATCTGGGAGACATTTTATATTAGATGATAAAGTGTGGCTTTTAAATGATAGCTAGTACATTTTATGAATGTTACCTCATATTCTTACAAATCTGAATCAGTGCCTGAATAATTTAATTTCCTAGGGTGACAAAAATATATTGGGAACAATTCAGAATTTTACCAATATTTGTTATGTTGGAGAGTAATACATATTTAATAATGTATTAAATAGTTTAAAAATATACCAGCTGACTTTGTAGCAGAGTGGTGATTGTTCATCTTACCTGTCATGACAGTGTTGATCAATTTCATTTCTGGAACTCCTAGAGAGATGAAAGCAAGGAGCCTGTTGTGCACCTTTATAGTTAAAGAAGTTAGCTGCTCACTGCAATTTGAAAAGGAAAGTATCTGGAAGAGGCCATCTAAATGCATGACTTCTCTAAAGAAAACAAATTTCTATTTACAACCTAATTTCTGTTCATGGCTTTACATATTGGCTACAAAAAGTGGTCTTTTTCCTTTTTATGACCCATTCTACTGAAGAGGAGAATGTCTGGCACTTACTATGCATTATTCTTTCCCTACCAGGTAGAAGTAAGTTGTCCAAAAGAGATGGCTTGGAAGGTGAACATGTACCGAGGATACCTGGCAATCTGCCACCCAGAGGAGCAGCAGCTCAACTTCATCGAACGCCTAGTGGAGATGGCCAGCAGTTTGGCCATCCGTGAGTGGAGGCGGCTACCCCACGTGGTATCCCATGTGCATACGCCTCTTCTGCAGGTGGGTACACACTCTCTTGTGCTGATGGTCCTGTGGCCAGAGCACTCAGGTCTAGGCTTAGGTCTGAGGACTGAGCTGCATGGCAGAGAGGAAGCTCCTTCCTTCCTCTCATCTTGTCCTTATTGACTTACTTCCTGTCCTCAGGGAAAGCAAGGCCAGGGGAAAATGTCCAGAAAAAAATATGGCTTCAGATTTTTGGAGTTCCTGGCCCTCTTGACTAACTGAAGACATTGTCACAAGTGATTTTGATGATACTGATTTTTGCTATAGGAATTTTTTTTAATATCCACTATCCCATCATCAGTGTAATGCCACTGTTCAGTCTAAAACAGTCCCAACCTCTGAGATGTGTAAGACTGCTGGTTAGGCTGGACACAGGGGTGCATACCTGTAATCCCAACACTTTAGGAGGCTGAGACTGGAGGATCACCTGAGCTTAGGAGTTTGCAATTTCAGTGAACTATGATGCTGCCACTGTATCCCAGCCTTGGTGACAGAGTAAGACCCTGTCTCAAAAATTACTACTGGTTAAATTGCCGATGCCTTGACTTTTCCAGTAAGTTAGCAGTGGCAGAGGGCAAGATTAAGATAAAGCCTTCATAAATCTGAATATAATGAAGTAAACATGAAATGGAGATGGAAAGAATAAATTCTAGGCAATTTTAAAAATTAAAATCAAATAACAAGGTATAGAGCACTGAACTAAGTGCAATATTTGGGAAATAAGCATTTTAGAACAATGGATTCTGCTTCTAAGGAGTGTTGAACCTGACGGAGAGAACATAACCATCGAAAGCAAAATTTAAAATAGGTGGGAGGCTGTGACTCAGAACTATGTCGAAGGACAGAACATAAATCTAATAAGGATTTAGAGAAGGGAGACATTCCCATGGGCCATAGGAAGCCAGGGATACGATTTGGATAGGCATGGAATTGGTGCCAAGGCCTTTAAAGTAAGGGCGTGGCAACATATTTGGGGTATAAGGGTAGTAAACCAGACAGACTTAGAAGGCATGTAGTTCAGAATGTATTCATGACCCCAAAGCAATGTATTTGACGTGACAAATGCATGTTGGTAGAAGGCAAGCCTGCAGGCAGGAGAGCTGGTGGTTCTGGGTTGATCCAGCTCATGCTTAGGCATTGGCAGGCAAAAGAGCCAGACATAGTTGGTGTCAAAGGGAATGGCAAAGAGGGGGGGATTGTTTCAGGGACTATCCACTAGTCATGTTTCATGTCTCCACCATTATTCCCCCAACCTCCAACTTACAGCAGCCAGGAGCTGAGGTTTTAAATTGGAGGTAAGATCATAAGGAGAGTAGTATTTGGGGTACAGAGTAAGTGAAATGTGGAATCTCAAATGTCTGTGTACATTAAAGTGCTTCCTTTGGTAATTGCTTTGTAAAATCTTTACAGTAATTAAGATTTCTGACTGACTCTGGTGTGCCTTTCTTATTTGTCCTTTAATGTGGAATCTTATATACTGGTCTCTTTAGGCAGCCCAGCAAATCATTGAACTTCAGGAAGCTGCACAGATAAATGCAGGTTTACAGCCGACCAACCTGGGGAGGAACAACAGCCTGCACGACATGAAGACTGTAGTGAAGACCTGGAGGAACAGGCTCCCCATCGTATCTGATGACTTGTCCCACTGGAGCAGCATCTTCATGTGGCGGCAGCATCATTACCAGGGTAAACCGACCTGGTCCGGCATGCATTCATCATGTAATTTTCCAGACGCCCCACTGTTCTGGTTTCATGTCTTTGTTTTGTTTTATCTTTTCCCAGATTTTATATTTTGGGGTGGGCAAAGTGGCAAAAGGAAAGATGAAGGTGGTGGAAGATGAGAAGTTGTTTTTCCTAACTGTTATATTTTGCTTTTTAGAACAGCAAACACTCTGGGGTGCACTGGAGTGCACAGTTCCTGCCCCAGGAAAAGCTGTACTTAGTGGCTCTGTGTAGCCTTTTCTGGTTGCCTCGTCCCCTGCTTACTCCCTAAACTTGCCAGGCATCTACTTGTTTAGGACAGCCTTCATGAGTTCATGACTTAATCAGCCAAAATGGGGATGCTGAGTGAAGGAGTTAGTGCCTTTTATAACTTGTGGCATAAAATACAAAGAAGACTGACGAGAGTTTATGACAGAGCTTCCCATTTTCATAAGCCATGTGTGTGTGTTTTTCACTTTTTACTTTAAGCTTTATTGTGGAATGCTGAAATATGTTTGATGTGGACTCATAATTCATTTCTTTGCTTTCTAGCTATTGTAACTGCATACGAAAATAGCTCTCAGCATGATCCAAGCTCAAATAATGCTATGCTTGGGGTTCACGCATCGGCTTCAGCAATCATCCAGTATGGAAAAATTGCCCGAAAACAAGGACTAGTCAACGTAGCTCTGGATATCTTAAGTCGTATTCATACAATTCCAACTGTTCCTATCGTGGATTGCTTCCAGAAGATCCGACAGCAAGTTAAATGCTACCTCCAGCTGGCAGGAGTCATGGGCAAAAATGAATGCATGCAGGTGGGTGGCAAACAGCCTCGGTGGTGGGAAACCAGAATGTGAAAGGAAAAGGAAACTACTTGAGTGCTGAAATTGCAGTTTGTGTTCTCTGTTCTACCATATATTTAGTTGATGTGTTTAAGGAAAGAACAAAACTACATGATTATGAAGGTATAAGGTAGGTTTTGGATAAGTTCAGAGGAGTATTAATAAAAATGATGAACCAGACTAAACATATAAAGCTTCAGAGAAAATAGTACCCTTAAGAATTTAGGATTAAGTTTAACATTTAGTAATATGGTTTAAATACAGAATGTTAATCAGCGGATTCGTGGTAGTCAATTTAAAGTATATTTGTCAGTGAAGTACTTAGGTAAATATTTTTATGACACTTTGATTATCTAGAAATTTCAAGAACTTTTTTCTGTTCATTTTTCTTTTCTACAAACAGGGCCTTGAAGTTATTGAATCTACAAACTTAAAATACTTTACAAAAGAGATGACAGCTGAGTTTTATGCACTGAAGGGAATGTTCTTGGCTCAGATCAACAAGTATGTAATTTTTTGAATACTCTGTGTGAACAAGGTAGACTTAGAAGGTGCTTCCTATTGCCATGTGTACATTCTAAAGCCATTTTTCACATTTTTAATATATAGGGCTTGCATTTAAAATTAACTTATTTTTAAATAAGGGAAAAGTTTGTCAAGGTTTGTTTTAAATTCATATGACGTAGAATGCACCATTTGAAAGTCTATGATTTGGCGGGTTTTGGTATATTTATAGTATTGTACGGCCATCACCACTAGCTAGTTCTAGAACATTTCCATCATCCCCCAAAAAACCCTCATATCTATTAGTCCCTCCCTTTTCCCCCCTCCCTGTTTCCCCTAGCAACCCTAATTTACTTCTGTCTCTGTGGATTTGCCTATTCAGAACATTCACATAAACAGAATCATATGATATGTGGCCTTTTGTGGCAGACTTCTTTCACTTAGGATGTTTTCAAGGTTCATCCATGTTGTGTTGTAGATTAGTACCTCATTCCTTTTTGTGGCTGTATAATACTCTATTGCATATCCACACATTCTGTTTATCTAATAGGTGATAAAATATAAAATTGCCATTGTTTCCACTTTTTAGCATATTTTATGAGTAACGCTGCTATGAACGCTCATATACATGGCTTTGTGTGAGCATATGTTTTTGGTTTGAGTATATGTGAAGGGTTACAATTGCTGGGTCTCATATTCTACTTCTCTATTTGTTTATCTTTTGAGAAATTGCCAAACAGTTTGCTACACCATTTTTTATTCCCACCAGCAGCATTTGAGGTTTCCAGTTTCTCTACAATAACCTTTATCTAATTGTAGCCATCCTAGTGGGTCTGAAGTATAGTTCATCGTAACTTTGATTTGCATTTTCCTAGTGATTAATGAGGTCAAGCATCTCATGTTTTTCATTGTTAATTTGTAATTCTTTATATGTCTGGATAAACATCTGTTTCAGATACATGCTTTATAAGTATTTTCTTACATTCTGTGGTCTGTCTTTTCACTTTCTTGGTAGTAAAAGTTTTTAATTTTGATGAACTTTTATGTTTTTTCTTTTGTTGCTCACACTATTCTTGTCATGGTCTAATTCAAGGTCACAAGTATTTACTTGTTTGCTCTAAGAGTTTTATAGATTTAGCTGTTACATTTAGATCTTTCATCTCCTTTGAGTCATTTTTTGTAGTTGGTATAAAGTAGGGGTACATATTCATTCTTTTGCATGTGGCTATCATGTCCCACTACTATTTTGAAAAGTGTTTTTTTTTTTTCCTTCCCCTGAATGGTCTTGGCACCCATGTTGAAAATCATTTTACCAGCTATGTGTGGGGTTTATGTCTGGACTCTGCAATTCCATTCTTCTGATTTGCTATCTGTAGTCCCTTTTATTTCCTTATGAATTTTACGTTACTTTAATCTATCCATTTACACAAAAAAAATAGTTGGAATTATGATAGAGATTGCATTGAATCTATAGATCAATTTGAGGTATATTTTGCCTTTTTTATTTTATTTTTTTTTTTTTTTTAGTAGAGACAGAGTCTCTCTTTATCACCCTTGATAGAGTGCCGTGGCGTCACATAGCTCACAGCAACCTCCAACTCCCAGGCTTAAGCGATTCTCTTGCCTCAGCCTCCCGAGTAGCTGGGACTATAGGCACCCACCATAATGCCTGGCTATATTTTGGTTGCAGTTCAGCTGGGGCTGGGTTTGAACCTGCCACCCTCGGTATATAGGGCTGGTGCCCTACTCACTGAACCACAGGCACCGCCCATATTTTACCATCTTAATATTAAATTTTCCTAATTCACAAAAGAAAGACCTTTAGGTCTTTAGTTTCATTCAACAGTGTTTTATAGTTTTCAATATACAAGTCTTGCACCACAAATTTATTCCTAAATATTTTTATGTAAATGGAACTATTGTCTTAATTTCTTTTTCAGAGCATTCTTTGCTAACATTTAGAAGTAAAAGTGATTTTGTATATTGTTCTTACACTTATTAATACTGCTATAGTGTTATTTGCTCTAGCTTTTTGTGGTTTTCTGTAGGATTTTCTGTATATAAGATTATGTCATCTGCAAATCAAGATAGTTTTACATTTTTCCTTCTAATTAGGATGTATTTCTTTTTCTTACCAAGTTTCCTTCTCTAGAACCTCAAGTATAATGTTTAATTAAAGTGACAAGATTCTTGTCTTTTTCTAAATCTTAGAGAAAGCCTTCTAGTCTTTAACCAGTGAATATGTTGTTAGCTATGAATGTTTCATAGATGCCTTTATTGGGTTGTGAAAGTTCCCTTCTGTTGAAGTTTTCTGAGTGTTTTTATCATGAAAAGATAATGGATTTTGTCAAATGGTCTTTTTCATGTCAACTGAGATGATGATTTTTTTCCTTCATTCTGTTAACATGGTGTATCACATTGATTTTTTTGTTTGTTTATATTGAACTACCTTTGTATTGCTGTATTGGTCTTGGTGTATAATCCTTTTAATATGCTGCTGGAATTCAATTGTTAATTTTTGTTGAGGATGTTTACAACTATATTCATAAAGCATGTGGGTCTGTAGTTTTCTTGATGTCTTGTACATTACCAATGTGATAGTAAAATGGTGTAATTGCTATGGAAAATAGTTTGACAGTTTCACAGAGAAGTAAACATAGAATTGCCACATGATCTAGCAGTCCTACTCCTTGATATATATCTAGAATTAGAACAAACAAGATACTGGTTCAGGAATGTTGGTACCAGCACTATTTGCACTAGCCAAAATGTGGAAACAACAGAAATAAGTGGATAAACAAAACATGACATATATACATATAATGGAATATTATTCCATTATTAAAGGGAATGAATACTGATGTCACAATATAGATGAACCTCAGAACACTGCCCTAAGTGAAAAAAACCACACTCAGAACATCACACGATGTATGACTCAGTTTATATGAAATGGACAGAAAAGGTTGATCTTTTCTGAAGATCAACCTTTGATCTTCCTGTTGAAATGGACAGACAAAGCGGACTGGTGGTTACTGGGGGCTGGCAGGGGAGTGGGATCAGCGATCACCGTGTAGGAGGTGGTCGCACACATCAGCTAAATGCCCCTGAAATGTTCACTTTAAAATGGTTGGTTTTATGTTATGTGCACCTTCACTCAATTAAAAAGTGTTTCATTTGATTTTGTGTCTCCTCATAGGTCTGAGGAAGCAAACAAAGCCTTTTCTGCAGCTGTACAGATGCATGATGTGCTGGTGAAAGCCTGGGCAATGTGGGGTGACTACCTGGAGAACATCTTTGTGAAGGAGCGGCAGCTGCACCTGGGCGTGTCTGCCATCACCTGCTACCTGCATGCATGCCGACATCAGAACGAGAGCAAGTCAAGGAAGTACCTGGCTAAGGTGAGACCGAAAGAATTAGCTTTGTCCAGAGACCCCGTCTGCTTTCAAGTTTGGATCAAAATCTACTGATTCACTAATCCATGCTGGCTGTGAGGCATGATCTCATACCTTGACTCTTAATTCTCACCACTCTTTAAAATGTCTTTACAGTTCCATCTTATAGTTGAGAAAACTGACGCCTGGATATACTTAGGGTCCTAGGACTTTTAAGTGGCAAAGCCTACCCTGGTATTTGGGTCTTAGGTCTGTAAGTCCAGTGCTCTCTGTGGGATCCCACATTGGACAAATAATCCCAAAGCCAGAGGGGGAGATCTGGAATTAGAATTGACCTCCTGGCCGCCTGCTAGATTTTCGCCTCTCACCTGCAGGGCTGCCCTCCACACAGTCACAGAGCTGGTGCGCTTTGGTGGTCACCATGGTCTCTTTCCACAGTGTCCCAGCACAGCCCTGAACTCAGGGTGGATGTTTACCATGTGCTTGCCGAATGAAGGAGCACTCAAGATTAGATTTTTTCTGGGTGTTCCTTCCTCTTTTCCCTCCCAAGAAGCAGATGAATAAAACTCAGAATTAATTCTTTTGTTGTTGTTGCAGTTCTCATTGTTTTTTGTTTTTGTTTTTGTTTTTTTAGAGAGACAGGGTCTCACTTTGTTGCCCTTGCTAGAGTGCTGTGGTGTCACAGCTCACAGTAACCTCCAGCTTTTGAGCTTAAGCGATTTTCTTGCCTCAGCCTCCCAAGTAGCTGGGACTACAGGCATCCGCCACAATGCCCAGCTATTTTTTTGTTGCAATTTGGCTGGGGGCCGGGTTCGAACCTGCCACCCTCGATATATAGGGCCAGCACCCTACTGACTGAGCCACAGATACTGCCCAGCAGTTCTCATGGTTGTTTTAGTTGGCACAGGCTGGGTTTGAACCCACCAGCCTCAGTGTATGTGGCGAGCACCCTACCTACTGAGCTATGGGTGCCACCCAGAATTAATTCTTATAGAAAAATTAAGAATACATTGTTTTATCTGTCCTATTTTGTCCATTAAGTGTTTGAATTTTTCGGAATTCCTTGATTTAATATCAAAATTTGTAAAGTACATCAGCACAATGTAGTTACAGCCAACTGTAGACACACAAAGTAGCTGTGCAAATACTCTCTGACCCCAGAATTGCTAACTTCTAGACATAATTGTTTCTGACATGTGGGGACACCAGGCTGCCAGCATGTGGCCTCTTTGATACTGGGGTGATGAGCATCTGAGATTGTTAGTAAAAATCTGTTTTGTTTGGATGAGATCATGAATATGAATTAGCAGGTTGCAGGCCCTAGCCTTCTTCCTGTCACTTCCCTGTGGTAACTGATCACTGCTGGCTAGCAGATTGGACCAAATAGTAATTGTGGTGGGTTTTTTTTGTTTGTTTTTTTGCAGTTTTTGGCCCAGGTTGGTTTTGAACCCGCCACCTCTGGCCTGTGGGGCTGGCACCCTACTCCTTTGAGCCACAGGTGCCACCCGTAGTAATTGTTCTTAAAGCAAAATCAAGAAAAAACTACATCCCAATATTAGGTTTTATTTATATTGTAAGATTTATATATTTTAAGTTTAACAACGGTGTTCACACTCTTACAAATATTTTTTCATATGGCCAGTAAAACTACTCTGTGTGGTATTTTAATGTTGGGGGAAAAAGGCATTTGATTGAGGGCCTTAGAATTGTCATTCAACTCTAGAATTTTCCCTTCTGTCTCAGGTGCTGTGGCTTTTGAGTTTTGATGATGACAAAAATACTTTGGCAGATGCTGTCGATAAGTATTGCATCGGTGTGCCGCCCATCCAGTGGCTGGCCTGGATCCCGCAGCTGCTTACCTGCCTGGTCGGCTCTGAGGGGAAGCTGCTCTTGAACCTTATTAGCCAGGTGGGAACAACAGGATGTCTGTGTTCTTGCACAAAAACAATTAGGTCTTCATTTCGTACAGATTTATTTTCTCTCCAAAATAAACTTGAGTGCTTAAAATATTAAGTCAAAGGAATGGGAAGATTTTTAATATTTAGGTATTACTTAATATGAAGCATAATGAGAAGTTATTAAAGAACATATCAGGGTTGAAATGAAGTTTAAAGCAGTCCAGTGTTAAAATTATAAATTTTTTATTGAACATTTCCCCACATATGGTGCAAGTATAATAAACTGTCAAAAGTGTAAAATTGCTAGTGGGTACTCTGAGAATTATAGTGAAATGTATATCTGATTTGTATTTTACAACTGATTTCCTATCACACTAGATGCTCTTTGGAGTTTCTCTTAAGACTAAAATGTGCACATAAATGTGATTTTCACCGTTTATATATCTTCACTGTATTTGTAAGAGACAGTTCTCCCAGGAACTGGGAGTGGGACTGATGAATTGGACAGGCCCGGGAACTATAGAAAGGCTTTCATAACCATCATTTGAGAATGGTTCCAGAATGTCCCTCTCCTTTGAAAAGACCAAGAGATAGAGGAAGGACCAAAACTTAGAAGAAATGTAAATGAGGTTAGGTCGAGGGTACAGTATGTTTGAGTTTGCTTTTACAGAATTACAAAGTGCTGCATAACCTTGTGAATGACTGGTGCAGCAGCCGCATCGTTAGGAATACACCGTTACATCCTGTTCACCTATGCAGTTTGCTCTTTACTTGTGCTGCGCCGTCCATGTTGTGCCCCAGAAATGACCTTCTTTTTTGCCTTGAAAGGATATAACTATATTCCAGGGCACTGGCATTGTGCTTAAGAGTTTATCTGTCTGGATGCAGATTCAGTCTGTGTTACTATCATTCACAGAACATCTCTTCATGTGTGTTAGCCACCCTGTGCGCTATGGCAGAGTTAGATATTATTTCTTCATCTTATATTTTGAAGGTTTTGAGCAACGTGGTAGTAGACTCAGCCACAAAACTCCAGTTTTATAAAACTGGTGTTCCTTACCTTAAATAGACTTTCTCAATCTCTTCCTTGTGCAGTTATGCAGAATGGAGGCATTTGCTAATGGGACTAAGAGTTGGCTAAAAGTAGTTAACAATTTGCAGTGAATTGTGCTTAGTATAAAGATTAACTGGTATTTATTTTATTTGCCTCAGTAAGATCCAGGGACATACATATTTTGCCTCCCTCAGTTTATTAAACAGAAAGAAAGTGTGGTGGTTTCTCTGTCATTAACAACCACTAGGCAGAGCTGATGAAATGTTCATGTTGATCTGTCTTGGGTCTTTTAGAGCTCAACTGGGTATTTTATCTCCTCTTTAATCTGGCTTCTCATATGAGACCAGTGGTATAGTATTTGCTTCCATGGTCCAAATACAAACCAAAAACCCATTTTCAACATGACAGTCGTTTTCAGTGCAAATTGTCTTCATCCAGAAGCTCGGTGGGGAGCAGAGCTGTTTATCATTTTGTGTCTCTGAGCAGGTTGGTCGAGTGTATCCCCAAGCGGTCTACTTTCCCATCCGGACCCTGTACCTGACCCTGAAAATAGAACAACGGGAGCGCTATAAGAGCGGTACGTCTCCAATGGGGCCAGCTGGCCAGGTCTTGAAGGGCGTGTTCCACAGGAGTGCTCCTCACCCAGCCCCTGTGAAGTTACCTCTGTCCCCAGCACACCCTGAACCAGCCACATGGCCTGTCTTTTCTTAAATCAGTGAAGGAACACTTTGGGGCTTGGAGACAAAACTTAATTTCTGAATAAAATTTGTGGTTTTCCTTTGCAAGGATGTAATTTGACCCATAGGTAGAAAACAATACATGAAATTTTTAGCTCTGGAGAATTAAAAAGTTTGCCTCAGTAGTGAATGCATTGCAGTAAACAGTATTATCAGCTGTTAGAAGAATCAGCATAGAAATCACTGTTACCAGATGTTTGTAAAAATGTACTCAATATAGGATCTTTGTATCGAATAGCCCTAGTATGTAAAGAAATAATTTCTTTAGGCTCGGCGCCCATAGCACAGTGGTTACAGGGCCAGCCACATACACCAAAGGTGTCGGGTTCGAACCCAGCCCAGGCCAGCTAAAAAACAATGACCGCTGCAACAAAAAATAGCCAGGCGTCATGTGAGTGCCTGTAGTCTCAGCTACTTGGGTGACTGAGGCAAGAGAATCACTTAAGCCCAAGATTTTGAGGTTGCTGTGAGCTATGCCGCCACAGCATTCAACCGAGGGTGACATAGTGAGACTCTGTCTCAAAAAAAACCCCAGAAATAATTTATTTAATGGTTTCAGCTATCCACTAAGCATGGTACTTTAAACAAGTAGAGACTACATGCTTCACAATGTTTTTAACACTCAGAGTCTTCCTAAGGACCCTGGTATCCTGGGTAGTAAATGAGACTTGGTGGAATAATGGTTACATAGCCTGCTCTAACTTCCTGGGAGTCCAGCTAGGCAGATTTGTGTCTCGTCATTTGCAAATTTAAGATTTTTTTTAGTTAGAAGACTAAGTATAATGAACTAAATACAGAAGAAATGTGTATAAAGTGTTCTACAATGTATCTCTTATAGAAAAAATAACTTTTTTTTTTTTTTCATAATATCACTTTAAAATTGTGATTTGGCTTTCCTGGATGAAAAATGTAAGCTTTCCTGTTTATTGCTTTTAGATTTTTTGAGCTTTAGAACATATTATAAAATATTTTTCGAAACATTTTATTTTTATAACCACTACACTTATAAAAAAGTTTAAAAGAAGTGCCCAGTGAGCCCTTTGTACACCCAGGTGGCATGTTGTCACATCTGCTTTCTCTCTTAACACAACACTTGTTGACAGCTGTGCTCCCCACTCCAGAGGCCCCCAGTACATTTATCCTGAAACCAGGGTCTTCTCCTGTAGCCCCTGGGGAAACAGTCTTGTGAGGATTCACACACCAGCAGGAACCCGCGTTCCTTTGGCCAGTGGGTCCTGTAGCGTCCCAGGCTCTGGCTTAAGTCAGTTGTGCGCTGACATTGGCGTTGTGTGTGTTACTCTCAGATTCTGGACAGCAGCAGCCAAGTTCAGTGGGTAACCAGTCCCATTCTGCATCAGATCCAGGGCCCATAAGAGCAACAGCACCAATGTGGCGCTGCAGCCGAATCATGCACATGCAGCGAGAGCTCCACCCAACTCTTCTGTCTTCCCTGGAAGGCATCGTTGATCAGATGGTCTGGTTCAGAGAAAATTGGCACGAAGAGGTATTTGGATATGATCTTGCAAAAATTGCCTACTTGTAGAGGGAACTGTTATCCTGTATGCTTTTGTGGCTATATTATCTTTAGGTTTAGCTGCCTGGTCATTTTATTATATATTTGTTGTTGGATTTAACAGTGGAGCAGGCAGTAGTTAATCTTTGCACGCTATTATAGCCTTAAACATTTGAAGCAAAAGACTTCAGAAGTAGAGGATGAAATGGAGAAAGTCATTTCTTGCTGTTAAAAAGTTTACTTGTTCACTTAGCCCAGTGACGAAAGTGTTGCCAATTGACTAGGTGTGCATAGGAGCAGTGACGTAGGCCACACAGTTATATTTTCCAGAGATGGGGGTAGTTGTCCAAGGATCTCAGCAGCCGAGCCATCTCCTTAATGATGTTTGTGTAAGCTAATGAAAAAAATACATACTTTGAGGTTGGGCGAAGTAGCTCACACCTGTAATCCCAACACTCTGAGAGGCTGAGGTGGGTGGGTTGCTCAAGCCCAGGAGTTTGAGACCAGCCTGAGCAAGAGTGAGACCCTGTCTCTACTTAAAATAGAAAAAAATTAGCTGGGTGTCCTATGACTACAGGTGACTGTAGTTCGGGCTACCTGGGAGGCTGAGGTAAGAGGATTACCTTTTTTTTTTTTTTTTTTGTGAGACAGAGTCTCATTTTGTCACGCTTGGTAGAGTGCTGTGGCATTATTATAGCTCACAACAACCTCAAACTCTTGGGCTCAAGCAGTCCTCTTGCCTTAGTTTTTCTATTTTTAGTAGAGACATGGTCTCACTTTTTGATCAGGCTGGTCTTGAACTTGTGAGCTCAAGCAATCCACCTGCCTCACCTCCCAAATTGCAAGGATTACCAGCATAAGCCACCGCACCTGGCTAGAGGATCTCTTGAGCCCAGGAGTTTCGAGTTGCTATGAGCTATGATGCCATCCCTCTCTACCCAGGGCAACAGAGTGAGACCCTGTCTACAAAAAAAAAGTATACACTTTGCTGCCCAGATATTTATCTAGCTGCATCACAGGGCTAGCTCTCATTACTGTCAAAGTTTTTGTGTGTGCAGACAAGCGATAACAAAGCTATCTGAAAATAAGATTTTTTTCAGTGGTTAACCCACAGACAGGCATGTGTATGGTCCACAAAAGTGGTTTTTGTTTTTGTGTTTTTTTAAGTTTAGGACCCTTCACTTCTCATGCCTAAAAACACTAGTGCCTGGTGTGGAGCACACAGGCATCTATCTGTTGCGTACCCCAGTCTTACTCATGCTGCGTGGGTCCAGAAGCAGCTCTGCTGGGAGGGGGCTGTGCTTGACATGGGCTGGGGCTGGCTGCTTGCCTGCAAGGAGAGCCCTGTTTTGTTAGTTAGTTGTCTTTGGCTTCTTCCCACTAGGTTCTCCGGCAGCTCCAACAGGGCCTGGCAAAATGTTACTCTGTTGCATTTGAGAAAAGCGGAGCAGTGTCCGATGCCAAAATCACCCCTCATACTCTTAATTTTGTCAAGAAGTTGGTGAGCACATTTGGGGTTGGACTGGAGAATGTATCCAATGTCTCCACCATGTTCTCCAGCGCAGCCTCCGAATCTCTGGCCAGGCGAGCCCAGGCCACCGCACAGGACCCTGTCTTTCAGAAGCTGAAAGGCCAGTTCACAACAGGTGAGTCTCACTTTTATTTTTTTGTGCCTATGGTAAGTTCCCTGTACGGTTATTCGTCAGTCTTTGACATCTAAGGTTATTATATCTGTTCTGTTTCTTTTATTGCCCATCCTTCCCTTTAGCAAAGAAAGGGTCAAGATTTGGATCAGGAGCTACCAGGCTCTAAGACGGGTTAGAACACACATGATTTGCAAGTCCTTGTGCCCTCCCCTGACCTTTTCTTCACTTGGTTTTGGTGAGAAACAGTGTAGGATGCGACAGTTGATTTATAGGTGCAGGGCCCTTGCCAGGAATTCTGGAGTAGGATTAGGGAGGTTATATTTTAGTACTGCACCTGGTTCCGGACAGTGGATTTTCTTAAACTTGCTCAGGTTCTGGCTCCACCTCTGACTCTGTGATCTGAGGGAAAGGAGTCTAGTTTCCCGTAGCCCAAGTTTCTTCACCTACCAAATAGGGATCCCCGCCTTTAAGCGGGCACACAATGCACACAGCACATAGTCCCGTCATATACACCCCTGCCCACTGTTGCACACAGGCACAGTGGCATCCTGTGCTGGTTCTCACTCCTTGTTCTGCCCCAGCTCAGGAGCCCCTGGGTGCCCTGTCCCAATGTTGAGCTAACCACCCAAGCATCTCCTACAGGCTCTTACTTCTCATATAAGTGATGATCATGTGAAAACAAGATTTGTCTGATATAATTTCCAGAGGTTAAAAAAAAAAGTATAGCTAGTGTTTTTGTAATAGTCTGTAAAACATTATTTCTTCACTATAGGTTAAACCACAGGTTTATGTTTTTAGATATTTAAAGTATGTTTTAAAGGGTCTTAGAAAACACTGTTAAGAATATGTGTGTATATAGAGTAGGCTGAAATAATGCAAAAGAAAATATTTATCCCATTGATGGTGAAGGACACTTTTTGCAGTTGCAGCCATGATTAATTTGTTTGTTTTTATTTTTTTAAACACTCTGTTGCCCAGGCTGGAGTGCATTGGTCCCATTGTAGTTCACTGCAACCTCAAGCTCTGGAGTTCAAATGATCCTCCCAGCTCAGTTTCCCAAGTAACTGGAATTATAGATACATGCTACCACACCCAACTAATTTTTGTGTGTGTGTGTGGTAGAGATGGGGGTCTCATTATGTTGCCCAGGCTGGTCTCAAACTGTGGCCTCAAGCAGACACCTTGGCTTTCCAAAGGGCTGGAATTACAGGTATGAGCTGCTAAGCCTGGCCTGTGATTTTGAATCCATCTGAAATACAGAAAGTGCACATGCCCTGTTGTCAGCAGAGTCTGGGGTGCTGGGCTGCCTGTTCTTAATGTGTGAGTTGGACGTTAAAAGTAACACTGGACTCACCTTAAGCTTGAGGCTTCTGCATGCTAAACCCACACCTGAGGAAAGTGTTCTTTGAAAAATAGAGGACAAGTCACATCCTGTCATATCTTTTATTTTGAGGTCCTTTCATCAGCTTAGGTTTCTTTGTGAAGTTCTTGTGATCTGTGGTCTGTCTGCTATCTTTCTCTGAAAAACAGAAGAGTCTGAGTTGAAAGTTGTATGAAAATCATCATCTTTTACTTAAAAGAAGTGGTGTTCAGTATGCTTTTATCATAAAAGGTCCAGATTATTAAATCAAACATAGTCTCAAATCGAGAATCAGAAATGGGGCAAATCATCTGAGTTTTGAAATTATAAAAAAATCAAAAAAGAAACTAGAAAGAAGTCAGCTTATGAGGCTTCTGATCTACCACAAACTGTGGTGAGTTATAGAAATGTCAATCGGGAGCTCCTCTGCCCTTCTGTTCTGTTTCCAGAGGAGGTCATTTTTGCTCTTAGCACCGCTTTCTGTTCTATGGGCTGCACTTCTGTTCTTCAGCAGTGCTGTATATGTCTGCTACTAGCCAGTCTGTAAAGAGGTGGGAGAAATTTCACAACCAGCACACTACATTTATTCCAGACAAATGAAGACTAATTTTTGTTGGGGAAGCTGTATGTGATTATTTGACATAGCCCCAAACTGGAAACCAACCAAATGTCCTTTCAGAGGTACTGATGGATAAGCAAGGTGTAATATATTCGTACTCAGCAATAAAAAGGAATTAATTATTGGTACAGCAAGTTGGATGAACCAGGAAGAAATTATGCTGAGTGCAAAAAGCCAATTTCAAAAGGATAATATTGCATCATTCTTACTTAGGAAACATTTGGGAAATAGCATAAGAACAGAGATGGAGAATAGCTTAGTGGTAGCCAGGTTAGGGATGTGAGAGGAGGTTGGTGTGGCTGGAAAGGATAATAGGAGGGTGTCTTGTGGGGAAGGTACAGATGAGTGTCTTGAGTATAGTGGTGGCTGCACAAGGCTACACATATGACAAGGCTCACAGAGTCTTGTTTCAAGTCTATAAGTGTGCCTATAACTGGTGAAACTGAATCAGCTCTGGATTGTTCCATTGTCACTTTCTTGGTTTTAGCATCGTACTGGGGTTGGATAGGATGCTGCCATGGAAGGAGGGTTTCAGGAGTATGGGCCACTTCTTTATAACCTCCTATAAATCTATAATAATTTCAAAATAACAGTTAAAAAGGTAACAGTTGTTAAGCATGAACCTGGCTGTTGATCCATAGTGGAGAAGACACAGCCCTGTGTGTAAATCGGCCTGTGTCCTGGGGGTGGGGGAATGGGCTCTCACAGCTCTGCTGGGGGAGCCTTGCCCTTTCTTACCTTGGTGCGTGACAGCCTCTCCTGCCACCTGCTCATGTGACGTGGCACTCTGAGGAGTACTGTGGAAGGAGATGACAGAGCTTAAAATGAAAGAGAAACCAGATGAATACCATGGAAAAAAAAACATAAGAAAATGCATTAACTTTCCTACTGATTGTGTCTGTGTGTACAACTAAGTTCCTAGTTGGACAATTTTGTTCCTAATGGACAATTTTGATTAGGCTATTAGAATAGCCACAGACAGTAGGCTGAATGCCTACTGTGCTCTGCCTCATTTAATTTAACTCTCGTGGGATATATGTTAATCCTGCTTCTATTTCATAGGTGAGAAAAATGTGGCCCCAGGAGGTTTAGTAATGAGCTTAAAATCCTATGGCCATGTGCACTCCTGGGCTGGGCCTAGTTACCAGGGCTTCCCAGCTCACCAGGGCTGCCCCACACTGAGCTTCCCGTGCCTGGGGGTTAGTTCTGGAGGTGGCACCTACTGACAAAATTACCTGAAAATCTTAACATGTCCTTGAAATACAGTGTGTACAGGAGTTGATTCTGTGTCTTCTTTTATTAAGCCTGACAGCCTGATTTTCCTCAAGTGTTTGTATTAAGTCATTCTTCTGGGTTGAACACCTACAGTGCAGAACTGTTTAGGGGCCATTTTATAGGGAGCATGTGGTGGGAAGTTGTTGGCTTATTTGCTGAGCCACACAAGTAATGTGTTAAATACACAGCTGATGCAGCAGCAGCATCCAGGGTGGGAAGGGCAAGGGTAGGTTGGCCATGCTCGCTCTGGGCCCTTGGCTGTGTGGACTCTCCTGCTTGGTATTTATTAGCCAGGCCTTCATCACTTTCTGGTTCGAAACTCATGCTGTTGGCCCACCCATCAGTTGCGTTGTATGCTCAGCTCCCTTCTAGCCGCAGCTGCCCTAGGGATCCTAGGGATGCAGTCCCTGGGATGGGGGAGGTGGGGAGAGGCAGGTCTGAGCCAAGTCTGCAAGAGGCTTTACCCAGCAGGGGAGACATACCTTCCTTCCTTTACCACATCCAGGTGGCCCGTGAAGGTGTGCCACTATTGCACAGCCAGCGTTTCATTTGGGCTCAGGATAACCAGTCTTCAGCAACCTGGGAACAGGGCCTGCATGGCTCCAGGGCCCTGATTTATAACAAAAATGCATGGGGGCAAGTTAGGGCAACAAGATTCCCTTCCAGTGTCAGAGCTCATCTGGGAGAAAAGTGAGGTTTTCTTAAAAGGACTTTTAAATTTAATTGATCTTTTAATATTGAGCCTCAGTAACATCTAAGAAATAGTTTAACCAGGGATTCTGGATGGTGGTCTTTAGGCCCTGGTGACTCAGGCTCCCAAACTGTTGATAGGATTCACAGACTGCCCTCAGTTGAATTCCTGGCATCTCCAAGGGCATAAGCCTCACACACTGAGCTGGACACATAGGGGCCCACATGTATTATTACAAGAAGAGCCTTTGGGTGTCTTGGTGCTAATTTCCCTCCTCCTCTTGTTCCTCCTCTCAGTGCTGTGTGGTGCCAGACAGGTGGAAGAGGTCTGAGTTCCTCACGACACACAGAACGTGTTTAACTTGTAGCTATAGGTGCTTAAGCAGTAGTGGTCATAGTGAATTAGAAATAGCCCAAATGATTTAAAATGTTTTTAATCCTTCTTATTTTAAAGATTTTGACTTCAGTGTCCCAGGATCCATGAAGCTTCATAATCTTATTTCTAAACTGAAAAAGTGGATCAAGATCCTAGAGGCTAAAACCAAGCAGCTTCCAAAATTCTTCCTCATAGAAGAAAAGTGCCGATTTTTGAGCAATTTTTCAGCACAGACAGCTGAAGTGGAAATTCCTGGAGAATTTCTGATGCCAAAGCCAACGCATTATTACATCAAAATTGCTCGGTGAGTGAGCTTAGCCTGGTGGGTGGTCACTGACATGGTACCCGAGGACACAGGGCTCTTGGACGGTAGGGGGGTTCCCTGCATTCCCTGCACAGTATTTCAGATGCTGATTCCCTGAAATGAGAGAACTTAAGATTGTTCTAGGATTTGAGTGATAATGCCCATAATGCTCAAAGATCTGATCTAACTGATAGGTTGACTGTCTTAAATGAAGTTGGGTTTGCTTTCCAAGGAAACTTTTCAGATCACCACAGAATATAAAGTATTGCCATCTTTTGTAAAACTCTTGAAGCACAGTATTCAAGACAGAATCAGGATTGTAGAATTTACGGGAGCACACTATCTCATTTGAAAAGATTGACCTTAACAAAGCCACGTGTTTCATTTTGAGTTCTGAATCAGACACAGAGCTCTGCTTTCCTTCTGTCCCAGCCAGGTATCCCTCCTCTTTGACACCATTTCTGCCTTGATATAGTGAGGATATCAAGATGGGGCATAAACAGGTTGATCAATGACTGCCAACCTGTACATTTCTTTCCCCATGATGGTTCTGAAAACCCTGTCCTCTTAAGAAAAGGCCTTAACGTTGAGGCTCAGTTTGTGTCCTGTTGTTTGCTGGATTTGGTAGGTTTATGCCCAGGGTAGAGATTGTGCAGAAGCACAACACGGCGGCCCGCAGGCTATACATCCGCGGGCACAATGGCAAGATCTACCCCTACCTGGTCATGAATGATGCCTGCCTCACTGAGTCTCGGCGGGAGGAGCGTGTGCTACAGCTGCTGCGCCTGCTGAACCCCTGTTTGGAGAAGAGGAAGGAAACCACCAAGAGGCACTTATTTTTCACAGGTATAAGAGCTGCTCTTTGAGGGGCACAGGCAGCTCACATTAGCTTCAGAGGGTCTGCGTGTGCCACCGTGTCCTCAGCTGAGAATGTTGGTTGTAAGGGGGAGGGGTGGCTTTGGGAGCCACTCTGCCCTTGGGCTCCTCGCTGAGGGGCAGGACCTCTGTTTGCATTTCCTCAAGGCCTTCCTTGCTCTACAGAGTGTTGTTTGGAGGTGGCACTGTCCTGTGTGCACTGCCTTTTACTCCTTGGGGACTTTTTCTGTACTGAGCCGAAGGCTTGTTGCTGGTGTGTTACAGCAAGGGCTTGAGCCCTTTCTGGACTACACTTGCACATGCCCGAGGTTGTGTTTGCAGGTGAAATGCAAGGCTTAGGAAAGTCCCAAAGCCCTGCAAAGGCTGTGGAAATCATTGCCAAATGGCATAAGTAGCTAATAAGAAGCAGCCTCCTATTAGGTTCTGTTCATAACTAAGTTGTTGAAAGTGGCTTGTTTTTGTCTCGAACAGCAGAGTAGATGAGATGTCTGTAATTTCCCCTGAGAAGAGAGCCTTGCTAATGATAGCTTGGCATGTAGTCCCTGAGGTTAGCACAGTGCAGTGCACATTATCTAGTCTTTTGTGGAATCTTCTTCTTACAGCAAATTTATAATCCAATTCATTTGATGTGAAATCTCTGGTCCTTCAGTTTAAAAATAACATGTGTCACAAGAAACGGAGTAGCATCTTTCTGATTTACCTGTGCAAGTTTCAAGTTGCTTGGCTTATCAGTGTTGCTAGGAGGGCTTCATTTGTTCTGTCTATGTGGATTTTATATTTCTTGATTTTTGTGTATATCAAAAACTTCGTAATGACTCACATAAGAAACATTCAAAAAACAAGCTTGACGTGATTATAGAAAGCTATAGGTGTTTCAACATGTATGTAACGTCGTCTGTAGTGCTGGTCCCAGCTGTGGGTTATAGATTTTCTTTGCTTCTTCCAAACACTTGGTTGGCACAAAATGATAGTCCTAGTGTATGTCCTATTGTCATTTTAGGATTTCTTTATGGATCAAAGCCAGGACAGCAAACCGACAGCTGTGGTTTTATTCATATTAGACTGAATTAACCATCTTTGTTTGCTGAAGTCAGAATTGTCTGCGTGTGCACCACACTGGCACTAAATCCAGAGCCTAGGGCTATAGGGGTCTGGACAGAGCCTAATGCAGAAGTGGGGACACATTTGCACAGAGACCTCACTCTGTTTCCTCAAACTTTTGCAACAAACTAACTGAATATTATCTTAATCTCTCATTAAAATATTATCTCGTTTAATCCATTTGTTCATTTACTCCTAAAATGACATGTAATGACAATAACCAGGGCTGTTATTTAGTGCCAACCAAGTGTTTGGAAGAAGCAAAGAAAGCCTATAACCCACAGCTGGGATTGCCACTGCAGATCATGTTAAACACATGCTAAAACACCTGTAGCTTTCTATAATGCATGTCAAGCTTTCATTAGGTGAGGTAGGTACTGTTATCTCACTTTTGGGTGAAAAAACTAAAGTTCACACAAGTCCAGTAACCTTCCCCAAGTGATGTCACTAGGAGGGCAGGTGGGGTGGCTGAGAGTGGGTACACCCAGCACTTCTGCTGTGTGGCTTCCCGCATGCTCACACGAACATGGTCTCAGGGTAGATTCTATCATCATGTAAGGCAAGCGCTTAGCAAACTGCATCCTGAATACCAGAATAGTGATGGGGGAACAGAATGTTGGTCAGTCTGTGTGGATGAAAATTTACAAATTAACTGAGTTGAATTGTCAAGTTGACTGTGATTGCTTTCCTTGTCTGAACCATAAAATACAGAAAATTATTTGACATTATTTTCCTACGTCTCCCTAAGATGGAGCATAGCTATTCTAGATAAAAGAAGACAAGTTCGTGTAATTACACATGATAGAAGTATTGGGCAGGGGGTGGCTTTTTCTGATAAGTTCTTATTAAGGAGGGCCTCAAAAGAGTGAACATTAGGCAGGTCTCTATTTTTTAAGGTTGCCTTCTAAAGCATTTCTATTTGTGAGCCCAAGGTCACAAACAGCCCAGGTGCCATCACTCCTAGACATAACGAGGTGGTGTGTGACGGGGGTTCTGGTACGTGCTCCTTTGTGCACACAGGGCCAGGCTCTGCTCCCAGCATGTGCCCTGGAGGTGGGGCCAAGTGCTAACCTGCTCCCCATTTCTCTTCCCCTCTCCCTAGTTCCCCGAGTTGTGGCAGTGTCCCCACAGATGCGCCTCGTGGAAGACAACCCTTCTTCACTGTCCCTTGTGGAAATCTACAAGCAGCGCTGCGCCAAGAAGGGCATTGAGCACGACAACCCTATATCCCGCTACTATGACAGGCTGGCCACAGTGCAGGCGCGGGGGACCCAAGCCAGCCACCAGGTATCAGTTGGGCCAGGCAGAGCTACCGAGCTGCCACCCGAGGCCCCTAGATGTGGCTGCTTCCTTATGGTGGTGCTTGAATAAGTGTGCTTAGGAAATATAGCAGGGCATTCTTTGATAGGGTGTCTCTCTCACTTAAAATAAGTTGACTCCTGTGACTCATCAGACTGTAGAAATTAGATATCCCTTGATCTTCGTAAGGGCACGTGTGCTGCAGACAGCTTGTAATGAGTGCACAGAGGTAAGTTCTCAACCATGGATAGGTCCCTTGACTTTTATTTGCATTTACAAAGAAGTTCAAAAATTAATTAATTTTACTTTTATTTTTGAGACAGTGTCTTGCTCTGTCACCCAGGCTAGAGTGCAGTGGCACAGTCATAGCTTATTGCAACCTCAAACTCCTGTGCTCAAGTGATCCTCCTGCCTCACCCTCCCAAAGAGCCACCATGCCTGGCTAAATTTTAAAATATGTTTATGATAAATTCATTTGGTAGCCAAACCTGATCGGGAAGGTTGTTAAGCTATTTGTAGTCTGTCTGCTCATATTCCTCTGATCTGTTGCTGGGGCATCAGGTAATTTGCAGTATCTCTACTGTATGTACTTTGTAAAACACAAAAAGCAATGAGCTCTGAAATGTGGGCTCTGAAATGTGTCAGCTGCCTCAGCCGGAAGCACTGCGCCATGAGAGTCCTAGGTAACTCTCGCCTGCAGCCCCTCGGGGTGGGAACGCCCCTCTCCTTGTCTGCAGATTTTTGCTCTTGGTTGGGGGGCAGAGCTTGTGTGGGCTCCAGATGAGATTTTGTTCCATGTTGTAGAACAGTGGGAGGCAGCTGGTTTGGTTTTGCCCAGATGTCCTGGTTGTACTTCCTGTGGGTCCTAAGAAGGGGAGACCACAGTGGTGGGTGCTGCAACCTTGTCCCAAGTCTCCCAGGGACTCATTCTATTTCGTCTGGCCCCCAGAGGACTTAGTTTTGCTTAGGCTAATTGAGCCTCTGGGGTGTTTGCCCTATGTTCGCTGCAGGGCCCGGGGCACATCAGGGTCCAAGGTGCTTCAGGCTGCGGGGCAGCTGCAGGCAGACGGTATGAAGCCCTGTTTCTGATTGGACCCTGCACAGCACTAGGGGCCTACTGTGCTGGGGCTTTCTTGGGACACAGGTCAAGGCCTGATTGTTCTATGGATCTAGGGCAGTTTTGAGATGTTTGTGGGGAGAAGAATGAGTATAAGGTCACCTTTGCCTTTGACAGTGTGGAAGCCAGTGACCTCTGTTTGCAAACACATGCTGCCATCAGAAGCCCCTTTTAAACCACATGTGCGGTAACCAGGCTGTGGTTTAGTCCAGCTTAAAAGCAGTGCATGCAAAGGGCCTGCTAAGCTGGAGAAATGCTGACAGTACAGAGAACCCCAGCCTCTTTAGGATACTTCTATTATTATAAATACTATATTGCTATAATTCACAACCACAAAATTGTATATACCTTTGTAAAGTGTATATATAATTCAGTGTTTTTTTGTTTTGTTTTGTTTTGTTTTTGAGACAAAGTCTCACTTTGTCGCCCTTTGGAAAGTGCCATGGCATCACAGCTCACAGCAACCTCAAACTCTTGGGTTCAATTGGATTCTCTTGCTTCAGCCTCCCAGGTAGCTGGGATTACAGGTGCCCAACATAAACACCCAGCTGTTTTGGAAATGAGGTCTTGCTCTGGCTCAGGCTGGTCCTTGAACTCGTGCTCTCAGGCAATCCACCCGCCTCGGCCTCCCAGAGTGCTAGGATTACAGGCATGAGCCACTGCGCCCAGCCTAATTCAGTGTTTTCAGTATATTCACAGAGTTGTGCAACCATCACCATTATCGTTTCTTTCTTCCCTCCCCCCCATTACCTATAAAACATTTTCATCACCCCCCAAAATGAGATACCCCCTATTCCTCTTCTACCCTCAGCCCCCGGTGGCCCCAAATCATCCTGCCTTTATGGAGTTGTCCATTCTGATATAACATGTGAGTGAGATCATACAGCACGTGGACTTTTGTGCCTGGCTTCTTTTGCTTACTGTAATATTTTCAGTTTATCCACTTTATAGCATGTACTGGTAGTTCATTACATTTTATTGCCAAATGTTACTCTAATATATGGATGTATTGCATTTAATTTATCCATTCATCAGTTGACAGACTGTGGAAGTGTTTATACTTTTCTTTTTTATTTATTTATTTTTGGCCAGGGCTGGGTTTGAACCTGCCACCTCTGCCATATGGGGCCAGTGTCCTACCCTTTTGAGCCACACATGCCGCCCCTATACTTTTTGACTATTATGACTAACCCTACTGTGAACATCTGTGTCCATGTTTTTTTTGTGTGATATTTATTTTCAGAGGCAGGATCTTGCTTTGTTGCCCAGGCTCAGTTCAAGCAGAGCTTGAGCAATCCCTCTGCCTCAGGCTCCTGAGTAGCTGGGACTCCAGGTACACTTTAGAGTGAGCAGCTGTGCACATGTTTTTATGTGGACATATGTTTTCATTTCTCTTGGATATCCAGTAGTGGAATTTTGGGGTCACATGGTAACTCTAGTGTTTAACATTTTGATGAAGTGTCAAATTGTTTTTTAAAATGTCCGCAAGGTATAGAGGTTCTAATTTCTTTCCCTTGCCTTATGATTGCCACTGTCCTTTTTATTGTAGCTGTCCTAGTGGATGTGAAATGCTATCTCATTGTGGTTGATGACTGATAACGGCGAACATCTTTTCATGTACTTATTGGCTATCTTTTTATTGGCGTATTTTCTTTGGAGAAATGTCTGTTTAGGCTCTTGGCTCATTTTTTAAATTGGGTGGTTTGTCTTTTTATTGTTGATTATAAGAATTCTTTGTAGGGTGGCCCTGTGGCTCAAAGGAGTAGAGTGCTTGCCCCATATACCAGAGGTGGTGGATTCAAACCTGACCCTGGCCAAAAAATAATTCTTTGTATGTTCTGGATAAGAAGTTATCTTTTTTTAATTTTTTGAGACACGGTCTTACTCTCTTGCCCCAGACTAAAGTGCCATGGTATTAGACTAGCTCACAGCAACCTCAAACTCTTGGACTCAAGTGTTCCTCTTCCCTCAGCCTCCAGAGTAGCTGGGACTACAAGGCATCCTCCACAATGCCTGGCTAGTTTTTCTATTTTTAGTAGAGACAGGGTCTCACTCTGGCTCAGGCTGGTCTCAAATTCTTGAGCTCAAACAATCCACCCGTCTCAGCCTCCCCAAGTGCTAGGGTTATAGGTGTGAGCCACTATGGCTAGCTTAGGTAGAAGTTACTTGATACAAGTGACTTAGGTTCCTCCTGCCAAAATTTGTTGTTGCTGTTTGTTTTTTTGTGACTTTCTCAAACTAATTCTATAAAGTCCATTGAAGTCTCTGCTTAGTTAGCTTATTGGTTAGCCAAGAATTTGACAGAGACTTTTTTTTTTTTTAAGAGACAGAGTCTCACTTTACCACCCTTGGTAGAGTCTGTGGTGTCACAGCTCACAGCAACCGCCAACTCCTGGGCTTAGGTGATTCTCTTGCCTCAGCCTCCCACGTAGCTGGAACTACAGGCATCTGCCAGAATGCCCAGATTTTGTTCTGTTGCAGTTTGGCCAGGGCCGGGTTTCAACCCACCACCCTCAGTATGTGGGGCTGGCGCCTTACCCACTGAGCCACAGGCACTGCCCACAGAGACTTTTTAAGTGCTGTGAATAAGTAAGTCTCCATCTTTTTTGAAGGCCTGTGAGGGTGTGTGTAGGCATGCCTTCAACATGGCCATACAGTTTACAACTCTGTCTTAGCGCTCTCTCTCTCTCTCTCTCTCTCTCTCTCTCTTCCTGCTTGTGCAGGGCCTCAGGTAAGGTGATGATATCTTTTTTTTTTTTTTTCCTTTGAGACAGAGTCTCACTATGTTGCCTTCAGTAGAGTGCCATGGCGTCACAGTTCACAGGAACCTCAGATTCTTGGGCTTAAGCTACTCTCTTGCCTCAGCCTCCCAGTAGCTGGGACTCCAGGTGCCTGCCACAACACCTGGCCATTTTTTTATTGTAGTTATTGTTGTTTTAGCTGGCCCCAGCCGGGTTCGAACCCGCCAGCCTTGGTGTATGTGGCCAGCACCCCACCTTGCTGAGCTATAGGTGCTGCCAAGGAGGATGGTATCTTCTAAGTGGCCTTCTAGATTCCTGGAATACGTTGGAACTGTTCAAAATCTTTTATGGCCATCCTCAGCCCTTTCTTTTGTTTGGCCCCTGCTTAGGTGCTCCAGCTGGTATTGCTGCCTCAGGTACCTGCCATGTTAAACAGTTGTCAATGATTGTTTCAGATAGACACCCTTCAGAAACTATATTTCCCACTGAGCTGAGGTTGGTCAAACAGGGACAGGCCCTATCCAGGCACTGCAGGGCTAGGAAGAAGAGGGTGATCATGGGGCACATTAAGTTGCCACAGAGCAATCCTATGTACTAGGATTCAGCTTTTTTTAATCTCCTCAGACTATTGTAAGTCTTTAATTTCCAGAGTTCTGAAAAAGTTGATTTTGATGATTTTGGTAGTGTTTTTAACTGCTTTAGGAATAGATTTTAGAAGTCTTCACTGTGTAGTGCTTTTTTCTACTTTATAGATGAGAAAATGAAGAGAAATTGAATGTGTTACTGACAGTCTACCTTTTCCTTGGTTGCTTAAAGGCCTGCATTATCCTGATTAGACCTTGTGCCTTTACCAATGGTCTAATAGGAACTAAATTAACTCAGTACATTCCTTTATTGAGACCCTCTCTAAATTTGTGATGTTTGAAATTGTCTAATAAGTCTTTCAGTATAGAATTCAGTTGAAGTATTGTTGATCATCTGTTTTGTTTTTAGACTAACTCCTTCAGTCTTTAATAGTCTTTGATTTGGACTGGGCACAGTGGCTCATTCCTGATCCCAGCACTTTAAGATGCTGAGGCAAGAAGATCGCTTGAGGCCAGGAGTTTGAGGTTGCAATGAGCTAAGATGACACCACTGCAGTCCAGTGTGGGTGACAAAGGGAGACCCTATCTCAAAAAATAATTAATTAATTAATTAATTAAAAGGCCTGATTTGAAGTGGTGGTGTTGGTATCCATCTATTTTGTTATTTTTGTTAATTGATACAATATATTCTGCAGTTAGGAAGGGTGGAATTTGTTTTCAGATATTTACCTACATTCTTGTAAGGCAAATGATACCACACATCATGTAACTAAGGCTTTTATTCAGATAGCTCCGTTGGTGCTTTAGAGCATAAGACATTGAACTCTGGAGGGAAATCAAACTATCCTGTGGATCCTTACGTGTAAACTAATTATAATGAGTATAAATTTTTGTCAAGAAAATGGTGGTGCTGAGTAAGTAATGGCAAGTTGAGAATTTTTCTGTTGCAGAAAAATATCAGTGAATTAGATAGAAGAGTCATGGAGTGATGTATTTCAGGTCCTTCGAGACATTCTCAAGGAAGTTCAGAGTAACATGGTGCCACGCAGCATGCTTAAAGAGTGGGCCCTGCACACGTTCCCCAATGCCACAGACTACTGGACCTTCCGCAAGATGTTCACCATCCAGCTTGCCCTAATTGGCTTTGCAGAATTTGTCTTGCATTTAAATAGACTCAACCCCGAGATGTTACAGATTGCTCAGGTAACTTGCTGTGAATAGCCAAATCCTCTCCTGTAGACATTGCCTTTCTGATGATGAAGTTCCTCAAGTATCTCCTTCTGAAATTTAGGACACTGGCAAACTCAACGTTGCCTACTTTCGATTTGACATAAATGATGCCACTGGAGACCTGGATGCCAACCGTCCTGTCCCTTTCCGCCTCACACCCAACATTTCTGAATTTCTGACTACCATCGGTGTCTCTGGCCCATTGACAGCCTCCATGATCGCTGTCGCCCGGTGCTTTGCCCAGCCAAACTTTAAGGTGGGTCTTGATATCATGTCATGAGCAGCACAAGCTGGGGTGACTCATGTACATAATGTGGCCTTGCATGAGCTGCTGCTCCCACTAATAGCAGCGGCAGGGTCTTATAAGAATAAAAAGATAGAATGCTGAGTTAGGCCAGTTGTTGCTGTACAATTAAAGTTTGTTCGTTTGGAAGAGGGGTTTGAAAATGTTCCCTATCCAGAAGTGTTTATGATATTGAGGAACCCAGTTACACAAAGGAATCTAGAAGTCTTTACTAGCTAATTTACCCCATTCCCACTCTCAGTTTGTACACCAGCCTCTGTTCTCTGTTCTGCACATCTTCCTGGCATAAAAGGGCAGCAGTGTTCTCTATGGGGTGGCGCCTGCCTTGCCAGGGGTGTGAGACATGGCCAGATGCCTTGGTGCACATGAGGCCAGACCAGGGTGTCTGATGGCTCTGCCACGGGATAAGACAGTATCCAGATTGCCACTCCTAGGTACCTTCCTCATGTCAGGCACTAGCTGCTGAAATGGCTTCTCATTAAATTCTCCCAGGGCTTGTACAGATGGGAGGTCATGACATACCAAAGGTCACTGAGGGTGGGAGGTGAAGACTGGTATTCAAATTTAGGTCATTCTGACCCTGACCCTGTCCCCTTACCACTAGAACTGTCTCTTTGCAATTAGGGGCTGAATGCAATCTTTATTTTTCTTTTAGCTTATGATAACAATTACATCCCCCTCCCCCCTTTCCCACATAAGCAGTTTATATCTAGAGTGGGCCTCAGAACCCAGTACTGAGAAGTACAGAAAAACATGTACTCAGAAGGTTTTAAATGATTGTATAAACTCTCAGCTGTGAACAAGGACTGTATGTTGTATACACACCTTGATCTTTAATGGGTGGTAGCACGTATCTGTCACTGTGGGGTGTTATTTTGAGATATAGTGATTACCTTGTCAGAACATGAGTAATAGCTTTTATGTTTGTTCTTGAGTGAAGGAGTTTGTGATCTAATGTAGCAAATGCCAGTTTTATTTATTTTTTATTATCACATCTGGCTTAAGACTTGAAATAGGAAGTTCTCATTTAGATAGAAATATTATACTTCTGGAAATATCCATAGGGTTATCATTAGCATGGCATTTCATTTGAAAACTGTAAATAAAAAGACACATAAGATTCTTCATAATTTAAGGCCTATGACAACTTGGAGTGACTCCCTATGTTATTCTTTAGAGCAGGTGTCCTCAAACTGTGGCCCGCAGGGTACATGCCCACCTAGGACATTTATCCAGCCCGCTGGGTGTTTTTGCCACCACTGTCTGTCCTGCTTAGCAGCCAACTCATCCCAGGGCCCATAGTCCAGCCCTCCAATGGTCTGAGGGCCAGTGAACTGGCCCCCTGTTTAAAAAGTTTGAGGACCCGTGATTTAGAGCATGGTGATGGGAGAAAGTTAGATCTTCGAACTTTGGGCCCAAATTTCTAGACTAAATTTAGTGAATGTCTTTAAGTTCAAATGTAGACAGACCATTCTGTATGGGAATCTCTTCTAAAAACATACTCTCTTGGCACCAAGTAAGGCAGAATAAAAGCCTTTATTGATCCTAAGTGACTTTTAAATAGTCCTGGGTGCCTAAAATGAGAGTCTTGTCCTTCCTTTAAACACAACACCCAGTCTGACTATTGGATCTCTCCTTCCAGAAGGAGTCATCTCTTCCTTTTCTCTCTGTTCCCAGTCCTAGACATCTCAGCTGACCCATTTTGATTCTCTCTGCCACACAAATTTAAACCTTGAGCTCCAACCCTGCCTTGTCCTCTGACCTCGTTGTGGTTCCCTCCCCTGGGCAAGCATCACTCACCTGCTCAGCTGACCCAGCTCTGTCACCCCTATGGAGACAAATCTCCACCTAGGCCTCTCACCCTGAGGTTGGAATGATTCTTTAGGACAAAAATGGTGTCACGCTGTGCTCAACACCCTGTGCAACACCGTCCATGACTTCTGAAAGCTACTCACAGTACAAGTAAGTGCCTTACTGTGACTGAAAACGAGAGGCTGGCCCAACTCTTGTGTGTGCACTTGACATTCATTAATTCCACACCACTGCAGGGAGAGGCTGTATTACTGTGCCCTGTTTATAAAAGAGGAAATTGAGGTACAGAGCTTAATAACTTTCCCAAGGGCACCAGCTAGGAAGTGTTGGAGCTGAGGCCTGAGCTGGAGTCTACTGTGACCACCAGGAGGTCTGTGCCACTCCACGGCCTCCCACACTGTCCTCCAGTGTGGCCAAGCCCACCCCTGCTGTCCAGGCCTTTGCATGGTTCCCTCATCTATAGCACCACATGCTTGGAGCCCTCCCTCCATTCCGGTCTGCCCCTGCATGTGTCCTCATCACTTGGCTCCTCAGAGAACCCAGCCCCAAGCCCACTTTCCTCAGCTATTCTCCACACTGGCAGTACGACTTCTTTGTCAGGGTGGGAGCCTGTGAGGCCTGGGGTGAGGTCTTCTCTGCTTTGTTCACACTGGGCTTCAGTGGGCCTTCCTGACACTCTGCAGGCACTGGAGGCATGGAATAGACGCACAGACACATGGGCGTCTGGGAGTGGCACATGGCATATCCCAGATGTGCACTGCCTTGGCTTGTAGAAGACCAGACAGGAATGTCTTGTCACTGAGGTCTGGGCCACTGCTGCAAGTAGAGGGAATGGTTTGTCCCCAGGTGGCTTCTCCAGCCCATCTGTGAGGCACATGGCCTGGCCTGGGTGTGGAGGTTAGATCAGCCCCAGCTGTGGCTTAGCTCTGCTTCATCAGGAAGCTGCCCCCTGGGCTGTCCTTAGTAAAACATGGTCATCTCATTCTCTCCTTCACACAGGTGGATGGCATTCTGAAAACTGTGCTCCGGGACGAGATCATTGCTTGGCACAAAAAGACCCAGGAAGACACCTCTTCTCCTCTCTCAGCTGCCGGGCAGCCTGAGAACATGGACAGCCAACAGCTGGTGTCCTTGGTGCAGAAAGCTGTCACGGCCATCATGACCCGCCTGCACAACCTTGCCCAGTTTGAAGGTGGTGAGAGTAAAGTGAACACCCTGGTGGCGGCAGCAAACAGTCTGGACAACCTGTGCCGCATGGACCCTGCTTGGCACCCGTGGCTGTGACCGCCACTTCCCTAACCCTGGGAATGTGAAGGGTACCTCGGGCTCTGAGCCTACTGGCTTTTATGACTTCTCTCTGCCTTGTCAGTAATTTTATCTACAAAGTCCTGCAGTTTTACTGGGTGGTTATTTTCTTGATAGTTTGTGTTTGAAAGGGGGAGAATTTAGTTTTAGGGAGAGCTAAACTGTTTGTGACTCATGGCATGACAGCCAGAAATGGCAGAGTTGAAACTTAACCCCAGGTTTTTAAAATAATCTTTAAGAAACCCAGATTCTCTGGTCTGGAATTTCTATGTGAATTCTTTTTTATGGTATCGCCCCCTCTGTGTGAATGTACAGATAGACCTATAGGGAACAACTCGGTACCGTCCGTTTTTAAAAAGAACACCTCACAGCAGCCTCGTGCTTTTGTACAGACCTTTGTAACAAGTGTACAGAAAATCCACTTTGTTAGAAAAACAGGAAATAATGAACAAATCGTGCTGGCTTTTCTCTGAGCACAAACTTTTATGCTGTATGTAACTGGCTCTGGGAATCTTGAGTGTTTGATGGGCAGTGACAAGGCTGCACGTCGCCTGCAGGGGGCACTGTTCCTTGTCTATTTGGATTCAACTAGGTGAAAACAGAACTGTGAGAGTTGGCAGGTGAATCTTGCTCTTTTTATTGCTGGTTCTTTGGATGTCTTCTAGACATTTATTATCATTGTACCTGGGGGAAAAAAGTCACTTTTTTTCTTCCTAATTTAAAAAGAAAAAATAGAAATGAAAGTTTAACTCCAGTCTTTCTGTTATGTTCACATTTTTATAAAATTGAGCATTGAGAATGTTCTATCTAAATTTGTACAGTGTGATTTTTTTTTAGAATAAATATTTTATAAAAGGATTTGTCGTCACGTACCTTATCAATGTTAAAATTCTTGTTTTTCTCTGAGGCATTTCCTCTACTTCAACATCCCTGAATTGAAAAAGACTTGCCCCATTGAGAAGTGCTGAGTTTCTTCAAGGAAGACCGCCTTTACACGGCTCACAGGGACACTCTCGCAAGGCCCCCCTCTGGGCCTCTGCGGAGCCCTTCTGGGTGCTCTACTCTTTCTTGCCTTCCCTTTACCCCCTGTCGTCCCAGGCTTTGGCAGTATGATGCCTGCAGCTGAGTTTACTCACATCTTACTACAAAGTCAAGTCTAATGGGCATGACCAGATGTCCTGTCAGAAGCTTTAGTTATGCTGGGTTATGACTTGGAAATAATCTCATTGCACTGGGCCATGCCAACAGCCTCAGAAAAGTCTGGTCTCCAGTCCTCAGCCCCAAGGGGATAGCTCTCCACTTTACAGAGAAGGGAGTTCCAGCTCAGAGAGGATGAGTAGCTTGTGCGAGGCCCAGTGACAATGGAAAAATGTTTTGACCCTATCCAGCATGGGTCCCAGGTTAAGGCTGAGGGGCCAGGTTTTGCCCATCTGCCTAGACTCCTATTCATTCTTCACAGTTAATTATAAGTTATTTTCCAATTCCTTGGAAGGAGCTATCTGTGAGGAAGCGTCTTGGATTCCAGAATGATAGGATTTATGCATCTAAAATGAGTGATTGCACATTTAAGTCCATGTGAACCTGGTGGCTAACAGGTGTCATGCAGCATCAGCCTCAAGTGGTGAAAGCGCCTCCCTAGTAGCTCTCACTGTTTGAGCTGCCTTTGCCCTCTTGGAACATTTGGTACGGTGTTAGGTGGAGGTGCATGGGTGGCACTAAGGTCTCTGGGGAGTCTGGAGTTGTATGATTTACATAAGCAGCATGAGCTACATCTCCCGGCCCTTATTTTCTTTCTTTTTTGTTAGAGTTAGGGTCACTCTCTGTTGCCCAGACTAGAGTACAGTGGCATGATCATAGCTCACGGCAACTTCTAACTCCTGGCCTCAAGCAATCTTCCTAGTGAGGTAGAGGTCTTCATTTCCTGCAGTGGCTCATCCATGCAGTAGCTGCCCTTGGTTGTGGGGAAAACCAACCTTTAAACAGCTGGGGCAGGAGATAGTCTCTCCAGCGAAGATCCAGCATCCTCTGAGCTCAAGCTCAAGGACCTAACGTCAAGGAACCCTGAGCCAGCACCTTGGTGACCCCAGCTTCTACACCATAGCACATCATTGCTGGATGTCCCGCAGGGGGCCGTGTCAGGTCTGGGACAGGGACAGGGCTTGTTTTAAGGCCATTCACATTACATGCCCTGATTATCCAAATACCAGTTCATTATAAAGGCTGTTATTAGACATGTTTTTATTGTGGTAAAATATATATAACAAAGTTTATCATTTTAATAAATTTTAAGTTCATAGTTCAATGGTATTAGGAACATTCACTTTGTTGTGCAACCAATACCACCATGTACCTCCAAACTTTGCCATCTTCCCAAGCTGAAATTCTGTCCCCATTAAACACGCCCTATGTCCTTTCCTCTAGCCCCTGGCATCCACCATTCTACTTTCTTTGAATCTATGCTAGGGACCTCCTATAAGTGAAATCCCACAATCATACAATGTAAATGGAGTACTTTGGGTCTGGCCTTATTCCACTTAGCAGAGTCCTCAAGGTTAATCCATGTTGTATCGTGTGTGAGAATTTCCTTCTTTTTTAAGGCTGAATTCCATTGTATGTGTGTACTACACTTTGTTTATTCATTTGTTGATGGATTGTTTCTATTTTTTGTTCACTGGAAGTAATGCTACTATAAACACAGGTGTACATATATTTGTTAAAGTTCCTACTTTTAGGTGTCTTTTTAGAACCTTACTTTTTTTTTTTTTTTTATTAAATCATAGCTGTGTACATTAATGCAATCATGGGGTACAGTGTGGTGTTTTCATACACATTTTGAAATACTCTCATCAAACTGGTCAACGTGGCCTTCATGTCATTTTCTCAATTATTGAGTTAAGACATTCATACTCTGCTTTTAGAAAGATTCATTCACTTGTACCCTTGTAGGATAAACCATAGAAGTGATCCCTCCAATCACCCTCCCTCCACCCATCCACCTCTCTCCCTTCCCTCTCCCTCCCCCCTCCCCATATTTTAAGGCCATAAATAGGTTATAACATTCCTATGAAAGCTATGAATTAGTTTCAAAATAGGGCTGTGTACTTTGGATACTTTTTCTTCCATTCTTGAGATACTTTGCTAAGAACATTTTCCAGTTCCATCCACGTAAACATGAAGGAGGTAAAGTCTCCATCCTTCCTTAGGGCTGCATAATATTCCATGGTGTACATACAGCACAACTTAGTAATCCATTCATGGGTTGATGGGCACTTGGGCTTCTTCCATGACCTGGCAATTATGAATTGGGCTGCAATGAACATTCTGATAACAAATATCTTTGTTGTAATGTGATTTTTGGTCTTCTGGATATATACCTAATAAAGGAATTGCAGTATCAAATGGCAGGTTTATTTTTAGTTCTCTAAGTGTTCTCCAGATGTCCTTCCAAAAAGGATGGATTAATTTGCTTTCCCACCAGCAGTGTAAAAGTGTTCCCTTTTCTTCACATCCACGCCAACGTCTCTGGTTTGGGGATTTTGTGATATGAGCTAATCTTACTGGAGTTAGGTGATATCTCAAAGTAGTTTTGATTTGTATTTCTCTGATGATTAAGGATGGTGAGCATTTTTTCATATATCTGTAGGCCATGCGCCTGTCTTCTTTAGAGAAATTTGTTTTCAAGTCCCT
>NW_003852537.1:2100269-2101442 GCF_000181295.1 Otolemur garnettii | reverse complement strand
ATGCGCCTGTCTTCTTTAGAGAAATTTGTTTTCAAGTCCCTTGCCCACCCTGAGATGGGATCACTTGCTTTTTTCTTGCTAATACATTTGAGTTCTCTGTGGATTCTGGTTATTAAACCTTTGTCTGAGACATAACCAGCAAATATCTTCTCCCATTCTGAGGGCTGTCTACTTGCTTTATTTACTGTGTTCTTGGCTGTGCAGAAGCTTTTTTGTTTGATCAGGCCCCAGAAGTGTATTTTTGACATTGCTTCAATTGCCCGAGGGGTCCTCCTCATAAAATTTTCACCCAGGCTGATTTCTTCAAGTGTTTTCCCTACACTTCTAGTATTTTTATAGTTTCATGTCTTAAGTTCAAATATTTAATCCAGTGAGAGTCTATCTTAGTTAATGGTGAAAGGTGTGGGTCCAGTTTCAGTCTTCTACAGGTCGCCAGCCAGTTAGCCCAGCACCATTTGTTGAATAGGGAATCTTTTCCCCACTCAATGTTTTTAATTGGTTTGTCAAAGATCAGGTAACAGTAGGTAGCTGGATTCATCTCTTGGCTCTCTATTCTGTTCCATACATCTATCTATCTTTTTGTGCCAGTACCATGCTGTTTTGATCACTATCGATTTATAGTATAGTCTGAGGTCTGGTAACATAATTCCTCCTGCTTTGTTTTGAGTAATGTCTTTGCTATTTGAGGTTTTTTCTTATTCCAAATAAAATGAAGTATTATTTTTTCTAGATCTTTAAAATATGACAGTGGAGCTTTATAGGGGATTGCATTAAAATTATATATTGCTTTGGGTAGTATGGACATTTTAACAATGTTGATTCTACCCAGCCATGAGCATTGTATGTTTTTCCATTTGTTAACATTTTCAACTATTTCTTTTCTTAGAGTTTCATAGATCTCTTTATAGAGATCTTTCACATCCTTTGTTAGGTACACTCCCAAATATTTCATCTTCTTTGGTGCTACTGTGAACGGGATAGAGTCCTTGACTGTTTTTCAGCTTGGCTGCTTGTTGCTATATATAAAGGCTACTGATTAATGAGTGTTGATTTTGTAACCTGAGACGTTGCTGTATTCCTTGATTACTTCTAAGAGTTTAGTAGTAGAATCCCTGGTATCTTCCAGATATACAGTCATATCATCTGCAAAGAGTGAAAGTTTAATCTCTTCTG
>NW_003852537.1:2089009-2098177 GCF_000181295.1 Otolemur garnettii | reverse complement strand
TGACCACCCTCTTCTGGCCTGAAAGGTTTCGGCAGAGAGATCTGCAGTCATTCTAATATTCTTCCCCTTGTAGGTTATGGTTTTCTTACATCTAGCTGCTTGCAGGATTTTCTCTTTCATATGAACTTTAGTGAAGTTAATTATGATGTGTCTGGGGGCTGTCTTATTCGAGTTGAGTCATGCTGGGGTTCTGAAGCTGTCTGCTATCTGAATTTCAGGATCTCTTGGCATATCTGGAAAGTTCTCTTTCATAATTTCATGAAGAAGAGCCTCTGTGTTTTGTGAAGCAACTTTATTGCCTTCAGGTTTTCCTACAAGGCAGATATTAGTTTTCTTCGAATTATTCCAGAGTTCTCTGAAAGAATGATCCATTTTTACTTTCCATTTCTGTTCCTCTTTGGATGTTTGGGCACGTTCAGTAACTTTGTCTTCTACGTCTTAGATCCTTTCTTCTGCCTGCAGCATTCTATTTCCAAGAGATTCTACTGTATTTTTCAGATCTTTGAGGGCTGCAATCTCTTGCCTCAATGTTTCAAAATCTTTGGTGGTTTTGTCTTTGAATTCGTTGAATTCTTGAGTGAACTTTTGAAATGCTCCTTGAATTTCTAATTCTATCTTTGCCTCTATTCTATTAATCTTATTTGCAATCCAAAGTCTGAATTTGATTTCTGATATCTCAGCCATCTGTTGATAAAGGGGATCTTCAGTTTCATCTGCCACATCCTTTCTTGGGGGGGGGGGAGTTGACCTACTCTGGTTATTCATATTACCAGCCACATCCTTTCTTGGGGGAATTGATCTACTCTGGTTATTCATATTACCAGAGCTTTTCCGCTGATTCCACCCCATGATTATTTTACCCCGTTTGGCTTTTCCCCTTGAGCTTTGTAAAGGACCTGTACAGTGTTAACGGCCTGAGAGATTAGGGACCTGCTTGGTGTGGTGTAGTGGCTCTGTCTTATTTTCAGCTGGTCTCTGTGCTACCCTAGTGAATCAGTTACTTTTGGTTGAAGTCTCAGCTATGGATAAATACCAGCAATTAAGTCACCCTGCCCCCTACAAACAAAAATTGGGCAAGGAAAATCAAACCTTCCCTCAACCATACACCCAGGGTGCCACTTTGGATAGTCCTTGGGTGATTTGCCTGGTTCAAGTGGTCCAATCTCAGATAGGAGAGTTCAAATGTCTCCAGCACCTAGATAAGAGGGATCTGCTGGCAGCTCAGATATAACTTGCTCCAGTGCTCCATTAGGGCAAAAGGACCCACCCAGCAACTGAATTAGTCTGGGAAGGTGAATACCTTCTTCCCCACCTTGCACCCAGTCACTGGTAATCCCACAGGGCTGTCACCCAGTTCACTCAAGTAAGCAAATTCTCCTGGGGTTTGCAGCTGCCAAAGTCACCAGGAAATCTGAGTCCGGCAGGGGGACCTTGGGTGTTTAATTTAGGCTTGGGAAGTTCAATCAGTTCCAGCCCTGTGCCTTCTGTCCCAGCTAAATTCCTCTGCAAGTCAGAGGCTGCTAGAGCTGATAAGAAACTCAGCCCTGGGCAGTAAGCAATTATAGTTAACACTCAGGTGTCAATTCCAGCCTCTGCCCGCCCACTGCCTTTGTCTCAGCTATATTCCCCTGAGGGCTAGATGCTAATGGTCTCTTTACTCACAACTTCCCAAGTCCATTCTGCCAGTGGCTGCTGTCCGGAACCTCTAGTTGCCCAGAGAGACAGGGTGTGCCTATCTGGAATGGCGTCAGGCAGCTCCTGTATGGCTTCCTCCAAGCCAAGATTCTTCTCCTCGCTCCCGTCCCACAGAGTCAGCACAGAGCAGCACCAGCCCTTTCCCCCTCCACTCCTCTCAAGGAAATGCCCAAGATTCTGGACTCCATGAGTGACAAACCTCCAGACCTCGAGGTGAGAGTGGGGGGGAATCCTCAGAATTCAGAGTTGCAGGTAGGGAATATATGCAGTTTATACAGTTTTACAGTTTTACAGTAGGGGTAGGAGGTCCAGTTGTTAGGGGGTCTCTCCCATGGGATAGAGTGGGAGGATGTTTGAACTCTGCTTGCTTGTTTGTATGGAGTAAACTGCGAGCCCTTCTTGTGGGGGAGGGGACTCCCGTCCACTTGATGGTGGATTTTGTACCTTTTGATTGTATTTTGGGGGTCGCAGCTTGCCTCAGCAAGGTTGAAGTGCATTCTTCAATCTTCTCTCTTGGCTCTGCTCCAAACCATCAGCTCCCTTGCTAAACTTCTGGATGGGAGCCTCTGTAAAAAGTTGGCTGCTGTCCACCATCTTGCCTCTGCCCCCCTTTATTTTCATTTTTGAGACAGTCTCATTCTATCACCCTGGGGTTTGAGTGCCATGGCATTATCATAGCTTACAGCAAACTCAAACTCTTGGGCTCAGGCAATCCTCTCGCCTCAGCCTCCCAAGTCACTAGGATTATAGGCACCCATCACAACACCCAGCTAGTTTTTCTATTTTTAGTAGAAATAGAGTCTCACTCTTGCCCAGGCTGGTTTTAAACTCCTGAGCTCAAGCAATCCACCCACCTCCCCATTGGCCTCTCAGAGTGCTGGGATTACAAGCATGAGCTACCTCTCCTGGCCCTTATTTTCTTTTTCGTTAGAGTTAAGGTCACTCTCTTGTTGCCCAGGCTAGAGTACAGTGGCATGATCATAGCTCACAGCAATTTCCAACTCCTGACCTCAAGCAATTTTCCACAGACTCCTAAGTAGCTGGGACTATAGGTGTGAGCTACAGTGCCCAACTCATTTTTAAATTTTTTTATAGAGACCAGGTCTCTGAGTTGCCCAGATTGGAGGCTAGGATCCTCTTGCCTTGACCTACCAAATTCTGAGATTACAGGTGTTGGCTGCCACACCTGGCCCACTTCTAGTTCTTTTCGTTACGTACCCAGAAGTTAAATTGCTGGATCACATAAGTAATTTTCTTTTTTTTTTTGAGGCACTACTATACTGTTTTCCATAGCAGCTGCATCATTTTCCATTCCCACCAACAATATGTAATGTTTTCAGTTTCTCTACATTCTTGTCAACACTTGCTATTTCTGTTTTTTGTTTTCATATAAAAGCTGCCTTGATGAGTGTGAATGAATCTCATTCATTGTGGTTTTGATTTGCGTCTTCCTTATGATTAGTGATGTTGAGCAGCTTTTCCATACACTTATTATCTAGTTGTACATGTACATCTTCTTTGGAGCAATGTCTATTCTAGTACTTAGCTCTTTTTTTGAATTGGGTTGTTTTTGTTGTTCTTTATATAGTCTATATATTAAACTCAAACAGATGTAAGACTTAAATATTTTTTTCCCATTCTGTGGGTTGTCTTTTCCCTCTGTTGATGGTGTTCTTGATGTGCAAAATTTTAAATTTTGATGTAGTTCAATTTATCTCTTTTGTTGTTGCCTCTGCTTTTGGTGTAATAACAACAAAAAAATATTGTCAAATCCAATGTAATGAAGCTTTTCCCCCCTGGGTTTTCTTCTAAGAGTTTTATGGTTTTACCACTCATGTTTAGGTATCTGATTTATTTTGAGTTAATTTACATGGTATAAATTAAGGGTCCAACTCTTGCATGTGGATATCCAGTTTTCCATTTTTTTCCCCACAAACGGGACTCTGTCATTATTTATTTAAAGTCTGAATTTTAAGCAGATTCTTGGAGTGACAGTTCCATCAACTCATTTGACTTTAGTATCTGTCTCATCCACAGTAGCTTTTCCACAACTACCTTCACTATGAAGCTGCATTAGTTTCCCCAATTCAAATGGGCTTCTTCAGCATTTTTACTTTTCTAAAGGACATCATGGAGAGAATAAGTAGATTGGTAAGGCTTTTCTCTGTCTTTTCCAGTGCTATCTGGAATTAACGTATTGCCTACTTCTTTCAAGTTATTTGTCTGCACCTTTCTGGTCATGATTTCCATCATCTTCTTCTAGATTTGGCAAACCTGTTAGTGCTTGGGTGTAAGACATCTTCCATATCTGATTGTCGTGTTTTTTAAGTAAAACCAACACAAAATAGGCCAGGCACTGTGGCTCACACCTGTATCCCAGCACTCTGGGAGGCCTAAGCTGGTGGATTGCCTGAGCTCAGAGCATTCGAGACCAGCCTGAATCAGAGCGAGACCTCATCTCTAAAGATAGCCAGGCTTTGGGGTAGGTGCCTATAGTCCCAGCTACTTGAGAGGCTGAGGCAAGAGAATCATTTGAGCCCAAGAGTTTGAGGTTGCTGTGAGCTGTGATGGCACAGCACTTTACCTGGGGGCAACAAAGTAAGAGTCTGTCTCAGAAAAAAAAAAAAAAAAGAATAGATGAAGCAAATCACTATCCATTGGTAGTCTTGACATCAACATGAGCTTCCATCATAGTCTGCAGTTTTTTGACCATGAAACATATTTTGTTGTGGTAAGATCCATGCCATACAAGTTAGGCAAGTTCTTCCCTGAATATCTTCAGTTATCAGCTTGAATTTTCTCTTCATCATTCTGTAGATCAGCAAGATTCACTTTAAACACATGACCCTTGAGGCCATTTACCATTTGCACTAAAAAGAGTAAAATGATTAGAAATAAGCTGAACCAATGATGTGTAAGACTTGTACACTGAAAACTGTTGCTTAAAGAAGACATAAATAATGGAAAGATGGCCCAGTTACCTAATAGCCTTTATTAGATTGAGGTAGTTTTCTTATATTCCTTCCTACTTTGCCAAGAGTTTTTATCTGAAAGGGTGATAAATTTTGTCAGATGCAATTTTGGTTCCTTGAGTCCTGGTGACTAGTGTTTTTCCAATAATTTTTATATTGGGCATAGCAGGTACCTTCAAATCATACCAATCTTTCTTAGAAAATGGATCAACCACTTTCTTCTTGGCTCCTTTTTGCCAGTTTTCATTAGGCACCTGTTCTTTTTTTTTTTCTTTTTGGCCAGGGCTGGGTTTCAACCCACCACCTCCAGCATATGGGGCTGGTGCCCTACTCCTTTGAGCCACAGGTGCTGCCCAGGCACCTGTTCTTGCCAACCACTGTGGTGCTGCTCAGAAATCCAAACAGGCTCCAGCATGATATTTTGAAAAGGCTATCCTGTTGATAAGGGTTTTGGCAACATTGTAAAAAAATCAGTTGACTGTATATAATATGTGAGAGTTTATTCCTGGGCTGCCTATTCTGTTCCACTGACCCTGTATGTCTCTGCCTGCACCATACTGTTTTGTTTACTGTAGCTTTTTAGTAAGTTTTGAAATCAGCATGTATGAGTCCTCTAACTTTGGTTTTGGGATTTTGTTGTTGTTGTTGTTTTGAGACAGACTCTCACTTTGTTGCCGTTGGTGTGAGTACTCCAACTTTGGTCTTTTTCAACATTGTTTTGTCTACTTGAGGTCCCTTGCAATTTCAATATGAAGGTGTATTTTTCTGCCAAAATGTTGGGACCTTGATAGTGACTGTATTGATTTGGGTAGTAATGACATCTTGACAAAATATTAACTCTTCCATTTCATAAGAATGGGCCATCTTTCCATTATTTATGTCTTCTTTAAGCAACAGTTTTCAGTGTACAAGTATTGCACATCATTGGGTTAGCTTATTTCTAACCATTTTATTCTTTTTAGTGCAAATGGTAATGTTTTCTCAATTTCCTTTTTGGATCATACATTTTAGTGTGTAAAAACACAACTCTGTGTGTTGATTTTACATCCTACAATGTTATTGAATTTGTTTATTCTACTGGTTTCTTTATGCTTTCTTTAGACTCTTCTCTAATCATATCATTTACAAACAGATAATTCTTCCTTTCTAACCTGAATTCTCTCCCACTCGCCAAAGGCCTAATTGTTCTGGCTAGAACTTCCATGACTATGTTGAGAAGTAGCAAAAAGAAAATGGGTGCCCTTGTCTTGTTCCTGATATTAGAAGAAATGCTTGGTTTCCTCTTTCACCATTGAGTAGATGTTATCTGTGGATTGTACCTAATAGCCTTTATTAGACTGATTAGATTCCTTCCTACTTTGCCACGTGATTTTTTCTGAAAGGGTGATAAATTTTGTTAGATGCTTTTTCTGCATCACTTGTAGTGTTCTTATGTTTTTTCCCTTCTTTCTGTTAATGTAGTGTGGTAGTGCCTTACATTGATAGATTTTCATTGTTTGAGCCATCCTTATACATCCCAGAAATAAATCCGTATTTGTCATGGCATACAATCCTGTTACTATACTGTTGAATTTGGTTTGCTAGTATTTCAGTTGAAAAGTTGTGTATTTATAAAGGGATATTAGTTTGTAGTTTTCTTTTGGTATCTTTGGCTTTGGAATCAGGGTAATGTCAAAGGTCAAGTTACAGAGCCAGGACTTGATCCCAAGTCCATGCTCTGCTCTCAAAAATATCATCCTGCCTCTTTTGGACATAGACTAGAGAAACAAAATATGTACACATAAAAATGGGTATGTACACATTTCTATATATGAATGTGAAGTAAAACATGGAAGACAGTCAACAAGAAGCCAGAACACTTAGTCACAAAGCCATAGGAAGATAAATTCTGCCCGCAACCTGGAGGATCCTACAAGAAGATTCTTATGTGATTTTTGAGCCTTGAGATGTGAATACAGACTGGCTGACACCTTGACTGCAGCCTTGTGAAGCCCTAAGCAAAGGATCCAAATAAACTGAAATAAATATATATATAAAATCTGACAATTAAGTTCATGAAATCATCATAGAAAAAGTGCTACAGGCTCGGTGCCTGTGGCTCAAGTGGCTAAGGTGCCAGCCACATACACCTAAGGTGGCGGGTTTGAATCCAGCCCGGACCCGCCAAACAACAATAATGGCTGCAACCAAAAAATAGCCGGGCATTGTGGCGGGCGCCTGTGTTCCCAGCTACTTGGGAGGCGGAGGCAGGAAACTCTCTTGAGCCCAGGATTTGGAGGTTGCTGTGAGCTGTGATGCCATGGCACTCTACCCAGGGTGACAGCTTGAGGCTCTGTCTCAAAAAAAAAAAAAAGAAGTGCTACATACCTTATTGCCGAATATCAATGGTCACCTTTGAAATACTTTCCTTGGAGAGCTATGCAACACCACCAATGCCTAATCCACCTTTCAAAGCAACAAAGCAATTTTGAACTCTTTTTCTGGAATGACCATCAGAGCTATTATTGTACAGCATACAAAAACAGACAACAATAATGAATGCCGCTTAGCAAGACACTATACACATCAACACAAACACAGCTGTGAGATCCTGATATACTAAGATTATGAAACCTTACTGAGTCGTTTGTACAGTGACAGTGGCAAGTTTGGAAATGTAATTGTCAGACCTTGTACAAGACTGGCTATTTTTTAGAGACGGGGTCTTGCTCTGGCTCAGGCTGGTCTCAAACTGCTAAGCTTGGGCAATACCCACCCTAGCCTCCCAGAGTGCTAGAGTTATACACATGAGCCAGCATGCTCAGCCCTGTACATTAAAAAAAAAAATAAAACCATAAAAGCTGCAAAGCAAAAATAAAAGCTAGTATTATTGGAATTTGGGTTGTAACTCTACTTTGTATTTCCTACATGAGTTAAGATAAATCCATTAACCACTAATATGTTATTGGATGCACTATATAAAGATATAATTGGTGACATCAGTAACAGGGGAGACAGCTGTCCAACACCAGAGTATGTTATTGAAGTTGTATAAATTCAAATTAGATTGTTATAGTATTAAGTTATCAAAGTGTAATCACTACATGATAATAAAAATGAAGTCAACACAAGGGAAGGCAGTAATGGAGGAAATGAAGGACGAAATAGCTAATAAACAAAATTTAAAATGGCAGAAGTCCCTTCTTATGAGTAAGTACTTTAAATGTAGATAGGACTCTCCAATCTAAAGACAGATTGAAAATGGCAGTCTAAGAAGCTCTATGCCTTATTTTTCCATGGAAACACTGGAAAATAAAAACAAACAAGCAACTAGAGACTAACCAAAATACTCTCTAGGAGCCCAGAAACCAGTCAAAAGATTTATAGCACCATGCAATCAAGAAAAATCTACATTGTAAATAGTAGGAAGTATTGTGGCATTTTATTTGCTCTTGCCCCATCCCTTCTTCTCTGATACAATGCTGTGTAGTTAGGAAGAAGCAGGTCAAATCCCAATTTAGCAAGGCAGAACTTACTTGCAATGTTCTGATTTGTCTGCAGGCTGCCCAAGGAATTAAGTTTCTTTGTTGCCTGACTCAGAAAATGTGGCATAGTTCAGATCCTGGGCTGGCGAAGGAAGGCAGAGGCAGGCACCCCAACCTGTAAGGGGCTACAGGGGGCCACAGGGGGCCACAGGGGGCTACAGGGGGCCTGCAGACGGCTGGGTATCTGGGGCAAGAGATGATAGGCAAAAGACTGTAACATAGTAGGCCTTGAGAAGCTCGGGCAAGACCCTTTGAGAAATTAAGACTTTCGAAGGACCTGTGTGTATCAGTATACATGAGAAGAGAAAAAAAGAACATATACACAGGCCCAAAGCAGGACATATGTCTAAAAAAGACCTGAGACAACCTTAACCCATTGCCTTGGGCTGATGCCAAGTATTAGAACATACTCTTAATTTATGAAGGTTTCTACCACTATTCTTCAAAGACAAGAAGATGATTTTGTTTCCAAACACCCAGTTTTCAGTAAAAGATCACAAGAAATACAAGAAATAGGAAAACATGGTTCATTTAATGGAACAAAATATCTCTGTAGAAACTATCCCTGGGCTGGATGCAGTGGCTTACACCCATAATCCCAGTGCTTTGGGAGGCTGAGGCAGGAGATTCCTTGATGACAAGAGTTCAAGAGCAGCCTGAGCAACATAATAAGGCCCTATGTCTACAAAAACTAAAACATTTAGCTAGGAGTGGCAGGGGTATGCCAAGTGATGGCATACCCCTGCAGTCCCAGCTACCTGGGATGGCTGAGGCAGGAGGACCACTCAGGAGTTTGAGGTTGCAGTGAACTAGGATGACACAACTGCACTCTAGGGTGGGTGGCAAAACAAGACTCTGTCTCGGCTCGGCGCCTGTGGCTCAAGCGGCAAAGGCGCCAGCCACATACACCTAAGGTGGCGGGTTCGAATCCCCAGCCCGGGCCCGCCAAACAACAATGATGGCTGCAACCAAAAAAT
>NW_003852537.1:2073112-2088218 GCF_000181295.1 Otolemur garnettii | reverse complement strand
TTTTAACATATGACACAGGGAAAACTAGATATCTCAAAAAAAAAAAAAAGAAAGAAGAGAAGAAAAAAGAAAGACACATACAGCTCAATTGATGCAAAAAAGGCATTTGACTTTGAATGTTTCCTCTAAGATCAGTGACAATACAAACATTCCTGCTTTCACTATTGCTATTCAGCATTGTACTGAATAGTTTAAACCAGAGCTATTGGATAAGAAAAAATAAAAGGCATCCAAAATGGAATAAACAGATAAAACTCTCTATTTGCTGACAACATGATCCTGTACATTAAAAATTTGCGAAGATACTGATAGACCAAGCTGGTGGATCACCTGAGTTCAGGAGTTCGAGACCAGCCTGAACAAAAGTGAGATTCCATTTCTCTATTAAAAATAGAAAAACAAGGCTCAGCACCTGCAGCACAATGGTTGCAGCACCAGTCACATACAACAAAGTTGGTGGGTTCCAACCTGGATCAGGGCAGCTAACCAACAATGACAATTGCAACAAAAAATAGCCAGGTGTTGTGGCAGGCACCTGAAGTCCCAGCTAGTTGGGAGGGTGAGGCAAGAGAATCACTTGAGTCCAAGAGTTTGGGGTTGCTGTGAGCTGTGAGGTCACGGCACTCTTCCAAGGGGTGACATAGTGAGACTCTGTTTCAAAAAAAAAAAAAAAATAGAAAAACTAGCCAGACATTGGTGGCAGGCACCTATAGTTGCAGCTACTTAGGAGGCTGAGACAAGGGAATCACCTGAGCCCAAGAGTTTGAAGATGCTACAAGCTAGGATGCTGTGAGCTAGGAGCACACTACCCAGTCTACAGGGCACAAGTGAGACTCTGTAAGATCTTGTCCCAAAAAAACAAAAAACAAAACCTTGCCAAGAATCCACAAGAATACTACTAGAGCTGGTAAATGAGTTCAGCAAAGTCGTAGGGTACATGACCAACATGTAAATGCTGTTGTTTTTTTTTTTTTTTGAGACAGAGTCTCACTATGGTGCCCTCGGTAGAGTGCTGTCGCGTCACAGCTCACAGCAACCTCACTCTTGGGCTTAAGCGATTCTCTTGCCTCAGCCTCCCAAGTAGCTGGGACTACAGGTGCCCGCCATACGCCCAGCTATTTTTTGTTGCAGTTGTCATTGTTGTTTAGCTGGCCTGGGCTGGGTTTGAACCCGCCAGCCTTGGTGCATGCGGCTGGCCCTGTAACTGCTGCTACGGATGCTGAGCCTGCAGTTGTGTTTCTATACACCAGCAATGAATAATCGACAAAATCAACAAAAGAACCTAAAGAAAGCAATTATATTCATAATAGCATCTAGGATAAATACTTAAGAATAAATATAAGCAAGGAAATGAAAAATTCACCACTTGTATGCTGAAAATAACAAAACTGTGTAAAGAAATTAAAATCTGAGTACATGAAAAGACACTCATGGATTGGAACACTTAACTTGGTTAAGATGTCAGTACTACCCAAAATGACCTACTGAGTCAATACCATCCCTATCAAAATTCCAATGGCCTTTTTACTTTACTCGCAGAAATGGAAAAGCTAATCTTCAAATTCATATGGAATTGCATATGAATAGTCAAAACAATGTTGAAAAAGAATAATAAATTTGGAAGACTTATAATTCCAGACTTTGAAGTTTACTATAAAGTTTACTTACATACTTACCAGCACAGTACTAGTATAAGGACAAACATATAGACCAATGTAATAGAAGAGAGAAACCAGAGATAAATCCTCATGCATGGCCAATTTACTTACAGCAAGGGTACTATGATTAGTCAATGGAGAAAGGAGTCTTTATTTTTTTTGAGATAGAGTCTCACTTGTCTCCCTCAGTAGAGTGCCCTGGTGTTACAGCTTACAGCAATCTCCAACTCTTGGGATCAAGAGATTCTCTTGTGTCAGCTAGGACTGACCCAAGAGTGTCAGCAGCTGGGACTACAGCTAGCAGCTGGGACTACAGGCTCCTGCCACAATGCCCAGCTGTTTTTAAGAGACGGGGTCTCAACTCTTGCTCAGGCTGGTCTCGAACCTGTGAGCTCAGGCAATCCACCAGCTTTGGCCTTCCAGAATGCTAGGATTACAGGCATGAGCCACAGTGCTTGGCTGGAGAAAGGAGTGTTTTTAACATATGACACAGGGAAAACTAGATATCTACATGCAAAATCATCAAGTTGAACCCTTATCTCACACCATATATAAAAATTAACTCAAAATGGATCAGAGCTAAATGTAAAGCTAACTTTAACTCTCTTAGAAGAAAATATTGAGGAATATCTTCATGACATTGGACTTGGGAATGATTTCTTGGATATGACACTAGAATCACAGGCAAGCAAGAGAAAAATATATAAAAATCGATTCACCAAAATTAACCTTTGTGTATCAAAGGACACTGTGGAAAGAGTGAAAATGCAGCCTATGAAATGGGAAAAAATTTGCAAATAATATCTAATAAGGGATTAACATCTAGAATATATAAATACCTACAACTCAACAACAAAGTCGAATTTAAAAATGGACAAAGGAAAAAAAGGGCAAAGAACATGAATAGACATTTCTCCAAAGAAGATACACAAATGGCTAATAAGTACCTGAAAAGATACTCAAGATTGTTAGGAAAGGCAAATAAAAACTAAGGCGAGATACCATCTCACACCTACTTAGAATGGTTATTATTAAAAAACAAAACAGAAAGTAAGTGTTGGTGAGGATGCAGAGAAATTAGAACACTCCCACACTGCTCGTAAGAATGTAAAATTTATGCAGCCAGTGTGGAATACAATTTGGTGGTTCCTCAAAAAGTTAAACATCAAATCACAATGTGACCCTGCAATTTCACTTCTAGGTCTGGAGTCAAAAGAATCAACAACAGGGACTTGAACAGATATTTGTATACCTGTATTAATAGCAGCATTATTCACAACAGCCAAAAAAGGTAGAACCAAAGTACACAGGTCAGTGTTCTCCAGCGAAAGGACCAATAGGATGTATGTGTATGTGTGATGCATAGACAGAGAGAGAAAAAAATATGTTTATTATAATGAAGTGGCTGACACAATTGTGGGGGCTGCCAAGTCCAAACTCGGCAGGGAAGACTAAAGACCCAGGGAAGATTTGAGGCTGCCGTCCTGAGTCTAAGGGCAGCCTACAGGCAGAATTCCTTCTTCCTTGGGGGACCTCAGTCTTCCCTTAAGGCCTTCAGCTGATGAGGTGAAGGTACACTGCTTTACTCAAAGTCCATTTATTTAAATGTTAACCACATTTAAAACACACCTTCATAGCAACATCTAGGCTGATTTTTGATGAAAAACTGGGTATCATGGCCAGGTCAAGTGGATACCAAGGATCCATCAAGAGATGAAGGGATAAACAAAATGTGGTCATTCTACAATGGAATGTTTTTCAAGAATGAAATTTTGATAACATGTTCCAACACGGATGGACCTTGAAAATATTACACTAAGTGAAATAAGCCAGACACAGAAGGACAAGTACTGTGTGATTCCATTGAAGAGGCAAATTCATAGAGGCAGAAAGTAGAATAGAGGTCACCAAAATCATGGGAGAGTGGGAATAGGTAGCTATTGATTAATGGGGACAGCGTTCATGTTGGGGATGATGAAAACCTTTTTGGTATAGATAGTGGGAATGGTCACACCACATTGTGAACATATTATACGTAATGCCACCAACTGTATACTTACCAGTGGTTAAAGTCATACTATGTATACAGTCGCATCTCAGTATTGTGGGGATTAGTTCCAGGACCTTCTAAGGATACCAAAATCCACAGATGCTCAAGCCCCTGATATAGAATGATGTCGTGTTTGCATACTACACATAGCCTCTGTATACTTTAAATCACCTCTAGTTACTTATAAAACCTAATACAATGTAAAAGCTACATAAATACCTGTTAAACTGTGTTGTGTAGGGAATAATGACAAGAACAGTCAATACATGTTCAGACAAAAACCATCCATTTCTTTTTCCTATTTTTGGTCCTTGATTGAATTCATGGATACTGAACCCATGGACACGGAGGGCTGTTTGTATTTTTACTACAGTAAAAAAGTATTTAAAAATTAACAACCCTCAAATCAACAAATATGACCAATGTGTAAAGAAGTCAACAAATTTTAAACTTTCCAATACTACCAGTTTTTTTTTTTTTGAGACAGAGCCTCAAGCTGTCCCCCTGGGTAGAGTGCCGTGGCATTACAGCTCACAGCAACCTCCAACTCCTGGGCTCAAGCGAGTCTCCTGCCTCCGCCTCCCAAGTAGCTGGGACCACAGGCGCCGGCCACAATGCCTGGCTATTTTTGGTTGCAGCCGTCATTGTTTGGCGGGTCCGGGCTGGGGACTCAAACCCACCACCTTAGGTGTAGGTGGCTGGCGCCTTAGCCGGTTGAGCTATAGGCGCCGAGCCTACTACCAGTTTTGATAGAGTATTTTCAACCAACTGTATCATATTCTCAATATTCTGTTAATAATTCTATCCTTAACTTTGCCTTTTTCCTTAAACTGCCCTTGCCAGTATTTTTTGACTTCCTTTCTTCTAGGATTGTAAAGAAACTGGAATTTCATTTCCACATCAAAATAACAGACACCAAAAATGTAAAGTCGTGAGTTTATTGCATATGTAACAAAATGAACCTGACCTCCCGGGTCCAGCCTGCTGTACAATCACTGTTTGTTTTGTGTTTCCAGCTGGTTCCATAACCACATTAAATAGAACTAGTATTTCTTTAAATACTTTTGATTTTGACATAAAACAGGACATTAGTGTACAACTTCCACAAAATAAATCAGCAATAAAAACGGTGGGAAGAATAACAAGGATAGCAGCAATACTTAAAAACAAGACATTACAAAATAAATTAAAAAATACATTATAAAGTGGTTGAGAAACAAAAATAAACAAATTTTAAAAATTCATACTATGTTTGGGGAAGGCTGCCGTGGGGTACACACCTGGCTGCAGGTGGGATGGGGCAGCATTTTCTCTGCAGGCCATTCCTGACGTGTCAGATTTGATGACCACCTAGCCTGAATTTGAACCATACAGCTGAACAAAGCTGAGGGGTCAAAGCTCGATCTGGTGGCAGATCCTCCTTCAGAACTCAAGAGAGCTGTTCCCTGTCACCCCAAGCACCCCAGGCAGCCCTGGCCTTTCCTACGGAAGCACTGGCAGAGGGGTGGTTTGCTACGTCCCTGAGTGTCGGCTGATGACCGCTGGTGAGGACAAGCCTGCAAAGTCATGCCCCTGAAGCATCTGGGCAGAGGGGCAAGGGGAAGTGGGTGGGTCGTCTGGGACCACCAAGAGAGGCAACGAACAAGATCACGCGTGAATGGGCTTCACGTGGACCAAAGTGGAGCAATCGGGAGCTTTTACCATTTGCTTGCCACCTTGTGTTCTTTGGGGTGGTTTAAAAAGACCAAACCATTATAGGTATTTAAGGTTCCAGAAATACAATGCCACTGACAGAGAGGCCTGTTTGGGAAGAGTGAACTGGAGCTCTAAAACGTCTGCGACACTCACACAGCTATGGCGGTGCCCAAGAAAGAGGCAGCAAACCCACGCGCCCGTGCAAGTAGAAAAGCAGAGATGAGGCCTGTATGGGATGGGAACTCACGTGTCTGCCGGGCCAAAGAGGCCCCAGGACACAACCCTCTGGATTTTGGATGAAGTGACACTGACCCACAAGAGGCAGCACCTACCGGCAAGAGGCTGGCGGATGTGGCTTCTAAGGCCCGCCCCCAACTCCTCCCAACAGCAAGAAGGTAGTTTTAAAGGCGTCGTATGCAACATTCCTGCTTCAAAGTCTTTTAAACCACAAGACCCTGGTTTCCTTCCTATTAGTGAAGATTTTGGGTAACACCACCAGGAAAATCAGGCAGTGCTTCTGACCTCATTCTGGAGACAGCGTCAGTTCTCTGTTGGCTGTCTTTTATGCCTCCCACGGTTTAGGCTCAACTTAGAGAGCAGACACTCTGCGGGAGGTCTGTCATTTTCACTTCCTCATCTTCAAGAGGAAGACTAAGGGAAGACGGGATAGACTCACCGGGGAACCAGTTTCTAGAACAACCTCAGAAAGCATCATTATGAATGAGACAAAGGATAAGCCCAACTGGGACAAGGAAGAATTTGTGCAAGAGAATAAGCCCAATTTGGCCTGGACATTTTGAATGGATAAAACTTTCCTCTTGCTGCCAGTCTATCCTAGAACCTCAGCAACCCAGAAGTGTGGCTCTCTCACAGTTCACAGCACATCAAATGGGCATGCCTCCTGTCAGGGGGAGAGTCTATGACCTGTGATATCTGAGCATTCCCCACATCAGACCACAAACTGCTTCTGGGGCAGGCAAAGGAGCCACAGCAGGATGCAGGAGGGTAAGTATCCTTCACAGCCACCACAGAGGTCTACAGGCAACAGTAACAAAAAAGAACAGATAAAAACAGTTGTTCAAAAGGTTCTTCCTAGGCCACCTCAGACTCACAGCCCTGGATCCCATTGCTTAAAGAGACTTCAACAGCAGTGAAATGTCTTGCTAGTAGATTACCCTGTACTCACCCCCACCCCAAAACAAAAACAACAACAACAAACCATACAGGAAAATTTGCTGCTGCTGCTGCTGCTGCTGCTGCTGCTTTTTCCCGAAGTCTGGCTATCTGAAATCAAGCCACTTTGTTTAAAATAAAATACTGTTTGAACTTTTGTGCAAACTGGAAATGGAAACTTCGAGTCTAAGCTTGCTTTGGCCTTCCTCATCATATACAGACATTTGGGCAAGTGAATCTAGTTGTTAGTGTCACCATCCGCTCTTGGGGAAAGAGCCAAATGAGTCAGTGTGGAGTTGTCCTCTCTGAGGTCATAGGTTTGAATCCATGCCTTACTTCTTGTAAAACAAGAACACTTTGGGTAAATTTATGACTTTGAGATTACTCTTTCTCCCTTTCTTTTAAGGGAGTTCACACCAACCCAGCAGCTATGATCACAGAATTTTGTTTTGTTAGTTTAGCTCTCAGCAATTAATGTAGCATAGTTTGTTAATACTTTTCAGTGACACAGTCAATGTTTCTCTACATACAATGGTGGCACAAGAGTCACAGCTTTGGGACTGACTGGCTCTGGGGCTGGTTTAAGTCTGTTCTTTTTATAAGCTCTGTTACTTGGTGTTTTCACCAAAAAACATGTCAAACTGGATAGATAATGCAGCAAAAGGGACCCTTAAAAAGAAAAGATCATTTTTCTTTGTGCAAAACAAATTTCCAGCCAGGATACCCTGAAAAAAAAAAACAAAACAGAATAAAACCCCCTGGGCCTCCAGTAAAAGCTGGTCTAATTCCTTCACCTTTCAAAGGGAAAAAACATTTTGACTCGTTTCCTGCTGTGGCAGAATTCCAATAAGTGTATAATATACAGTTATTTTTCAGTTAGAAACCAATCTGCTACCCAGAACAGGCTTCAATGATGTAAAATTTGGAATCTGAGCTCCGGTAAGATTTCCAGTTGCTTCTGAATGTGAAAAGGGCCTCAAGATTGTTCTGAGATGGAACAACTGGTATCTCTACCAGTTCCAAACCCTAAGCCTGGCTCAGTCCCCTAACTGTGGGTTGGTTGATGCTCCTGTAAAGTGCACAGGACTGTGAGCCTTATCACCACATGGGTTGCAACTGCAAACTATCCTGTGTGACCAAGGCCAAGGGCTAAACCTGGCTATATTTTATTGGATGGGTCATGGAAGGGGTTGGGAGTACTATAACAAAAGGAGGGATATATGGGTAGGAGCCACCAATGAAAGTCTCCTGTCCCCCTCCTCTAATAAAAGGAGGTAGACAACCCTTTTCCCTCAGATAATCCAGAATTCCAGGGCCTCAGCCAGCTTTGTGGGAGGCACACAGAAGCTATATGCTTTTGGTCTGGTGGTCATGAGCTAGACTCTGTTGCCTTTGGTTGCTCTTCACTCTACAGCAAACCCACAGGTCTCCTCCACAGCTGTCAGCAGCTTCTCGTAGAGTTTCTCATAGGATTCATAAGGTGGGATGTCAATCCGGTTAAAGCTGGAAAAGGACAAAGGAGGAAAAGTCACTGCTAGGGGCAGTCTAGCCCTAGAACCAACTTCAAGGTCAAGGATAGGCACCTAGTGGTGGGGGTTGGTGCAGTGGGTGCGGGTGCAGAGAAATGTGGGAAGCTTTCATTGTCTAGTTTGCAGGGCAGGGAGGGCAGTGTGAGTCCTCCACTTTACCACTGCTATTCTTTAATGCAAACAGGTTTTAATCAACATACAGCAAAATAAATCTTAAGACCTTCAAAACCAAATTAGAACCAAATTACTATTAACTGCTTATATTAGGACAAAGCTCTCAACTTGTTTGTCTATTTTTGGGAGAAATTATTTTTCTATACTGGGAATACCCCGTTGACAGCCCCTATAATCCAAGACTGGCCATTAGTCAAGTCAACACTAACAACTTCTTGTGTTATCAGTCTATTCTTTTGGGATTTGATTCTTCTTAATACCAAAATGAGGCAGTCTGGAAAATTCCCTGCAAAAGTAAGCTAGGTCTTAAAACTAATAAAATGTCAAGTCTGTGAAAGATGAGATGCATATTAAACTTCTGACTCAATATTTCCATGGGGAAATTCATTTCCAGTATTTGTGCAAAGAAAATTACATCCTTTAAGAATTTATTATCATATAACAAATTGAGAAACACAAAACTGTGACCCAGAGACATTTAGTGGCCTATTGAATTTCTAGGGGTTAAGCAATTATGGATGGTTTTTGTCAGGGAAGAATTGGGTTTGATGGCAGGCACTCTTTTTCTGGAGCTTTAGCATCAGAGGATATTTTTCATATCCATCTTACTCCAAACACTAAACTACTAAAGGACAAAAGCCATATGTTAAGGAGCACAGCTGCCATGTGTCAACATGGCAGGTGCCTATAACAGACACCACAGCCATGCTCAGGGCAGAGCTTGGTAACCCACTATAGCCCAGAACACCTGTTTCTCAGATGTGGAAAACCCAGATAGAATATTAACATATCCAAATCACATCATTAGAAGTGTTGGAGCCAGCATCTGAACACACACTCTTGGGTTCCAAGTCATATCATGTTGCATCTTGGCAACATTTGGAACCAGCTCTCCTGAAGGAGACATCGCTGTTCTTCTCAACAAATGGTTCCAAAACAATGTGTATGTAGGTGACTGGATTTTTAAACCATAAAGAAAATAATCATTGTGGATATTAATTTTTAAATTAAAATTTAGGAGAAAAACATTTTTCAGTGGACAAGGTACATCTGCTGTAGACAAAGTTCCCGGAAGGAAAATGGGGACCCAGAAATGTCATATAAAGACCAATAAATCCAAACTAAAACTGTACAATCTTCGCTACTGACAGATGCACAAGCACAATTAGTAATGCACTGAGCCCCAGCAAAGATGAACACTAGAGCCTGCTGGAGTGGAAGCCACAAGTTGTTGCTGAAACACCAACACTAAATAATTACATAGCTCAATTAGTTTCATTTAAAAAAAATGACTTTTGATAACTCTCTTCTATGGCATAGTATAAAGTATTCATCCATTGACATAAGTGCTATTGCCAGTCATTATCTGAGACTTTGCATAAATGAAACTACAAATAAAGTCCTACAAATAAGAAAGTAAGGGCTGGGTGCAGTGGCTCATGCCGGTAATCTTATCACTCTGGGAGGCCAAGGCAGATGGATTGCCTGAGCTCAGAGTTCAAGACCAGCCTGAGCCACAGCAAGATCTCATCTGTAAAAATAGCTGGGGGTTGTGGCAGACGCCTGTAGTCCCAACTATTTGGGAGGCTGGCGCCCAGCTACTTGGGAGGCTGGGGTAAGAGAATTGCTTAAGCCCAAGAGTTTGAGGTTGCTATGACCTGTGACACCATGGCACTCTACTGAGGACAACAAAGTGAGACTCTGTCTCATGAACAACCACATCCTCCAGAAACAGGCTCCCAGACATAGTGATACCATAGCAGCGGTCCTTACCAGGTGTGGGCCTTCGGAAGGTTGTCTGTATTTGCATCTATCAGGTGGATGGTGAAGAGCCGGGGCCCTGCCGCGCCTGTAGAACCTTACAAGATAACATTCTAGTTAATGCACTTCAAGGAAAAGCCACAGTGCTTTCTGGCCACATGGCTCCCATGAGTCAAGGTCCCTTTGGACCACATTCTAAGCCCATAATGCCACCAGAGGAAAATGGTATTCACACATCCAGTTTTAGGATATGCCTGCAATGGCCATCAAGTGACAAAATTCAGACATTTGAGAACATCGTGGGGGCAAAGCAAAGACTGATGAGAAGTCTCCTTTGTACACTCTGACAATGAGCCTACTCCAGTGGGGGAACCAAGAGTCAAACCTATGTGCCCACCCTTTGGACTAGAGGACTTGCCAACCAATTCTGTAGAACAGGCTCCACTGTACCCTAAGTCTTTCCAAACTCAGCCCCAAGTGGGCACCAGGCTGGCCAGCAGCCTGAACAACAGCTGCAAAGACAGGGCCAAGCTGGCACCAACTGTCTGCTGACAGAGGGTTGCAGGACACAGGGCAAAGTGGTTGCAGAGGCCACTGCCCTCTGTCTTGCTGATATTCATTCCTGCACTTTTACAGATGTTCTCTTTGACTTGGGCACAGGTCAGCAGAACTCCAAGCCAAGAGAAATGATGGCAAACAGAGATTACTGACTTTATGGAGTTGAGAGAGTCTCTGGCCACTTGGAGGTGAGTCTGGCCCACTCGGTCCTGGATATACCTCGGTGGGCAGTAGGGATAAGGGGTTCCTTCCTCTCAGACCACACTTTGAGCCCCATCTCCTAGAGAGCCAGGGCAAGTTGTGCCAGGCATGCCGCAGGTACTTCTGGGGAGACATTCTGCTGGGCCCTGGATGCTTGGTGCCTGCTTTGTATCCCTGAGCTTAGATTTCTTGGAATTAAGGAACCAGTTTCCCACCATGCCCTGCAGCATTCAATTGCCTTTCCTGTCAGGTGACCCCTGGTCACATTTGACCTCTTATTTGGGCTGATTCCCCCCCACCACCACCTTCTAACGGCTACAGGGATACTTAGCCAATTCCCATCCAATTATGGAGGATATTGCTAAGATTCTTATAGACACAGGGATTTTTTCTAAATAGGAATGTTTAGCAAGAGGGTGATGGTGATGTCATGAGACAAGCAAGACTCAAGAATCACAAAACCTAGATTCCTGCCTAGTAAGGTGGTAGCTTACTGCTCACCACCTTACTTTTTCCTGGGGAGAAAATAAATCCCAGGAGTCCTCAAACTACAGCCCATGGGCCACATGCAGCCTGCCTAGGACATTTATCTGGCCTGCGGGTGTTTTTGCCACCGCTGCCTATCCTGCTTACCGGCCGACTCATCCTGGGGCCTGCAGTCCGGCCCTCTAATGGTCTGAAGGACAGTAAACTGTCCCCTGTTTAAAAAGTTTGAGGACCCCTGATAAATCCTATCACCTCAGTGAGTCTCAGTTTCCTCATCTGTGTCATGGAGAGAATAATCCCTGCTAAGACAGGCTCTCTAGGTTGGAAGATAATTAGATAAGAAAGGGCACTGAGAATAGCTGGAATTAGTAAACTGGCTCTACAGATGGAGGCGCCATATACAAAGGGTTAGGGAACGCTCATCTAGAATCCTTTTTATACATGCAGAGCCCCCCTGCAAAAGTTCTATAGGCAGAGGTCACTATGGAAAAGGCACAAGTACCCTCATAACCAAAACCAGATGAAGTTCAATGAGATTCTTGAAAGCCTCAGAGGCAATATTCTGTATTTGTAATATATCTGTATGCCTAGTCATATCTAAAGGTCAATATATTAATAGTCTTCACTGTGCTCCTTCCAGCTATCAGCAAACTCCTTCCAGACACTAAGTGTAAGAGATGACATGCCAGGCTGCCTGCCTAACATGTTCCTAATGGGAAGCTCAGGACCTTTCCTGTGGATTCCACCCCACATACAGCTAAACAGATTGAGTACAACATCTTCCTTCAGTGTGGTTCATAGCTAAACAGGACTTCATCTACAACTTCAAGCCAAGGGGCCACTAAGACTGGGGTTGGCCACCCAATACTTCCCACCTGGGTCTTGGGTAAGCTGGCTTCACAGAGGCAGGTAGTCACAGCCTCACCAGATACCCAAATGCCTCTGCTTATCAACCCTCTCAGGTTTTTGGAAGAAATGAGGAAGTGAGAACCACAGGCCCCAGAGTGGCTGTGTAGTCTTTGTTCAGTGGGGCTTCTACACCTGCTCACAGACCAGATAGCACCTACCCAGTAGGCACCTCTGTGGTGCTGAACATTTTGTTTATATCATTTTCTAGTGGATGTTTTAGAAAAACGTCCCAATCATCTTTCAGGTCTTCCTCAGTGTTTCAGAACATCCTCAGTGTACATGTGTAATCGAATGGCCCTGCCTCCACGTCAGTCACCTTGCAAAGCCTTGAAGCCTTGGAGAGGGACTCTTGTGGATCCAGTCACAAACTGTAGGAGCCGGGCCCTCCTTTCTTCATCAAATGTCTCCACTGCTTGCCAGAACCACCTGACGATGTTGCTGTCAGCCACACAGTGCTTCAGTCGCGTGTTTGACTTCCAGTCATTCAAGTCTATTTTATCCAGGCCGCCTATTATCAACTGAGAAGGTATTTAAAGATAAGTTACTTCCACAATGTATAGACCAATATTATTACATGCCTCCTAGATTCCCACTATATGAGAGGAGTTAAAAACTTAGTTCCCAAGCCAAGAAGCATCCATGTCCAAATAAACTAGACAGATGATGAGAGAAGAAGCAGCTATAAATTAATAGTAGGCCTAAAGGCCAGGTTGGTTTGCTGCCCTAGGACCAGAGAGCACAGCTACTGATATAGTTATCTTATTAGCAAAGTTTGTGTTTCTGCTCTGCATTGGGGAGGAGAGAGGATCAAAGAACAAACTAGCAAGACTGATCAGAGCTAACTGTGAAAGGTCCATCACAGTGGTTTCTGCAAGATACTCAACAACATGTGTTTCAAGTCTGAAGGGAGGCAAGTTCAGCAAGGGTTATGTGGGGCTGGGATAGATGAAGTGTGTTTCCACAGCCTGTTTAAAAAGCTCACCCCAGAACTACTGCTCCGTCCAAGGAAGCCTGCCTTGGCTTGCAAGCTCTCGGCATCTCACTGGTACCAGAAGGACTATAAGAACAATCTGAAAGGCTTGAGTTATTTAATACCAAATAGAGATGGCTGAGGGATGAATGAATCATTATGCTCAAGTACATGAAATCTGACTAGAGAGGACAATAATTTTGTTCTCAGTCTGAGAATAACCAAATAAAAAACAAAAAGGTGACATGGTGGGAGAACTTGGTTATGTATATATCTATATATATATCAGATAATTTCTCCAATCAGAGATGACTATAACTGGGACTCCCTCCTGCTAGAGAGCTTGGAAGTAGGAGAGGACACAAACACCATGAATGATTTCCTGAGTGATTCAGGCTTACTGCCACCAGTGAGACTGTGCTTCTTACACACTGGCACAAAAGCCCTTGGATCCCTTCTCACTCTGGCCCCACTTTAACCTGGGACCCCTGACAGGCTCCTGGGCTTACCAGGAGAAAGTGCAAGCCTTCCTCTGCAGCAAGGACTTAAAACAGGCAAACAATGGCCACTCTAGAATCCTACCATGCCTTGAATTGACTCCTCATGCCAAGAACATACCTCTAGTTCCTTCTGGTCAAAAGGCTTCAGTAGGTGTTGAGGAATAAGCTCATTGAACCCTTTTTGAAGAGCTAAAAACTGGGCTTCAATTCCTCTCATAAACCTCCAATTTACGTACAACCTGAAAGAAAAACTCACAGGTTAGGAGCAGTACCAAATGGATTTACCTTCATTAGCAGGTTCTGATATCACAATCCAACAAATGTGTGAATATGATGCAGACAGTCCCACTGAGCAGAACACCTGGCCTGCCCCCTCCCCACACAGACAACCCCAAACCAGCTGGCAGCACCAAGCCTTAGTTTCAGATTAAAAATGAATCAGAACATGCCCTTATGCATTCTGGGTCTTTACTAAAAACAGCAGGATACTGTAAAAGCAGTGGGATTTAACCTGACCTGTTACAGCAACTGCCACAATTTAGAAGTATATTTGAAAATACTACATGATATGGCATGGGAACTGTGCGTCATTCCCAGCACAGACACACACTCCTGCTTCTGAATAGCCAGGGCGAGCACCTAGTCCCTAGTATGGATTTGCCTCAAGTATAAAGATGTCATGATAGCATTCTCAAGACTGAGCACAAAGAACCCTCTGGGCTGCTGTCTCCTGACCACCCTGTCTCTGCACTCAGAATCCAGTGGTCACTTGAATGTCCTTCCCTCACCTGGGCCAGCCTAGACTCATCTGGGCCCCCAGCAGACCCACCACTGCTGTTGCTGATGGTTTCTGAAAACTGCCTCCATTAATGTGACTCTGGTCACAAGTGCCATCGCAGACAGGAAGATTTCACACAGTGAAGGAGCTATAGGAATCGAAACATGACCCCAGCTGCACCCAGGATGATCCCAGGCATCTGGCTGTCCCCACAGGCAACCATTGAGGCTGCCCTGGACATTACCGAACATATTCTTTCTTGTTCTCCTCTGTGACAGGCACATTTCTACCATTGGGTTTCAGTTCATGCTGAAGAATCCGCCCAAAAGCATTGTGTTCCACGCAAAAAGTGTGGTCCAGCACCGGGGTGATATCATTCTCTCTGTCAAAGTAGGACAGAAGACAATGTCAGTTAGACCTTGGCCACTACACAGCAAGAATAGAACATCACGTGGGGCAGTTGGTGGAAAGAAAGAAACACACACACAGGATTTACTTACACTCAGACCCAGGGTGGCAAGGGGAGAAGAGGACAGCTGGGTGGACTCCCCCTGACTCCCTGCATTGGAACATGTGAAACTCGGGCACAGATGAACACCCTGGCTCAGCTCTGCTCCTCCACTTCCCCTCCCCTCACCAGAGCCATGATCCTGCATCCCTGAGA
>NW_003852537.1:2067617-2073048 GCF_000181295.1 Otolemur garnettii | reverse complement strand
AGAGTGCCATGGCATAGCTCACAGCAACCTCCATCTCCTGGGCTCAAGCGAGTCTCCTGCCTCTGCCTCCCAAGTTGCTGGGACCACAGGCGCCTGCCACAACGCCTGGCTATTTTTTTTCGGTTGCAGCCGTCGTTGTTTGGCGGGCCCGGGCTGGATTCGAACCCGCCACCTTAGGTATATGTGGCTGGCGCTTTAGCCACTTGAGCCACAGGTGCTGAGCCGAGAGACCATCTCTTTCACAAGGATCTGAGACACCAAGGATACATCTTGTCACTGTGCCTAATGTTCTTAAAAGAGCTTTATTTAGGATAATTCTAGGATAAATGTAACTAAATACTAATTCTGAGACTTTCTTGGCTCCTCTATAGATTAACTGGAGACATTCTATAGTGTTCCAAGGCCTAGGGATCAGCTTGTTAACATTTATGATCTTACCTCAATAATTCAAGGAAACAACTATAGAAACTGGCCAAACATCCATCATGAGAAAAATAAGTCAATTAAGTAATTATTGTTAAATCTGCTTTTTTGTTTCTGTTTATAATGGTCTCTTTACTTCTTACCCATCCCCCAAATAGACATACATGCACATGGGTGCATACAATAAACACAGCAGGGAGCACCAAGTCTGAGTACTTACAGAATCCACACTAAGCTCTTATGCAGCTCTGGATCCACCGATTCCAAATCTGAGAGCTGGATAGGCTTCCCCAGCAGCTGCTTATAGAAGGGCACTGTGAAGCCCCCATTGATGTAGTGTCCATGGAACACAGCCAGCCCCATGATCCGACCCACAAAGTGGAAATAAGACAAGTGGTCCTGCAGGAGGCACCAGAGAACACGAATTTGTTAGGAAAAGCCCAGCCAATGCGGAGATCTTATGCTTTCTCTAAACTTCCTGAGAGAGCTGTCTATCCCAGAGGCAACCAAAGACTGACTGTGTTTCTTATGGGCTCTTCTTACCACCAGATGAAAGAAGCTGCTTAGACAGGCAAAATTTATGGCATATATTTTGTACACTTTTGCTGGACAACAGTTTATATGCACTTAGGTCCAGCACCTTGTCCTCAGAACTGTTGTAAAATTTGCTGGGCCCACTGCAAAATGAAAATGTGGAGCCTCTTTTTTTTTCTGAGACAGAGTCTCACTATGTTGCCTTCGGTAGAGTGCCAAGGTGTCACAGCTCACAGCAACCTTCAACTCTTGGGCTTAAGTGATTCTCTTGCCTTAGCCTCCCAAGTAGCTGGGACTATAGGCACCTGCCACGATGCCTGGCTGTTTTTTTGTTGCAGTTGTCATTGTTGTTTAGCTGGCCTGGGCTGGGTTTGAGCCAGCCAGCCTAAGTGTATATGGGCAGCGCCCTACCCACTGAGCAACGGGCGCCACCAAATGTGAAGCCTCTTATTCAAAAATGATTGATAAATTTTAATTCAGTGATGGCAAAAAATCAAACCAAGCATGGGACCTTCACAGTGGCAAGGGCCTTGTGCCATATGCAGGTTGCACACCCAGGAAGCTGTCCTCTTTTTCCTCCTCTTTATGCCCAAAAGAAAAGGGCAATCCCCTCCTCCTCCCTCCCAATCTACATCCCACAAGAAAGAGAAGAAATCCTAAGGCCTGGGGGTAAGGGAACAAGGAACACCGGAAAATAAGCCAAGTAAAAGAGCCATTCTAGATTTTAACTAAGAAACTGCACGTTTCTACTTTCAGGTTTGAATTATAATCATCTCAGAAAATTAGTCAAAACTTCCCTTCCATATTGGTAACATGTTCTTTCACATTTGAATGTCCCCCGACTTCACCTTGGTGGCCTTGTGCACAGCACTGACGATGTACATGGCCCCACAGGGGAGTCCTCTGGTGACTGGCTGCCCACCCTGAGGCCTAGCAAGCAAACACTGCACTTATTTTCTCAGCTCTAAAACAAGCATGCTAAGGGGTGTCATCATGTGTAGAACCTCCATAGTTGACCACCTCCTTAAGTTAACCTGATTTTCACAGACTGGACATGCACCACACATACGTGTTAGTACAGTAGTCCTAGTTCCTTGTGTTGACCATGTTCTTATGTTGACCAGTTTGCTATAATCCCTTCAGTGGTCAACTTACGGAGGTTCTACTGTATTTCAATTCTGACTGGGAGGAGGAAGGACTCTGTAACCCACTTCTCAGAATGACAATCTTAACAAATGCAGCCATCATACTGACGTTCCCTTAAATAGCAATGAACTGTTCTGAGTGAGCAGTTCAATCTCACCCTATCCTCCTTCAAAACAACATACCCAGTGATCTGATCCTGACACTTAAGAATGCAGGATGGAAATCTGCCATCTTCATTCTGTTCTCACTCTACCCTTAGATGTTTTACTTACCATTATCTTTAAGTCTACAATGAATAAATCAAGATTTGGGACTGAAACTGAAAATCCATCTTAAAAATTCTCCATCTAAATCCCCTACCTCCTTATTTATTCATACTTACAGGGTTGATTGAAGAATCTGGGTTGATTTGCAACATGTAAATATTGTCCGTGGAATACTGGAAGAGTCCATAATATGGATTCAACATCTCATGGCACAATAAATAAAGCCACTCTCTAGGAACAACAATAAAAAAATCCATTTCGTATGTGCTAAAATTTCTAGTTTTAGATCTTAACAGAAGGATTGATTCATTATGTCTTAGAAGGTCAAAATAGTATAATGTAAGATGAGCAATTAGTCAGAGTACGTGGCTCTGAGAAGATGCACTGTATAGGCAGGGAAAGCAAACCTAATGAACCTCACAGTGTCCAGGAGAGCAACCAGAGGCAACTCATGAATACCCAATTACTAATCCTCACCAAAAAATGACCAAAACGCCAAGGACAAATCATCTGAGAAATAACAGTGGCTAACTGGGATTGGTATGACTGTAGAAGTGCAGTGTTCTTAGCGGTCTACTTGTCACCTTTCTTGCACCTCACCTAAGGTTTTCTCTTACACTTCTCAAAGATCAGAATTGATCTTTGTTGCTATGATCAAAATCTCAGGTGATGATATTAATAATGTGGTATTAACTGATAAAAGTATAATTAAAAAGTAGCACCACCCCCACTTTAACAATAGTTAACTTGAGTATTGGGATTCTGGGTCATTTTCAGTTTTGTTTTTTTTTTTGCTAATTTCTAATTTTTTAATTTAAATTTTTAGCCAGGTGCAGTGGCTCACACCTATAATACTAGCACTTTGGGAGGCTGAGGTGGGTGTATTCCTTGAGCTTAGGAGTTCAAGACCAGCCTGAGCAAAAGCAAGACCCCATTTTTTTCTACTAAAAATAAAAATACTAGCCCGGTGAAGTGGCAGGTGCCTGTAGTCCCAGCTACTCAGGAGGCTGAGGTAAGAGGATCACTTGAGCCTAAGAATATGAGGTTGCCGTGAGTTATGATGCCATAGTACTCTACCCAGGGTGACAGAGACTCTGTCTCAAAAAAAAAAAAATTGAATAGACAAATTTTAGTTTTTAAATTTTAAATGTTTCAAACAAAAAATATCTCAAAGTCTAGGGAGGTAGAAGAGTGATTATGTAAAAGAATGACTTTGGGGGGAACATAGTGACATGACGCCCCACCCTCAAATGACTTTTGCTCTTCATAATTTTCTGTTGAATTTTTATTTTATTTTTTACCAGAATCACATCACTTTAATAACTTTACAGTTTAAACTTTAAAAATATTAACTCTGAGAGTTTTAAAATCTGGATGGGGTTCATAAGTATGAGTTATATTATTTTATGAATTCCTTTACTGTTTGAAATCATTTTATTATTTTAAAAAACTGCAAAATCAAAAATAGTCCAACAAAAAAGTACTTTAAATAGAAATTGTATGAATCAATTGCTAGGTCAGGTTGTGATAAGCCCAGGTAGAAGGGGAACCCTTATACAAATACTTGTGGCAATTCTACAAATAACCTTTTATTCTTTCTACTCCAAACTCCTTTCAAACAGATAAATCCCATTAAGACAGTAGCTCCAAATTTTATTCTAGAATTTTACTCTTTCAAACAGAAAAGACACAGAAGTGATACAGAATAGGGAAGAATAAGCTCAAATGTAAATAATTTGCCCAAGAAAATTGTGAGAATACACAAAAACCAATCAGGCCAAAACAGTCATGCATTGCACTCAAAAGAATAAAAAGGAACTGCCAGGAGGGATAAGACTCTGAATCTTATAAAGTCTCTTTACCTGAAAAACAACACTGCTTAGCTTTTATTCACCCCAAGTTCTGGAGTTGAGATTTTAGAAAAATCTTTGAAAAAACCAAGGACCCACAATTGTCTAGACAGAAGTGATTAAAATACAAGCTAACGTTCCAACTAAGCCTTAGACAAGGTAAAGGATACAATTAAAGTTTGTTCTGGAAGTGGTAAGGAAAGAAAGAGCTAACTATACAGGTGAGACAGGGGCTGCAGGAATGGCTTCAGGACCAAACAAAGGGAAGGTCAGCATAGCTTGAATTTCATAGACCAGATAATGAATGCATACATGCATGTGTGTAATATACATATAACTAAGATCTCTCTGCATTCTCTGAAATCGGTATGATCCCATTTAGACACAGGGAAAACTCCAAGGAGTGAAAGGACATTAGACCAAACTGGAGGTAGGAAAACCCTTCCCAGTCCAGCACTAGGTTAATCGAGGGAGCGCCACAAAAACTTGTCTCCACATGGAAGATTGGAGAACTATGGAAAATGTAAACACACTATCACGCCTACCAAATCACACCATAGTATTCACATGCCTGCCTAGGAATATATAATACCAGCCATGCAAAGGAAAAATGGTAAACTGAAATAGTTTAAAGTACAAAACTCTTGAGACATCTTGATCCTATTTTAAAAAAAAAACCATAGATAACTTGGAAGTAGTTTGATTTGAATTGTTAGGATAAACAAACATGAATAAGTAGGAAGATTCTCACCTGAAAAGGGAGGACAGAAAGGCTAAACCTCTTGCCTGAAAACAGAATTGGTGTTGTTGGACAAACAAAAGTTACATTTTGCAATTAAAAAAAAAGACGGTTTCTAGAGTCAAGATCAAGAAGATCAAGGAAGAAAGTTGGGATAACTGCTGTAGAGCTGAGAGTCTATCTTTTCTAAATAGTGAAGGTGTGAGGCTCTCCTATCCCAATTTTCCAAGAAGGAGATATAGTTACAGTCCTCACAGGCATATGGGGCATCCTTTGTGGCAACCACAAGAATTATAGTTTTGTGTTTACTGGCATAATTTTTGATTAATGCCTGTATCTTATCAGACTGAGAAGTCCTGGCATGGGTGGGAGAGAAATAACATGTTATTTTGGTCACTATTGTGTCCCTAGTACATAGTAGAGTCTCAACATTTCATGGTTAATAAATAAACACAATTCTTCTTTTTTTTTTT
>NW_003852537.1:2054051-2066562 GCF_000181295.1 Otolemur garnettii | reverse complement strand
GTGTGTGTGTGTGGGGGGGGGAGTGTTGTAAAAAAGATCAACAACACAGAGGATCAATTCAGGGAATCCAATAGCTGAGTATCAGCCATTTCAGAACGACCAAAGAAAGGAAATGGAGGAGAAGAAATTGCTGAAAAGTAAAATTCATTCATTCAGTACATACTTATAGAGCTGAGTGCTCACCACATATCAGGTACTTTTCTAGGAACTAGGGATTCAGCTGTTAATCAGACAAAATTTCTGACCACATGCGGTTTGAGTCAGTTGGGAGCTGCAGACAAGAAAGCAAAACATCTCACCACATGCCCATTATGGGGTGACAGTGACACAAGGAAATAAGTAAGAAAGAGGACATTACGGGACATCCCCCCACCCCCACCAAGCAAGGGAATAAGTAAGAAAGAAGACATTATGGGACATGCCCCCCCCCCAAGCAAGCATGTCCCCATTATGGGACATGCCCCCCCACCAAGCAAGGGAATAAGTAAGAAAGAGGACATTATGGGACATGTCCCCCCCCCTAAAAATAGAGATACCTCATGACAACCAGGTGCACAAGAGGTACAGAATCATTGCCAGGCTGGACAGCAGCTCCAAAATGGAGGCATGTGGGGAAGTTATCCAAAGATATAACATGTAACAGCGTCCTGGAATATCCTGGAGGACTTCAAAGTTTAAGGGGACAATAAGTCATAGTGGTTTTATTGTTGTTCTTGTTTTGCTTTTTTGAGACAGCCTCACTCTAATGCCCTGGGTAGAGTGCACTGGCATCAGCCTAGCTCACTGCAACCTTAAACTCATGGGCTCAAGTGATCTTCCTGCCTCAGGCTCCTAGTAGCTGGGACTCCAGGCATCACCACAATGCCCAGCTAATATTTCTAGTTAAGTAGAGAAAAAAATCTCATTCTTGCTCAGGATGGTCTTGAATTCCTGACCTCTCAGAGTGCTAGGATTACAAGCATGAGCCACTATGCCTGGCCAATAAAATCTAGTTTTAAAAACAAAAAAAATTAAAATTTGTTCAAAAAGATGAATTATAGAATACTACTTAACTCCTTAGTGGATGATATTTTCATTGCCATAATAATACAAATAATGTATTACTATTCAACCCTTACAAATAATAGGTAGAACAGAATGTAAATCTTCAATCTTGCTTACATAAAAGTAATATTGCAGATGACAGATTTCAATAGGTAGAAGGAATACTCAAGGGAAAGTTACAAGTGTCAATATCCTTTTCTTATGAAAATGTGGTTGGAGATAATATATCTAGTTGACTTATTAAAAAAAAAAGTGAAAGCACATTACATAATGACAAACAACCAAAGAACTGAAAAGACTGATATTACTAAACTGGAGCAGAGAATATTAATTAGATCTAGCCTATCTTGTGTCTATGACCATAAATCATTAAATCATGAGATAATAATTTGAATTTGATAAATTGAGTGATATAAACACACATATTAGAAGAAATAGCTAGAAGACATAAGAAAATAGTTGTCTCAAAGGTGAAAAAAGGAAGGATGGGAAATAGTGGCTTTTCATTGTTGTATTCAATTCTGTTTTTTTTTTTTTAATATTATTTGCTTGAATTAGTTTGACTAAAATTTCAAATTTTTATTTTAGAAAATTCCTTTGACACAAATGTAAACTGCCCTCCTATCCTACTGCCCACTGCCCTGAAGAAAATCTCTAATGAGGAAAGCAAGGCTACCTCCTATATTAATTTCAGAATAATTTCAGTGGCAGGTCCTTCATGTTTCAGGTCAGACATGATAGATGAAGAAGGGGCTTAGTGTAAAGGTTAATTCTGTCTTTACAAGAAGTCATTAATGGTGATGATCATGTATATTCTGAGAGGTTATGGAAGATGGAAGCAAGAGTAAGGAATTCTTTTTTATTTTTTTAAAATTTATTAGAGATAGAGTTTTACTTTGTCACCCTTGGTAGAGTTCCGTGGTGTCACAGCTCACAGCAACCTCCAACTCCTGGGCTTAGGCGATTCTCTTGCCTCAGCCTCCCAAGTAGCTGGGACTACAGGCGCCCGCCACAACACCTGGCTATTTTTTTGTTGCAGTTCGGCCGGGGCCAGGTTTGAACCCACCACCTTCAGTATATGGGGCTGGCGCCCTACTCACTGAGCCACAGGCACTGCCCTAGAGCAAGGAATTCTTATCCTTGGAAAGCTGGCTAAAGCCAGAACTTGAGCCCTGCCCATTCCAAAGTTAAGCCAGCACTGGCCTTGACCAGGTATGCTCAGTGATGACTTTTCTCTTGGAAAAGACTTGTACAGTTATGCTGAAATCCCCACAGCAGAGAGGTTGAATAAATCAGGACCTCACCTTGCCACTCCACCATAATCCAAACCTTCTTCTCCACGGAATTTCACCATTAGTCGCTTTTTCAAGTCTTTTGGTCGCATCTTCATTATCTGGCGATAAGACTCCTATGTATCAAAATTATAGCTTCAGAGAGGACATTTCTTATTATTCAAGGTATAAAAAGTTTAAAGCTTATTGATAATGGAGTCTAATTAAAAATGAGCACTCATTCCCATGTCATAGTCCCATGATTCCTATTCTGAATGTCTATTTGGCTGCTTCATCTGGATATTCTATCCTCTTTCCTCCCACAGTTCTCTCTCAGAGACACATGGTGCCAGGTGACAATACACTTAAACAAAACGTATTATCTCCATCTTCAGTACAACACTAAGGACTTAAGGACAAATCTCACTAGAGTTGACTTTCTCTACTTATATAATTTCAGTGTACCCTATAAACAATTATGTAATTTAATCAAAATGAAGATGACATTAGTGTCTGAATATTAAAAAATTCTGAGCCTGTTTTTACACCATTTCCCACTGAGTTGAAATGCAAGATGGGGTTTTAAGAAAAACATAAAGTACCTTACCCAAAGATGGAAAATGTGGCCAGCTTAATGTTCCCTCAGATTCAGCATTTTAAGTGGACATAGCTAAATGTCTATAGATGTTTGCATGATGATGCACTTAAGAATTTTTTTTCATGCTTTAAATTTAATGCAATTCAAACTCTAGCATCTCAAGGGGGGGTGGAAAAATGATCTGGCTATAAAATGTCAGTAAGTCAGCTCTCTTCTATGGCAACCAGTAAAGACTGCTCAGTGGCTAAAACTGGGCACAGCAGCTGATCCACTTGTCTACCACTCAGGCCCAGCCCTTGCTGGGGAGAAGGCACATGGCCTCCCAGGGCTCCCTCTGTAGCTATAGCCCAGTGAGAATCTGTGCTCACTTCTTGCCCCATCTCAGGTGATCATTTCTACCAATGTCTCCACAAAGGAGGGTACAATTTGCCCAAATACAGTAGAGGTTATAACTTATGATCATCTTTCCTAAGCTCAGTATGTTTAGGGACCTGCTCCTACAGGGGAGCAGCATAAGAGCAGAGCCCTCCCAGAGCCACCTACTACTCCTGTTCTCCTGGGAGATGGCAGGGTAGCCACCAGCCACTGTGCTGCTCTGAGGAGTGCCATTACACTCCGGTCCCCAATCCCTGGGCCATGGAATGGTAAAGGAACTGGATTGCACAGCAGGAAGAGAGTGGCAGGCTTGTGAGCAAAGCCTCATCTGTGTTTATAGCCACTTGTGTTACCGCTTGAACTCTACCTCCTGTCAGATCAGCAGTGGCATTAGATTCTCATAAGAGCACGAGCCCTGCTGTAATCTGTGCATGCGAGGGAGCCAAGCTGCGCTCCTTATGAGAATCTAAAGTCTGATGAATGGAGGGGAGATGTAATACACTTGAATCACCCTACTCCACTCAGGTCTGTGGAAAAACTGTCCTCCATTAAACTGGACCCTGGGGCCAAAAAGGTTGGGGACTGCTAGCATGCACGGGGACAGGAAGGGGATTACTTGGTCTGAGGGAAAGGTGCAGGAATATATACCCTGTGTGATGCAGGTAAGTGGGTTCCCACTATGATTAAGTACCAGTTTCTGTATGAACCTCTTGCTTCTTGCCTCAAAAGTTATCTAGTGTTTAAACTTTCACCAAAGGAGGGATTATAGCTCTCTATCTCTCTCTCTCTACCCAGGCTTTAGTCCTACTAAACCCTGTAGTTCACTTAGTAATGAAATCAGTTTCTGCTCACTGAAATATAGAAACCACCCACAGACCAGTTCATCTGAAGTACCCCCTTTTAGACAAAGGAGTTCACTTAGAAGTGAAGCTTTGGCTGAATAGCCTCCCTTGTTTCTTTCTTTCTTTCTTTCTTTTTTTTGAGACAGAGCCTCAAGCTATCCCCCTGGGTAGAGTGCCGTGGCATCACAGCTTACAGCAATCTCCAACTCCTGGGCTCAAGCGAGTCTCCTGCCTCCATCTCCCAAGTAGCTGGGACCACAGGTGCCCACCACAACGCCTGGCTATTTTTTGGTTGCAGCCATCATTGTTGTTTGGCGGGCCCGGGCTGGATTTGAACCTGCCACCTTCAGTGTATGTGGCTGATGCCTTAGCCACTTGAGCCACAGGTGCCGAGCTGCCTCACTTGTTTCTTAAGAGGGCTAAACAGTCTATGCCTGACAGTCAGAGGCACTGGATTCTATACCTCAAATATTTCTTCTCTGGATACTTCAATTCGGCAATGTCCAGCTTGGGGCTGCTGAAGTGATAATTCATGTCTGAGGACCTTTAGTTTCTGGACTAAATCTCGTTCGTATCTCTGGGCAGGAAGTTCCTCATCTTCCAGAGAGCCTTCGCTAGGCAGGGGCAGCGGCTGGCTGGGCTCCTTGAGTTGGCACTGGTGACTTAAGAAGAAGAGAAGCATAAAATCATTCCAAAAGCCACTGCTGAGGCAGCTATGAACAATGCCCACACATCAGGAACTGGGGGAGAGTTCAATGCACACAACTTCTGGTAGAATTTGTTTCCCTGATGACATAAATATGTCCCTAGCTGTGGAAAAATTACTGATAGTCACCATTAGCCAAAATATAGGTCTAGGATATAATAAAGGCAATATCATAATTCCAAGTAACCACCTATCTTGTATGGTATTACTACAAAGAGAAATTGATGTCATTTATCATACATCTATCACATTCACATCATTAGATGCACCTCACAGTTAGAATGGAGTTAATGGGGGAAATGTAAAAGGAGATAACAGCAGAGAGAGGCAACATGCACAGGAGCAAACAGCTGCAGTGACATCTGATGATAACCACTCCTCATTTTTGTCACTAAGAGATTTCTAAGCCCACTTAGTAGGAGCTAAATTTCATTAAAATAAAAGAACAAGGACTAGTAGAGTGCCAAAGTGGCATTTGTCACTAATGCCGCATAGAATGGTAAGTTATGAAAGCTATGTGGGATGTTTTGTTTTGAGAACACAATAAACCTGAAACACTTAGTATGGGACCCAAGACAATTCCCAGTTCTGAGTTTCCAATAATGACAGCTCATGGACAGGCTCAGCAAGCAGCAGTCTCAATGACTCGCCCTTCCAGAGCATGGGGCATAGGCACTAAGGAAAAACCTTGCTTCTCAGTCTAAGGGTCACACATGTTATTAGAGTGCTGCCTGAGGAAGCCTCTTTAATGAGAAACTGGTTGTAAGTAAGAAAAGGGTAGCAACAACATATGGCTTTAGTACTTTTCAGGACTAATTTAAGAGTTTCAAATATGCAATTGTCCACCAAATATTTACCATTATTTGGTTGATGCTTATTATTCAACAAACAGTGCAATAGATATGTTAAGAAAAATATTAGTACAAAAAACCATTAAATTATAAACGAAAAAAGTCAACAAAATGTTTCTTTAAGGCTTACTTCATGATGTGGTGTAACCTCGGATCTGTAAACTGGGTAGTTCGGTTATTATGATCTACAAAATATATTCTCCCAGAAACTGTGCTTCTGACTTCCCAACCTGGTGGCAGTGGTCCAAGTTCATCACAATTCACACTGTTAAGGTCTCTACCAAAATGGAAGATACAGAAAGGTTTGTCCAACTGGGTATGGAGAAATAAGACCAACAATTCACCAACAGGAGCCACAGAGGTCCCTTAGCAAAGCGTCTGTGTCCCCATTCTGCCAACATGGACAGTCATGATGCTACTTACGCCAAACCCCACTCAGTCCAGGCCTCTGCTGCAAATAGCAGCAACATCTGACAGGTAAAAATGGAGCTTTCAGAGCTTATAACCATGTTAAGAACAGGGTCTACCTGAGGAACACCATTTTTTATATGACAGAGGGCCCAAATAGTAGGAAATATCTTAGTGCTGTCAGAAAACTATTTGAGCTCACAAGTTAAATTAAATGCTCAAGGTCAGAAAGGTTTCTTCACTGAAAAGCTCCCAGATGGCATCAAGTTTTTCAAGGCTGAGAGAGATGCATTAAAATGCATTCAAAACTTGACAATTCTAAACAGTTGCATCAGGATGAGGCATTCTTACTTTCAAGTCGGCTTCTTATTAAGCAAGTATTTTAAATTCTAGGCTCTTGATGAATTATTTCAATATAATCCATAGTCAGATGAGAGCACAGCATTACTGACCAAGATGCTTTTCTAATTAACACTAAAGCCTGCTGTTTCATACAGTAAGTACTAAAGAGACACCTCATTCATTTGCAGGTAATATTTCCATTCTAATTATAGATACTAAATCATAATTTTAACATAGACTTGGAAAATCAAAGACAGGAAGCTTATTCTCAGATGAAACAAATTATGAATCAAAAGGAAATGAGCATTACTAAAAATCTTATTAGGTAGTAATGCTATTCTAAAAGAAAAAAGCAAAGCAAAGCAAAAAAGAAACTTAACTCTGTTACAGGGTGGGGTGGGGGTCTCTCTGACCTGGGCTCAGATGTATGGCCTTGTAGAAGAAATTCGTATAGAAAAGCTTCATCTCCCCCAGGAATGGTCCCCAAGGGACTGAGGCAATAGGGACAGTAAAGTAGAAGAGAGAAAGGGTAATAGAGTCTTTATATTTCCTTTTTAAACTTTTTATTATGGAAAATTTTAAGCACATAAAAAACTAGAGAGAGACCATAATGAATTGCCATGTAACTAACTTCAATAATTATAAATTCCTGGTCAATCCTGTTTCAAACATATCCCTATTCACCCCCACCCCAACTTATCTGAAGCAAATCCCAGGCAACATATCATTTCATTCATCAATTGTTTTTGTTTTTTTGAGACAGAATCTCACTCAGTCGCCCTAGGTAGAGTGCTATGGCATCATAGCTCACAGCAACCTCAAATTCTTGGGCTCAAGTGATCCTCTTTGCCTTAGCCTCCCAAGTAGCTAGAACTACAAATGCCCACTACAACACCCAGCTAGTTTTCTTATTTGTAGTAGAGATGGGGTCTTGCTTTTTCTCAGGCTAGTTTCAAACTCCTGAGCTCAAATAATCCACCTGCCTCATCCTCCCAGAGAGTCCTAGAGTCCTAGGATTACAGGTATGAGCCACCATGCCTGGCCCATTCATCAATATTTTTAATTTAAAATGAGAGCAACATTATCTTGAAGGGTATTGGCTTTTCAAGTCAAAGCTGGAAAACTAGTTTTGATGGTGTGCACTTTAGAAAACCTACCTTGGTATCCTGGGGTCATGCCATGTGCTAACTCCAGTCTGTGTGTGCAAAAAGTAAACTTGTCCTTGTACTGTTGTTCTTTGTTCTGCACAAGAAATGAGGGGATACAATTAGATAAATTCATTTCCTAAGAGAGTTTGCAACTAATTCTCCAGGCTCTTATTGTGTTCTCTGCCATATCTAACTCACATTCCCCTTTCTTTGTAATTCTTCTCTCTGAGGTTATTAAATGACCACTCTCACTAGGACCTCATACTGCCCTTTCTAGACACTGCAAATACTGTCATCTAGCCTACTTGGCATCATAGTGCTCTTTGGTATTCATTTGCCTAAGATTTTTACATGATTTCTAAACTGGGAGCACTTTCTGAAAACTCATGAACAGCAAGATTTATTGCCATCTTTTTCCAGCTATCTTTACACTGTCACAACCAGCAAATGGCATAACCACACACACATCAGCATTTATGCCACATGCTAATAACTAAGAAAAGTTCAAAAAATAAAAGGTCTCTGAAACACTGCAGGAGACACTAGCCATGACAGGATTAATTCTCTCACCATAGCCTTCTGGCAGTTCTGGTGACTGGTGGCCATGCGGTCGGTTCTGAGGTGTCTGTAATGAACCTCGCACCTCAGGATTTCGAAGTCGCTGTGCCTGAAGTCTTTGATCTTGACTTGGGGACTCCACAAACCTGCAATTCCCTCCACCAGCAGCAGCACCAGTACTGTCTGTGTAAGGGGCTGGTTCCTCCATGAAGCAGCTAAGCGGCCTTCCCGGCCCTGAGTCCTCATACACAGTTCTGAGAGGGAGAAGGGCAAATAGGCATGACAGCACCAGCCCAGCACTCAGAGACCCAGCCAACATGGCACATGCCCATTTTGCTTTCCTTTAACAATTTAGAGTATTCCAAGGGCTTGGTTTTGTAAAATTCATCAAGTCTCATTCAAAAAGAAAGACAAACTCTTTCAAGAGAAAGAGGTGGCCAAAGGGAGCCATATTTAAAGCATCATCAAGGCCACCGCAGGGTAGAGTGGAATGACTGGAAAAACTAGCCTTGTAAAATAAGGAACTCATGAAATGAGGTTTCATTTTTCTTGATTTAAAATCAAATCCAAATAGTCCACTTTCTTCTTCTTCTTCTTATTTTTAGAGACAGAGTTTCACTTTGTCACCCTCGGTAGGTGCTGTACCATCACAGCTCACAGCAACCTCTAACTCTTGGGCTTAGGTGAGTCTCTTGCCTCAGCCTCCCAAGTAGCTGGGACTACAGGCACCCGCCACAATAGCCGGCTATTTTTTTTGTTGCAGTTTGGCCAGGGCGGAGTTTGAATCTGCCACCCTTGGTATATGGGGCCAGCACCCTACTCTATGAGCCACAGGTGCTGCCTGAAATAGTCCACTTTCCTTGTTATTTTACTCTATAATGGAACTATTGGTTATACAAGATACCACAATGCCTTAACCAAGTACTTTCCAAACATCAGTCTTTAAGCAATTTTGAAGACAATTTACCTTAATAGGAAATACATTTTAAAGAATCTCTTAGATTCTTTAGATTCTAAGGATTCTCTAGGATTCTTTAGATTCTCCTAGATTCAATCTCTTAGATTGAAAATTATAAAATATCTACATAAGACTGAGAAACTAGCACAACAAACTGCTCCCTCAAACCCACTGCCTGGTCATAATGATCAGAGGCTAAGGCAGCAGACAACTCAGCATGCATCACACAGTTTTACGTACCCTTCATTTTCTAACAGTCCTCTGCAGTCCACCACTGGGCCACCAGTGCCTATTCTGTCTCGAGTCTGTAAACTTACTAAAACAGAAGAATGGCTTGCGTTAAACTCCAGCAGTGTTTTATACAATTATAATACAGTGAGCCATTGTAAATTCTAATTTATGTACGATATCCTAAGAATGAAGAGGCATATGTACACAGACACACATATACTCCTCCACCTTCAAAGATGAAGCATCTTACTCCAGTAGCTGCTTCCCACCACCTACCACTTGGCATACTCTTTGGAAACCAGGAGCAGAAAAGGGCGCATTTCTCATGGACTCCATAACAATAATAATTTAACATTCAGCCCCTCTAAGGTACCTTATTTTTTTTTTTTTTTTTGAGACAGAGCCTCAAGCTGTCCCCCTGGATAGAGTGCCGTGGCATTACAGCTCACAGCAACCTCCAACTCCTGGGCTCAAGCGAGTCTCCTGCATCCGCCTCCCAAGTAGCTGGGACCACAGGCGCCCGCCACAACGCCCGGCTATTTTTTGGTTGCAGCCGTCATTGTTGTTTGGCGGGTCCGGGCTGGGGATTCGAACCCGCCACCTTAGGTGTACGTGGCTGGCGCCCTAGCCGGTTGAGCCACAGGTGCCGAGCCAAGTACCTTATTTTTAAAAAAAATTTTTGACTTAGATTTCATAAGGACATAGAGAACCTTTTAGTATCTACAAAGTCTAGATGAATCTAAATATTTATTATCTATCTCCACTATGAATAAGACATTTACAAAGTTGTTTTCAGTTGGCTTTCTTCCCTGGCACATCCCTCCACAAAGAAAAAGAAGAAATCACAAGCAGGAAAGTACTAAGTGAAGAACTTCCTCATTATTATTGTGTCCAGAATGAATATCCACTGCTCATTTATCTTGGTTCGAGTCTACATAAGACAATACTTAAAAAATTTGGAGTCATAAAATTATTCTAGTGTATTGTCAGGACACTGTTTTCTTTGATTCCTTGTAATTCATACAGTCTGAAAGATTACCTCTAATCAACACTCTGTAATGTTACCACATAAAATTATTCCAGTGTATTGTCAGGACACTGTTTTCTTTGATTCCTTGCAATTCATACAATGTGAAAGATTACCTCTAATCAACACTCTGTAATTTTACCACATTTTAATTTTTCATTCTAAATACCATAAGCCTGTGACTCCACAAGTCATATTATATGGAACTCTTCGCAAATCATCTTTGCTTTTTACCTATATGATGGGTTTTCCAGAAGAAACTATTTTACCAACTCTTGTATATGTGGTCACCATTCTTATCATCTACCCTGGGATAATACAAGGACAAAGTCATTGTCCATCAATGTGATAATTAAAATTACATTTAAAATTATAACCATAAAAATCTTTCTGTACTCAAGTCATTTTAACTCTAAATTACTGGGGGAAGGGAATTAAATAAAATAATAAGGTGCCTGTAGTCCCAGCTACTTTGGAGGCTGAGGCAACAGACTCGCTAGAACCCAAGAGTTTGAGGTTGCTGGGAGCTGTGATGCCACGACATTCTGGCAACAAGGTGAAATTCTGTCTCAAAATAAATAAATAAATAAATAAATAAATAAAATTAAAAAAATAATAAAAGCTACATAAGACAAAATTTTTTTAATGCTGAAGAGATGGCCCCAGTATGTGGTTTATCCTTTGAAGTATGTCAGCACTGTCAGTGCTTGTGTGTTTTCTCAGCAATGAAGAGCTGAATATTAAGTTCTGTAAAAGCATCTCTTTATACAGACGAGAAAGTTCTTACCCACTATTTGGCCACGAACTGCATCAGTATCTGAGGGATTTAGTTTGCATAGATCCAAACGCTGGTCTGCAAACAAACAATTCAAAACTTAACCCAAAGAATGTTAACTAGGGAGGAAGGAAAGAATTCTGTATTCAGCATTCAAAAAAAAAGAAAAATGCCTAAGCTTTCTTCATTTGCATTAAACGGCAGAAAAAAATGTTTGGGTCTTACATCCAGTATCTTTTAATCTGCTGATGGCATTGGAAAGTAACCGCACGCAACCCAGAAAACCGGCTCCCTGTTTCTTGTGAATTTTCTTGTGGTTCCACACACTGATGGTTATAGAATCAGTTTTCCCAACATACCTGGAAAGAACATGCAAACTCATTTTGTATTTCTGAGTTATGATATATCACTGACATTTTATCTAATTAAGAAGCCTTATAAAATAATGTTGTTGGCTCTATATTCCATGTAACATGTAACAGGCATTCAATAAGCGCACACATGTACTCATCTCCGTTGGCTAGGAAAAAGAACTACAACCAGTTATATAAACAGCATGTAGATAACCATGTGATAATAATAATCTCAAAATAGAGATTTACTATACTGTAATAGTTCCATAAGATAATGACATATGATTCATAAGTTCCCACCAGTAAGGTTTAATGTAGAATACTAGTTTGCAAAAAGGGACTACTTATGAGGTCAATTAAGTTCGTGAACTCAGTCTCTAAAAACTGCTACATACCTCACTGTTGAACATTACTACCAGTCACCTTCAAGGTAGTCCCCTTGGGAAGCAATGCATTGACATCAGTGCCTCGTCCACCCTTTAAGAAATTTTGGAGCTCTTTTTCTGGAATGGCCATCAGAGCTACTGTTGTATGACGGTGTGACAATTAAGTTCACAAACTCATCCTAGAAAAAGTGCTACATACCTCACTGCTGAATATCATTATGGTCACTATATAGCTATGGGGAGTACTTTAAAGGCAAACGTAGTGGTATTCACCAATGAGATATATAGTACTTTTTTTAGGATGAGTTCGCAAACTTTATTGTCCAACTTCATATAAACCCACAGATCCATTCAAAGTATACAAAAAGATTCTAGGACATTAAATCCTCTTATTCTTAATACAATGCAAGTCAACCATAGAGGGAAGGAAACTTTTAGGACAAGAATTAACAACCACTTTACAAGCCATTTCTAGAACCTCAGAAACCCTATCCATACACAGTACAATTTGTGTTAACTAAAAAACTCATAATGGGGCAGTGTCTGTGGCTCAAAGGAATAGGGAGCCGGCCCCAAATGCCGGAGGTGGCAGGTTCAAACCCAGCCCCGGCCGAAAACTGCAAAAAAAAAAAAAAAAA
>NW_003852537.1:2050222-2054031 GCF_000181295.1 Otolemur garnettii | reverse complement strand
AAAAAAAAAAAAAAAAACCCACAATGTTTTAGCATTATTTTCATGAAAATTTCTTAGCAGGAATATGAAAACATATGTACATAAAATAGTAGTCTTCAATGCACAATACGCATTTTGAATGAATATAAGAAATTGTCTGAGGCCAGGCACTGTGGCTCACGCTTGTAATCTTAGCACTCTGGGAGGCCAAGGAGGGTGGATTGCCAGAGCTCAGGAGTTCAAGACCAGCCTGAGCAAGAGCAACACCCTGTCTCTAAAAATAGCCAGGCATAGTGGCAAGTGCCTATAGTACCAGCTACTTGGGAGGCTGAGGCAAGAAGATTGCTTGAGCCCCAGAGTTTGAGGTTGCTGTGAACTATGATGCCAGGGCACTCTACTGAGTAGAGTGTGATTCTGTCTCAAAAAAAAGAAAAGAAAAGAAATTGTCTGATGGCTTATATACATTTGATCGTGTAAAATTGTATTTTCTCTTGCAGGAAACATACTTGTACTAAAAAGCAAAAATCTCAAAAGTCAACAGAAATATGTAATCATAAGAAAGCATTTTTTAGGCCAAAATTACCAGTAGGCTTATGGTTTTACTAAACAACAGTAGCTTGTAGGTTATGTGAACTATGGTCTGTTTTCTGCTAAAATGGCCAGGAAATTGAAAAGTTTGAGGATCACAATTACAGAACCAAACCATAAAAATCTAAAATGCCAACACAAGAACTTCCATGTATGTGAGTTCTAAAATGTATTCATTTGGTCATCCACTTTTGTTATCAAAAAATGTAGTTCTTTTTTTCCCTTAAATGTTTCCCTTAAAACCAGACATCTACTTTTCTGCCACTCCCCAAATGGCCTACACAATGTTCAACTCACAGATCATAGTGCTGGTTCCACTTTGGGTCCAATGTGTTTTTCACGGTGTCGGTTGAGTGGCACTGCCCAGACCCATCCACAACAATCTTTGCAAAGGGGTCAGGGAGTCCTAGAGGAGAGAGGACAGTCACACCTAGATGAGACTATGGATCTATCAGTATGACACAGAACACCGTCTTTCAGGCTACTGAGAACTCCAAAATTATCTAATTTGGTAAAGAAGATTACCCTTGGACATTTTATTCTCTAGTTTAAGGCAAGTTTCAATCTGCAACATAAGTCATTTCTGTTTATCTTTCTGAGAGAGACAACTTAATATGCCTCTACTCTCAGATTTTTTAAATTTTTTTTTTTTTTTTTTGAGACAGAGCCTCAAGCTATCCCCCTGGGTAGAGTGCCGTAGCATCATAGCTCACAGCAACCTCCAACTCCTGGGCTCAAACGAGTCTCTTGCCTCAGCCTCCCAAGTAGCTGGGATCACAGGCGCCCGCCACAACGCTGGGCTATTTTTCTTTGGTTGCAGCCGTCATTGTTGTTTGGCAGGCCTGGGATAGATTTGAACCTGCCACCTTAGGTGTATGTGGCTGGCGCCTTAGCCACCTGAGCCACAGGTGCTGAGCCTACTCTCAGATTTTTTGAGGAAAGAAAAGAAAACTATAAAAACAGGCTTAAATTCAATTTCCATTTCTAATGATCACTAAATGGGGTTACAAAAAAAGGTATGAGAAATTAATTGCATTTTCTAAAAAATAAGAATGCCCATAAATTGTATTTACTGATCTTTGCCTATCTTATTCATCAGGTCTTAATTTGGTACGTCCCTGAATGATAGAGTTGGACAGGTTTATTAGATCAGAAGGTGGCAAGGGTAATGGTTTTCGAGATAGACCTGGGTGTGAGCCACCCTGCTGGAGTTTCCTAGCTGTTTGGAGAAAGCCTTGTTAGAGCCTAAGTTTCTTCATCTTTAAAGTGTGAACAATACCATTTAAGAGCTGTGAAGCTTTCTTGTGAAGATCAAGAAGTGTGAGAAGAATTTCATGCTTCAAGCGCCTATAGGTAAATTTCTTACCGTTAAAGAGTAATTCATTCTTTCCTTTAGAAAAGGATTTTCTATTTATTTTTGCAATTCCTTTAATTACAGAGCTTTCAAAATGTGATTTAATTTGTAAAATTTAATTAACAACTTTACCGAAACCTAGCTATTTGACAGAAAATATCCCATTTGTATTTGAGCTGAGAGCACTTTACCCAGCAGAAAGGAACATCCCACTGCGTGAGAAGGCAGAGAAAACAGAGGGTGGCTAGACTGGGGCAGGGAGAGACAGGCTTGGGGTATGATTTAAAATTCTGTGCCCTTGAGCTAAGGAGTTCCAGTGTTATAGTCAACTGGAAAGTAAAGTTTGACAAACCACGGATTCCTATTCAGTAAAGGGCAGGACTTTTAGAAGAACATACCTAATATTTTTTAAAATGCTTAAAATTTCAGAAATACATGAATAGCATTAATATTGTAAGAGCAAAAATGAGTGTTTACTTACTGAAGAAGTCTTTCTTTGCAAGGTTCTTGGCACATAATACTAAAAACAAATAAAAATTACTAAGGTTAGCATTTATAGGTAAGATTTTCAACATAACTAGTCTGTATTTACAATGAAAAAAAGACTATAAACATTACCTTTGCCAATGATTTGTCTTTCAAATTTAATATCACATTAAACAAAAAACCAACTATTTTAAAAGTATTTTCTCTTCAAATTTGAGACCAATTAAAATAAATAGAAAATGCTTTAGTTTAAACTTAAAATCTTAAACATATATAGATGGATTTATCAACATACTCTTTTACTGTATAGGGTCACATAAAAACCACTTCAACTACAGAGTTTAAGTATTTATTCTCTATAGCTATTGCTAACAACAAAAGGAATTATGTATTTTTTATATTCTGACAAATAATATAATTTTATAAATGTAAACTTTGGGATGTTGGAAATTAGAAAGCAAAGGGAGAGTGGTAGAAAATATAGGGCCATCCTCAGAGTGTTGTGAAAAACAGGTCCCCAGTGTGGTGACTCAACGCCTGTAATCCTAGCACTCTGGGAGGCCAAGGCGGATGGATTGCCTGAGCTCATGGGTTTGAGATCAGCCCAAGGAAGAGCGAGACCTAATCTCTAAAATATAGCCGGACATTGTGGCAGATGCCTATAGTCCCAGCTGCTTGGGAGGCTGAGGCAAGAGAATCTGCTTGAGCCCAAGAGTTTGAGGTTGCTGTGAGCTGTGACTCTAGGGCATTCTACCAAGGGTAACATAGTGAGACTCTGTCTTAAAAAAAGAAAGAAAGAAAAACAAATGACAAAATGTATGTTATGAATTTATCACAGTGTTGGTATATACAAATAGCTTTTAATGCTATTGTTATTGTTATTTTATTAATGAGGTAGCACCAATTTCTGTTGATTTTGTTACCAGACCTGGTTGCTAATACATAATGAAAGTTATTATCTCAAGGATGAATACACAAAAGTCTTATGGTTTCCTCTTTTATACTGCTTCACAAATTGTGCTAATTTTTAAGAATAGAATGCTTTATTAAGAACTTTCTTTATAAGAATATGTTCACATAATATATATTGTTCTGCAAATTTTCACTTAGCATTTTTTATATAACATCATTATCAAGATATACATATAATATAACATACAGTTCACCCATTTAAAGTATATAACTCAGTGATTTTCAGTACACTCACAGGTTTGGACGACTATCATCATAATCAATTTTAGAATACTTTTGTCATCCCCAAAAGAAATATCATACCCATTAGCATTTACTCCTCATTTAACCCCAAATTTCCCAGTCCTAAGTAACCCCTAATCTAATTATCTGAGGATTTGTCTATTCTGGGCATTTCATATAGATGGAATCATGCAGTGTGCGTTTTTTT
>NW_003852537.1:2037982-2049829 GCF_000181295.1 Otolemur garnettii | reverse complement strand
TTTTTTAGAGACAGAGTCTCACTTTATTGCCCTTGGTAGAGTGCTGTGGCGTCATAGCTCACAGCAACCTCCAACTCCTGGGCTTATGTGATTCTCCTGCCTCAGCCTCCCAAGTAGCTAGGACTACAGGTGCCCACCACAATGCCCAGCTATTTTTCATTGCAGTTTGGCTGGGGCCAGGTTTGAACCCACCACCCTCGGCATATGGATATAGCACATTTTCTTTTCTATTTATTAGCTGATGAACATTTGGGTTGTTTCTACTTTGGGGCTACTATGAATAATCCCCCCAAGAGGTTATGCAAATATATATTTTATTTCCTTTCATTATAAAGCTATGAGTGAAACTGCTAAGTCATAAGGAAACTCTTGTTTAACATTTTTAGGACCCTCTAGGCTGTGTTCCAAGGCATCTGTATTTTATATTTCCACTAGTAGCATATGAGGGTTCTAATTTCTTCTCATCCTCATTAATACTTGTTATTATCTGTCTGTGGTTTTAATTTTCATTTCTCTGATGACTAATGACTTTGATCATCTTTTCATGTGCTTATTACTGTGTAATAAGACCTACCCAAAAAATAAGCCCTAGCAGGATTTCTATGCATTTGTTAAATGTAAGCCCTACCCTGATAATAAGACCTAGTGATGGGCTATGCAGATACACTGCATAGCCATGCCCTATATTTCCCCGCAGAGCGGTAAGGAAGACTGGAATACCTTTTATCTGCCACAGCTCCTTTCTCCGAGCCGTTGGCACTTGCGAGGGTGCACGTGTGGCAACCGGTAGCAGGCATCCTATTGCACACATGCAAATGGCTAGGGGAAAGGAGTTCACGCATCACTAGCGCCAGCCCCACCAACAAGGTCAGCTCCCCCTGTCCGGTTCCAGAAGATGATGACTTAACTGTATTTGAATAAATGTAGATTGTTGTATTATACTTAATAAAAACAAGACATCCCCTGAAAATAAGCCCTAGTGTGTCTTCTTGAGAAAAAATAAATATAAGACAGTGTCTTATTTTCAGGGAAACATGGTAGCTATTCGAGTATCTTCTTTGAAGAAATTTCTTTTCCAATCTTGTTCTACTTTTTACATTGGGCTACTTGTCCTTTTACTATTGACTTGTGAGAATTCTTTATATATTCTTAATACCCTTATCAGGTTTTTTTTCTTTCTTTCCTTTCCTTCCCTTCCCTATACTTAACTTTCTTTCTTTTTTTGGAGACACAGACTCTCATTCTGTTGCCCAGGCAAGAGTGCCATGGCATTAGCCTAGCTCACAACAACCTCAACCCCCTGGGTTCAAACTATCTTCCTGCCTCAGCCTCCTAAGTAGCTGAAGGATATGTCAGGGACTACAGGTACCTGACATGATGTGGGCTAATTTTTCAATTTTTAAGAGAGATTGGGTCTCATTCCTGCTCAGGCTGGTCTTGAACTCCTGAGGTAAAGCAATCTACTCAGGCCTCACCCTCCCAGAGTGATAGGATTACAGGAGTTAGCCACCTTAGCAGGTATTTGATTTGCAAATATCTTCTCCATTCTTTGTGCTGCCTTTTTTATTTTCTTTATCTTTTTATGGAGACAGAGTTTCATTGTGTTGCCCTCAGTAGAGTACTGTGGCATCATAGCTCACAGCAACCTCAAACTCTTGGGCTCAAGAGCTTTTTCATTTTCTTGATGGTGTCCTTTGAAGCACCAGAGTTTTCAATTTTAATGAAGTCCAATTTATCTATTTTCTGTGGTTGTGCTTTTAGTGCAGCAGTTCTCAATCTGTGGGTCGTGACCCCTTTGGGGGTCAAATGACCCTTTCACAGGGGTCACCTAAGACCATCCTGCATATCAGATATTTACATTATGATTCATAACAGTAGCAAAATTACAGTTATAAAGTAGCAATGAAAATAATTTTATGGTTGGGGGTCACCACAACATGAGGAACTGTATTAAAGGGTCACGGCATTAGGAAGGTTGAGAACCACTGTTATAGTGCTGTATCTCAGAAGGCTGTACATGATCCAGGGTCTTAAAGATTTACTCTTGTATCTCCTTCTAAATATTTTTTTTTTTTTTTTGAGACAGAGTCTCATTATGTCACCCTGGGCAGAGTGCAGTGGCATCACAGCTCACAGCAACCTCAAACTCTTGGGCTTAAGCGAATCTCCTGCCTCAGCCTCCCAAGTAGCTGGGACTACAGGCGCCCACCACAATGCCTGGCTATTTTTGGTTGCAGTTGTCATTGTTGTTTAGCTGGCCCAGGCTGGGTTCGAACACATCACCCTCAGTGTATGTGGCTGGCATTGTAACCACTGTGCTATGGGCACCAAGCCTCCTTCTAAATATTTTATACTTTTACTTCCTCAATATACAGTTAAGTCTATGATCTGTTCTGAGTTAATTTTTTGGCATGCTGTGAAGAGACCCAACTTCAGTCTTTTGCAGGTAGATATCTAGCAGCTATACCATCACTATTTGTAGAAAAGATTGTTCTTCCCCATTAACTATTATCTTAGTATCCTTGTTGATAATCAATTAACTACAAATATGAGAGCTTATTTGTCCTCTCTTAGTTCTATTCTATTGATCCATAGGTCTCTCCTAGCACCTTGAATACCCTGTCTTGATTACCATGATTCTGTAATAAGTTTTGAAAGCATGAGTCTTCCAACTCTGTTCTTCTTTTTTAAGACTTTTGAATAGTTGGATTTTTTTTTTATCTGTTGAATTTCTATACTAATTTTAGGATCAGCTTGTCACTTTCTGCAAAAAAAAAAAAAAAACAGTCTGGATTTGACATGGATTAGGCTATATCTGTAAGTGAATTTGGGGAACACTGCCATTTTAATAATATTAAACTGCCTAATCTACAAACATGAAATTCTACTAATATAGGTCTTCTTTAAATTCTATCAACTTTGTTCTATAGTGTCCAGGGTCTAACTTATATTCTTCTTCTATTCAATTTGTTCTTTTTTTATTTTCTTTCATGTTACTACAAATGGAATTATTTTCTTAATTTTATTTTCAGATTGTTGATAATATACAGAAATACAATTGACTTTTGCATATTCATCTTATATCTTGCAACACTGCTGAATCGCAATACCGTTTTTGTGGATTTTTTTGAATGTTTTCTAGAAAACACGATGTCATCTGCAAATATAGTAGTATTATTTCTCCTTTTCTAATCTTGATGCTTTTTGTTTCTTTTTTTGCTTAATTGCCTACTCCCTTCAGTACAATATTGAATACAAGTGGTGGAATCCTTGTCTTATTCCTGACCCTAAGAGGAAAGCATTCGGTATTTTAACCATTAAGTTGTGGGGTTTTTAATAGACGTAGTTTATTAGATTGAGGAACTTTCCTTCTAAGTTTTAAGTGTTTTTATCACCAAGTGGTGTTAGATTTTGTTAAATACACTTTCTACATGTATTAAGATAGTCATTTGGTATCTGTCCTTTGTCTACTGATATGGTGTATCATACTAAATGATTTTCAGACATTAAACCAACCCTGAATCCTGAGATAAATTCCACTTGGTCATGGTGCACAGTCCTTTTAGTATATTACTATATTTGGTTTGCTGGTATTTAGTTGAGAAATGTTATGACTCTTGGCAGAGTCTGAAAATAAATCCTCTGTTTATTTGTATACTGCTAATGTCTAGCTCCATTGGAACGAGGACTGCATCATCTTTATTCACCACCCTATCCTTAGAGCCTGAGACAGTGTCTGGCACTCATGAGTTTTTTTTAATATCTACTAAATAAATAAATTAGGTAATAACCTGACTTTTTAAACTGTCTAACTAACCCAGTAGAATATAAGCAGCAAGAAGCCAGAAACAACAACCTTCTGTACCATTACACTCCTAGCACAGAACACAAGACCTGGTATAAATTAGTGCTCAATAAATGTTTGTTAAAATAAATGAATTACTGCTTGACCAAATGAGTAAATGAATACAATGGCTTTGCAAGAGCCATCACTGTGATGCGTCTAACTCCTACCCATACTCCACAAGGAGTCCAGAAGCTGGCTACTATGCACACTGCCACCTGATCGATCATGCTCTTCTGAACAAATTTAAGCTATTTCTTAAGGTATTATCAATGACATTTAATTGACAAAAAGAAAAAAAAACGTTCTGCAGTTTCAAACCAGAAGCAATATAACCATGAGGGAGAAATAAGGTATACATCAAAAAGAAGCAATAAAGTTCTCCAGAGGGCATTTGGAACTTTTTATTTGAATAAAGTTCTTATTAAGGAATAGTGATTTTTACGTCTTAAGGGATGACCTACAAGGATTTGTCACACTGTTACATTCTAAGAAAATCTATAACTGATACACATACTTGATTTTTAAATTTTAACTTTACAATGTTTTTTTTCTAATACCTTGTTCTGCCATGCAGAACTTACTGTCTCTGAAGTAGGATAACTTCCTGGGAGAAGAAGGAAGGCAGGCCTTCCAGGAAGCAATTTCCAAAGCTTCTATTTTCTTTTTTTTGGTTTCTTCCCACGTATTATAGGCTAGACCCCTCTGCTTTGGAAGATAAGAAAAGCATCTGATTTAAAGTCTATCCTATAGGACAATTTCTATCTCCAGATCTCATTTCTATCTTAAATAAACCCAGTGGATGTGTTTCAAACATCAGAGCAAAACACGGGCATGGAGAGTCACGGTAATTTTATAGGGAGAAGAGTATTTCTTTCCTCTGGCCATCGGAAATTTATTTAGAGTTTTCATTAAAGTTTTGTCTAAATACTTAAAGGTTGCTTGACGCCTGTTAGCTCAGTAGTTATGGTGGCAGCTATAAGAGCTGGTGGGTTCGAGCCCAGCCTGAGCCTGTTATACAACAATAACTACAACAAAAAAACAGCTGGACGTTGTGGTAGGCGTGCATGTAGTCCCAGCTACTTGGGAGGCTGAGGCCCAAGAGTTTGAGGTTTCTGTGAGCTGTGACACCATGGCACTCTACTGAGGGTGACACAGTGAGACTCTGTTTCAAATAAATAAATACTTAAAGTTATAATCCAAAAGTAACAGTTCCTAGATTAATTACTTAATGCTATCTCCTTAAACGTGTTTACTTTTTTGAAACAGAATCTCACTTTGTCACCCTCAGTAGAGTGTTGTGGTGTCATAGCCCACAGCAACCTCAAACTTGTGGGCTCGAGCAATTCTCTTATCTCAGCCTCCTGAGTAGCTGGGACCACAGGCTCCACGACAACGCCCAGGTATTTGCAGAGACAGGGTCTCACTCTTGCTCAGGCTGGTCTTGAACCTGTAAGCTCAGGCAATTCACCCACCTCGGCCTCCCAGAGTGCTGGGATTATAGGTGTGAGCCACTGCATCCAGCCAAACATGTTTAATTTTATTTTCAAATGCCTCTTATTTGAATGCCTTATATAAGATGATGTTTACTAATTCCAAACTTCAGGACTCAGTGTCCACTATCTCATTTTCTGAAAGGCTCTTGGTAATTTTACAACCAGGAACTAATAAGCAGTTGCAACTTGACTTTGTATACCACCCTGGGAAGCAGACTGTCTCCCAGGCAACCACTTGACTGACATGTCTGCTACAGACACAGACACTTAATGAAACTACCAATGGAATCACAGTGTATGGTTTGGAGACTTTGTCTTGTTTTGTGCAACTTTAAAAATACAATCTAATTCCCTTTAGTATAATTAATAATGGTAGCTAAAAGTTATTGAATTCTTAGTATAGTGTGTATAGGCACTATACTAAGTATCTGACATGCAGAATTGCTATCTTCAACATCACTATTCCATGAGACAGTTACTATTATTACATTCATTTTATTGATGAGAAAACTGAGTTTTAAAAGATTAAATAACTTGATCAACCAAAGTGATAGTTAGAAAAAGGTGCCTCTGAAAAGTGAATCCTTAAACTCTTGGGCTCCAGTGATCCCCTTGCCTCAGTCACCCAAATAGCTGGGATTATAGGCACCTGTCACAACGCCCAGCTAATTTTTCTATTTTTTTTAAATTAAATCATAGCTGTGTACATTAATGCAGTCATGGTGTACAATGTGCTGGTTTTATATACAATTTGAAATATTTTCATGGCATTTCCTTAGTTATTGTGTTAAGACATTTATATTCTACATTTAGTAAGTTTCACATGTACCCTAGTAACATGCATTGTAGGTGTGGACCCACCAATTACCCTCCCACCACCCATCCTCCCCCCTCCCTTTCTCCTTTCCCCATATTCTTGGGCTATAATTGGGTTATAGCTTTCATATGAAAGCTATAAATTTAATTTTTCTATTTTTAATAGAGATGAAGTCCTACTACTCCTGGTTAGGCTGGTCTCGAAATCCTCAGCTCAAGCCATCCGCTTGCCTCTGACTCTCAGAGTGCTAGGATTACAGGCATGAGCCCGGCCCCAAGCACTGTCCTAAGGACTGAGGATACCAAGATGAATAAAACAAACATGGGCTTGTCCTCAGGATTCTTTCCATGCATAAGGGTTTTACTTTTAAGGAAAGAAAGTAAACTAAGATGATTTTTTTTTTTTAAGCAAGTGCTTAAAATTGACTTCTCAAGCTTAGGATGTCTTCCTAGATCAGACAGTATAAAACTAAACCTTTCAGGAAGAAAATGAATTTTAACCCTTCCCAAAACCTGTCATTAGTTAAATTGGATATAATGACCTCCTTAGAGGTTAAATGAATTAACTCCATCCTGAGTTAATGGGGAAAGAACTCACATAAATCCAAACATCCTTACCCAACTGATTTTTGAAGACTTAACAATATAAATGTAGCTGTGATCACTTATATTAAAAATGATCTTTTGATGAAACCATTTTACACATGGCAATAATACTGAGACTAAAGGCGAGTTGAGGGATTTTATGGGAAGGAAACTGGAATTAAGTAATCTCATCTACAATCTGATCATCAGACCAGAACTAAAGCAAACAGGCTAGAGAAAAAAGTAATCATAAATAACAGCAAGAGAAAACAGTGTCAGCATTTTCTCTCTCTCAGTTACTGTGCCACCAAATGAGGCAGTATTAATTTGATGTGAGGAAAGGACAACAGAAAATCTGACAGTGTAGCAAGGTAACACTCTACAAAATCCCACACATCAGTATGAAAAACTCAGAAAGTACACAATCTTCTAAAGCAAAGTACCTTATAATTCTTTTCTATTTATCATTTCATAATGCTAGGTTCTACAACACTAAAGCATTTAATGACATTCTTTTGCATGGTTTTATCATAAAAGCTTTTATAATTATTTGGCTAATCATTATTCATCTCACAGTGTAAGTCTGGGTGAAATCATTATGCTTAATTTAGTGGAGAAAAACAGTAGCTCAGAGAGATTAAGCAACTGCTCAAGGTGACCTCACAAAATTAGTGATGGAGATAAGAATTGATCCATCTCATGAATGAAAACCACAGTTCACTGAATTATGCTACTTCATCAGACAACTAAGCATTAAAAATAAAACAATATGTGACATTAAAGTTTTCAAATCAAAGTGGCCAAAAGTAGACTCATAAAATCATTGAAAACTTTTAAAAAGTCAATTATGACTCAGCAATTTACCCTTAAGTATGGACTCAATGCAAATGCACTGGTACAATTGTTCACCACATAGTTGAAGGGTGCCAGCAGCATGGTTCATAATATTCAAAGACCGACTTGTAAAGATATCCATCACCAGTACAATAAATAAAGAACTTGTAGTAGTCACAAAATGGACTACTATACAGCAATGAGGATGGCAAACTACACACACATTTATGATTGAATCTCACAAATATGATATTCAATGAAAAACACAAGGCAATACAGACTGCATAATGCCATCGATATAATGTAAAAAACAGGCAAAACTAATATATGCTGTTACTGTCAGTCCAGTGATTAGATTATCCTTTAGCAGAATAAGGTGAGGAATGGAAGGAATCATGCAGAAGGCATCTGGGAGACTAATCATGTTCTACTTCTTGAACTAATGTTTATTTATTTATTTATTTATTTTGAGACAGAATCTCACTATGTCACCCTCAGTAGAGTGCCATGGCGTCACAGCTCACAGCAACCTCAAACTCTTAGACTTAAGGGATTCTCTTACTTCATCCTCTCAAGTAGCTGGGACTACAGGCACCCAACATAACACCTGGCTATTATGTTGGTGTTGTTGCGGCTGTCATTGTTGTTTAGTTGGCCCGGGCTGGGTTTGAACCCACCAGCCTCAGTGTATGTGGCTGGTGCCATAACCACTGTGGTACAGGTGCTGAGCCTACCTTTTGATCTAGATGGTATTAACACACACTGTTCAGTTGTGAGAATTCAGTGAGTGGTACACTTAAATATTTATAAATACATCCTGAACATTCATGGAACAGAATTAAAAGTTCAAATATAGAACCAGAGGTCAATCAATTGATGTTCATCAGAGTTGTCATGGAAATTCAATTGGCGGGGGGAGATAGTCTTTTCCAGACTACAAAATAAAATATTCAGCCAGAATAAATGAGATATCTTTATGGAAAAATAATAATAAGCCTCAACCCTTATTCACATCATACACAAAAACTGACTTGAAATGGAGCCTAGAGTTCAAAAAACAATAAATACTATAACATAAAAGCTAGATACTATTAAGAAATGAAAAGACAAGTTGGCTTGGTGCCCATAGCACAGTGGTTACAGCGCCAGCCACATATACCGAAGTTGGCGGGTCCGAACCCAGCCCGGGCCAGCTAACCAACAATGACAACTGCAACAAAAAATAGCCAGGCATTGTGGTGGGGGCCTGTAGTCCCAGCTACTTGGGAGGCTGAGGAAGAGAATCATTTACACCCAGGAGTTTGAGGTTGCTGTGAGTTGTGAGGCCACTCTACCAAGGGCAACATAGTGAGACTTTGTCTCTCAAAACAAACAAACAAAACTGGACACTTTATCAAAGAAGACATCACATGGCCATTAAGTACATGAAAACATGCTCAGTATCACTAATTATCAGTACAAGCAAATGAAAACCATAGTAAAGCATAATAAGGTACTACTCCACACTTACTAGAATTGCTAAAATTAAAAAGACTGACAATACTAAGTGTTGGTAGGGATGTGGAGTTGCTACGACTCTTAAACACTATTTGAGGAAGGATAAAATGGAACCATTACTTCAGAGAACTTTTTAATAGACATATCTACCCTATGACATAATAATTCTACTCCTAGATTTTTACCTAAAGAAATGAAAGCATATGTCCAGAAAAATACTTGTGCTTGAGAGGTCCTAGCAACTTTATTCATTATAGCCAAAAACTATAACCCAATGCCCACCCACAAGCAAATGGATAAACAAAGACCGTGGGATAATAAGTATTTGTTTTGTCCTTGGTTATTGGCACATAGTTCCTAAAATCCTTGGAATCTTTGATGATAGAATGTCTTTTCTATATTAATAAGATGACCTGTAGCTGACAAGCCTAGATAGTTTCAGAATGGAGGCTCATTACCAGAAATATCATGGTACAATTAGAGTGTTAGACCTCTAGGAAGGAACTCAAGACTGTGTTCAATCACCAACTGCCAATGATTTAGTCAGTCAAGTGAAACATCCATAAAGATGCCTAAACAGGAGGGTGTTTAGAGCTTCTGTGTTGACAAACATATCATGGTGATGGAAGGGTGGCTCTCCCAGAGAACATGTGGAGGCTCTGCATCCCTTCCCCCATACCTTACCCTATGTATCTCTGCCATTTGCCTATTTCTGAGGTGTATCTTTTTATAAGAAACCAATAATAGTGTAGAGTTATTTCAAGCGCTGTGAGCCGTTCTAGCAAATTATTGAACCTGCAAAGGGAATCCCTGATATATTTATTAGTCAGCAATATAGATGACCACCTTTGACTTCCAACTAGCTTATAAAACAGGGGTAGTCTGTTTTTGAGTCCTGTTTGTAGGATATCCAGTTAGTATCAGAACTGGTTTGGGTGTGGAAAAAATCCCACACATTTGGTATCATAAGCACTAAGAGTAAGAATAGTTCAGTGGTTTATTCACACAATAACTGCAGTAAAAAAAAAAAAAACTTTCTAACACATGCAATAAGATGGACAAATATCAGAAACATTAAGAAACGCTTAAGGGTACATATTGTAAGACAGTACACATGTGAAACTTTAGAATAGGCAAAAATAATCAATAGCAATAAAAAGCAAAATCACTTGCTAAAGCTCTAGGTGTGGTATAGTAAAGAGGATCTCGGAGTAATGGGAATGCACTATATATCTCATCCAGAGTGATAATCACACAAGGGTCATAACTCATTGAACTTTACACTTAAAATGAGTGCATAGGTAGATTATACACGATGTCCATAAAGTTCATGTGCAATTTTAAATAGTTTAACATAGTAAATTGCATGGACAAATTGTATGGACACCCTATACTTCAACAAGGTTGATTTTAAAAGTTTAAAAAAAACTATAGCTCTATAGTATATATAATGTCATGGGATGATAATTAGAATATTCAGTTCAAAAAATACTGATTACATTTCTAATATCTTCCATGAAAAGGAAAAGAGGATCTATAGAGAAATGGCCATTTCTAGGACTGGGACAGAAAATACACAAGATGAGCATGTTGCAGATAAGCATCTTCACTACAGGAGGTAAAGAAAGCTCACAAAGAAAATTCTCACCACATCCCTACAAGTATGGCAAAGAGGCACAAGAGCCAACTGGCAGAGCTCCTAGTGGCCAAAGCTGGAACATTCTGAGCAGCACTCTACCAAGGATGACAGCTTGAGACTCTGTCCCCCAAAATAAATGAATAATTGAATAAATTGATAAGAATTCCAAGAAGAAGAGAAAAATCTAATGTGCAGAAGAACTCCAGCTCCACCATAAAGGAGATGTGGCATACTCCCCAGTCTTTGTGAGTGGGTTGCGCACAGTGAGTTCCTTCCAATGAAACAATGGAGAATCCTGACAAGTACTACCTCAGCCAGGTGACTGAAATGAACATCACCAGTGACGCATCATGTTGATAGCATACAGTATGTACTTTTGAGGTGTTGTGATGAAAATAGTGTGTTACCTCCTTGATCTTCCTCCAACAAATGCAGAACCCCAGTCTAATCATGAGATAAGCATCAGACAAATTCCATTTGAGGAACATTTCTACAAAATACCTGACCAGTACTTCTTAAAACTCTCAAGGTCATAGAAAACAAGAAGAGTCTGAAAAATCCTCACAGCCAAGAGGAGCCTAAAGAGACCAGACAATTAAATGTAAGGTCATATTGAGGAGAGGATCCTGGAACAGAAAAGGTCCTTAGGTTAAAAACTAAGGAAATCTGAGAGTATACACTTCTGTTAATTACAACATATAATACTGGTTCATTAATTGTAACAAATATTAGATGTCAATAACTGGGGAAATTGCAGGTGTGTGTATATGGTGGGGCATAATATGGGAATGCTCCCTACCAGCTTTGCAGTAATTCTGTAAATCTAAAATTCTAAAAGATAAGGTCTATTAACAAAATCAAAACAAAAAGACAGTCACAAAACAATATGTACAGTGTTACCCCTATTTTGGTAAAATTCTATGTGTGTGTGTGGGGATAATGAGTATTTAAAAGTCTAAAATAATACAACTAATATGGTATTCATTTTCTTCTTTTTGTTTAGTTGTGATCTTCAAATTCTCTACATGGCATGATGATATGAAAAACATTTATGAGGCAAAATGAAATCTTACTTCTTAAATTAAATTTCAGTGACGTTGTACAAAAAGATTGTAATGACAGCAGCTAGGATTCTT
>NW_003852537.1:1989265-2037718 GCF_000181295.1 Otolemur garnettii | reverse complement strand
CAGCAGCTAGGATTCTTAATCTGCTTCTCAGCATAGTCAGGGATGCTCCATCTGCTTCTACTTTCTGTTCTATGTTCAGATTATTAATATGTCACTTGTGATTTTTACCATCAGGCAACTCAAAAGGGCTGGACATAATATTTTTCCAAGTTGGTATATAAATACGTTAGAGGAGACAGGAGCAAATTAAAAAGAAGTTGGAAACAGCATAAAAATGTAAAGCTTTGAAGACTGTTCCAGCGAAAAAACTTTTCAAAAATTTATTCAAAACCAGAATAGCTTTCAAAGAGCTTTGGCCCTGAAAGAGTTAATTCTATTTCTCTGCTAATTGCTTTGCTATCTGGAATCTTAAGGCTTTTCATTTTTTTATTTAAAAGAAAAACCCAGCAGCACCAGATTCATAACTTAATTTCACACTTCCAACTTGAATAAAATTGACAGATTATAAGGTCTTAAAAATGATAAACTGGGGCGGTGCCCGTAGTTCAGTGGGTAAGGCGCCAGCTACATACACCCAGGTTGGCAGTTTGAATCTGGCTCGGGCCAGCTAAAACAACAATGACAATTGCAATAAAAAAAATAGCCAGGTGTTGTGGTAGGAACCTGTACTCACAGCTACTTAGGAGGCTAAGACAAGAGAATCCCTTAAGCCAGTGGTTCTCAACCTTCCTGATGCTACGACCCTTTAATACAGTTCCTCATGTTGTGGTGACCCCCAACCATAAAATTATTTTTGTTGCAAAAATAACTTAAATTATATAATTTTATGGTTGGGAGTCACCACAACATGAGGAACTGTATTAAAGGGTCGTAGCATCAGGAAGGTTGAGAACCATTGCCTTAAGCCCAAGAGTTTGAGGTTGCTGTGAGCTGTGATGTTACAGCACTCTACTGAGGGTAACATAGTGAGACTCTGTCTCAAAAAAAAAGAACAAACACAGAACTAAGAATCACTAAAAATTTCTAAGAAATCTCATCTGGAAAGAAAAAACAGGCCAGGCTCAGTGGCTCATACCTATAATCATAGCCTTCAGGGAGACTGAAGAAGGAGGATGGCTTAAGCTCAGGAGTTCAAGACCAGCCCAAGCAAGAGCAAGACCCCATCTTTACTAAAAACAGAAAAATTAGCCAGGTGTCATAGTATATGCCTATAGTCCCAGCTACTCAGGAGGCTGAGGCTGGAGAATTGCTTGAGCCCAGGAGTTTGAGGTTACAATGAGCTATGATGATGCCACTACACTGTAGCTGGGGTAACAGAGCAAGAGTTTGTCTCAAAGAAAAAAAAAAGAAAGAAATTTAGTAAAAATATTCTTCTTCTAAAACACAGAATACACATTGTTTACAAACATGTCATTTGGAAAATCTGACTACATACTAAGGATACGAAGCTACAAATGAAACTTTAACAAATTTCCCAAAGTGATAAGCAGTCCTCATTCATTCACTAAATGTGATTTTGAAAATCCATACCAAACACATATCCTAAATCAATCTGCACATCTGACAGAAGGAGAAAGTCAGAAAGCAGAAAGAGAAAGTCAAAGTGGAAATAAGAATATTTAGAATTGAAAGAAAACAAAAATATTCTATGTTAAAATCCATAGATTTAAATTCATTCACTACAAAACCCCATTAAGACTGAAAATAAACTGTTTCCAATTCAAGAAGGATGAATAAATAAATCCCAATAAAGCAGGAATAAGGAATTAATAAAAAGAATAGCACACATTAATGAAAAAGAAAACAAGATAATACTACAACCAGAGGAGCCTATAGTCCCAGCTACTTAAAAAAAACCTTTAGTAAAAAAGAAGGTACAAATACCCTACCTGAACACAAAAGTAGGAAATAAAATCACGAGAAGAAATTTTACAAATCATAAGCGTGCACTACAGGGTATAGGCCTAACTTTAAACCAATGGCTAGAAAGGAAAAATTTTCTAGGACTTATATTGCTCAAAATTGACCCAATAAGTAGTGAAACTCTAGCCAATGACTGAAATGGTAATTGAATCTGCCACAGAAACAAGTCATTAAACCCAGAGTGTTTTAAAGGAAAATTTTATCAAGATTTCAAAGTACAAATAGTTCTCACCTTATGAAGAAAAATAATAAGAGAAGCCACCCAACTGAGTTGATGAGGTTGACATTAAAACCAGGAAGCCCAAAAAAAGAAAGTAAAAATTACAGGGTGTGGTAAATACCCCCAGGAGGTCCCCATATTTAGTTTTCCTCTCCTTCCAGGCAAGTTGGAAGACTGTACTTCCCAGTTGCCTTATAGTTGCTGGGGCCATGTGACTGCAGGGCTTTTAGCAAAAGTGGTGTGTCACTTCTGGGCCATCATATACTACAGGGTAGCAGGTAGGTGATATCCCAGCCTTTACAAGCCTGGGGTGGTGGAATCTCAGAACCCCTATCAGCCTTCATACCTTAATGACTATGTGGAAAACAGCCCCCACTGACTCACAAGGAACATGTGCAAAAATTAAATCATAGTTACTTGGGGCCCAGGGGGATTGGGTGGGAGTTGGGCAGTGCAGGGATGAAGGGGCCCTCAGCTTAACACTTTTGTCTTTTCCATGGTGTTCTGTCTTTCCACAAGGAGAATGCATTCATATATTGCTTCTTAATTAAAAGTAAATCTCATCAGTCCAAGAGGGAAAAGACAAAGAGGACAGGAGAGGGCAGAAGGTTAAGGAGGAGGGAAAGGACAGAAATTCAACAAAAATTTAAATTCTGGAGAAGAATCTCACAGTATTTGTAGAATCTTGTATTGGAAATATTCTTAAAATGACCCTTTTAATAGATATGAGATTGTCTAAACTATATATTGGTGCCACCCCCCCACCCCCGCCATGATCTTTTCAAACTAGGGGAAAAATAAACATGATAGATATATTTTTCAAAAAAGTTTCTAGGTTTGAATTTTTTTTTTTTTGAGACAAGAGTGCCTGGGTAGAGTGCCGTAGTGTCACAGCTCACAGCAACCTCAAACTCTTGGGCTTAAGCGATTCTCTTGCCTCAGCCTCCCAAGTAGCTGGGACTACAGGCACCCACCACAACACCCACCTATTTTTTTTATTGCAGTTGTCATTGCCGTTTAGCTGGCCCGGGCTAGACTCAAACCCACCAGTCTGGGTTATATGGCTAGCACCCTATCCACTGAGCTACAGGCGCAGCCTGTAGGTTTGATTTTGTAGGAAGCAATACCCTACTATGGACAGATAAGTCTAGCAGTAGATTCAATAATTATTAACTATAAAACTAACAATAATAGTTACTAATATTTATTGAGAGCATATTATGTACCAAAAACTATTAATAGTACTTTTGTAGACCATGTCATATCTAATATAACAGATAAGGAAACCAAGGCTGGTGAGATTAAGTTACTTGCCCAAAACCTCACATCTTGGGAGAGGAAAACCTTGAGTCTGTCTGGGGCCCAAGCTCTATATTGTACTATATAGTGTTTCTGAAACGGTATAATTATGGTGACAAATTGACATACGACATAACAGAGCCAGATGCTGTAGGGAAACATGTTTTTAAAAAGCAAACAAGTCTGGCTTAAAAAAAATAAAAAATAAAAAGGAAGCACTACTAGATCCTACCTCTACCAGAGATTTAAAAAAATTCTAAAGCAGTGGTATCTCATTAAATATACATTTTTAAAAGTAACAGCTTGTTAAGATATAATTCACAAACTATAAAACTCATTTTTAAAATGTATGATTCAATGGTTTTTCAGTATATTCACACAGTTGTATACCCCATCCCTGCCATCTAATTTAACGTTTTTGTAATCCCCCAAAGCAGCTGCTCCCTATTTCCTCCCTCCACCAGCCCCTGGCAGCCACAGGCTATAGTGAGTAACGCTACTAATGAATGTTCATGTAACACGGTTTTATACAGACATATATTTAATTCTCTTGGGTATTCTGCCTTGTGATAGACTTGGTAGGTCATATGGTAACTATATTCAACATTTTGGGGAACTATAAAACTGCTTTCCAAAAAGGCTGCACAATTTTACATTCCTGTCAGCAATACATAAAGGTTATAATTTCCCCACGTTCTTGTCCCCACTTTTATCTGTCTTCTTCTAGCCATCATACTGGATGTAAGTGATATCTCATTATGTTTTTGATTTGCACGTCTCTGATGGTTCTGCTGTTGAGCATCTTTCCGTGTGCTCATTGGCCACTGGGATACCTTCTTTGGAGAAATGTCTATTCAGATCCTATGCCCATGTTTTATTTTGGGTCTTTTTTGTTTTTTTTTGAGATGGAGCCTCAAGCTATCCCCCTGGGTAGAGTGCCATGGCATCACAGCTCACAGCAACCTCCAACTCCTGGGTTCAAGTGAGTCTCCTGCCTCAGCCTCCCAAGTAGCTGGGACCACAGGCACCCGCCCGGCACAATGCCCGGCTATTTTTTTGGTTGCAGCTATCATTATTATTATTTTTGGCGGGCCAGGCTGGATTCGAACCCACCAACTTAGGTGTATGTGGCTGGTGCCTTAGCCACTTGAGCCACAGGCGCTGAGCCTACGCCCATGTTTTAAACTGAGTTATTTGTTTTTTCATTGTGGAGTGTTAAAAGTTCTTTATATATTCTAGATACAAGATCTTTATCAAACATATAATTTGCAAATATTTTCTCACAACCTGTGGGTTACTTTTTTTTTGAGACAGAGTCTCACTATGTTGTCCTTGGTAGAGTGCTGTAGCATCACAGCTCACAGCAACCTCAAACTCTTAGACTAAGCAATTCTCTTGCCTCAGCCTCCCAAGTAGCTGGGACTACAGGCACCTGCCACAATGCCCAGCTATTTTTTTTGTTGCAGTTGTCATTGTTGTTTAGCTGGCCCAGGCCGGGTTCAAAACTGCCAGACTCGGTGTATGTGGCTGGTACAAAAACTACTGTGCTATGGGTGCTGGAGCCTGGGTTATCTTTTCATTTTCTTCAGGTGTCCTTTGGAACAAAGAACTTTTATTTATTTATTTTTTTTAAGAGACATGGTCCTAGTCTGTCACCTACCCAGGCTACAGTGCAGTGGCAAGATCATAGCTCACTGTAATCCTAGAATTCCTGGGCTCAACCAATCCTCCTGCCTTGACTTCTCAAAGCACTAGAATTACAGGCGTGGGCCGCTGTTATCCAGCCAAAGCTTTTCATTTTGATGAAATCAAATTTATCTATTTTTTCTTTTTTTGCTTGTGCTTTTGTTGTTGTATCTAAGATTGCATGCCTGGTCTAAAGTCTCAAATATTTATTCCTATGTTTTTGCCTAAAGAGTTTTATAGTTTTAACTCTTATACAGAAATCGATGAACCACCTTGAATAAATTTTGGATCTAGTTTGAGATAGGGGTCCTACTTCATTTTTTTGCATATGGATATATAGGTGTTCCAGCATAATTTGTTGAAAAGACTATTCTTTCCCCACTGAATTATCTCATCAAAACTGTCAAAAATCAACGGACCATAAATATAAGGGCTTATTTCTGAGTTCTGAATTTTATTTCATTGATCTCTTTGTCAAACTTATTATACCAATCTGTCTTAATTACCTTAGCTTTTGTGGTAAGTTTTTTAAATTGGGACATGCTAGTCTCCAACTTTGTTCTTGTTTTTTGAAGATTGTTTTGGCTATTCTAGATCTTTTATACTTCCATGTGAACTTTAATCAGCTTGTCAAATTCTGAAACAAACAAAAAAACAAAAACCTCTAAGGTTTTGACAGGTACTGTGCTGCATCATCTGTAGGTCAGTTTAGGGAGCATTGCTATCTTAACAATTTTAAGTCTTTTAATGCCTGAATGTGGGCTGGTCTGTTTATTTAGGCCTTCTTTAATTTCTTTCCACACTATTTTGTAGTTTTTAGTGTAGAAGTCTTGTACTTTTTTGTTGAATTTATTCCTAAGTATTAATTCTTTTTGATGGTATTTTAAATTGACTTTTGTTTTTCATTTTCAGTACAGTAGGGGTTGCACAGGGTGGTAAGGGGATAGGAAATGAACAGGTGATAGCTAAGGGATACAGGGTACCTTTGGGGGATGATGAAAATATTCTATAATTGATTGTGGTAATGGCTACACAACTCTGACTAAACACCAGTGAATAGTACACTTAAAGGGATGAATTTTATAGCACAGAAACTATCTTACTAAAGATGTTACCAAACAAAAGAGAGAATTTTATTGAATGGATGACACAAACTTTTGGCATTTTGTACTCTGTTTAGTTTACCTTAATAAGAAAGAAGTTCCATTTCCTCAGGTCCATGTCAAAAAGACATGTTTCGACACTAGTGGTTTACTTGGTAACATTAACTCCTTTAAATTAGTCTGAAAGAAAGTTTGGTATGCCTGCTATAATGTTAAACTAGGAGAAGAAAAAACATAACCTTCTGCTGTTTACTTTTGTAAATTATTAAATGGAATGTTGATCAAGTACCTTCAGGTTAATTAATATATAACCTACCTATTAAAAAAAAACAACTAAAGTCTTGGGCAATGACTTCAAAATAACTGAAATAGTCTCTCAGCTAAAATTCTCCTGCTTTCATATGTTGATTCAAATATAAATTATTCTTATTATATTAACAAAAATCCTTCTCAGTAGTTTAAGGCTCACAATTGCCGACAACGCTCTCTGGTGTTCAAAGTACAAAACTCAATTTCTCTTGATCTATTTTACCAACTTTATCACCCAAATGCAATTTATTTAACAGTTCACAGATCATAGCATAGCAATTTTTACCTCAGGGCTTGTCTTCATATTGCATGTTGTCCCCTTTCCGTGATATGTAGCCAGCATTTCCTGAACTAGAAATTTGGGCTCAACAATAGTACATGGCACATAGTAGGCCCTCAATCAGTCAATATTTTCTAAAGAGCTCTACTTGCTATTTTAATGTTAGACTCTGTACTAAGCACTTCACCTATGTTATCTCCTATTCTATCTTCACAAACCCTATGAAGAAATGCAGGGTCTGAAGGGTTATGGTCCAAGGCTGCTCATACTGAACCACTGTCTAGTAACTGAAATCCTATTCATCTTTCAGGTGGCAACTCAAATCCTATCTCATGTCTAGGGCCAATAATGACTTCTCCTTTCTCTAAACTGCTAAAGTACTTATTGCCTTTGACATATAAAAAGCTGTACTACCTTAAATTATTATTTCTTAAGAAGCCTTCATTTTTAGAGCAGTTTTAGGTTCACAGCAAAATTGAGCAGAAGGTACACAAAATTCCCATATACCCCCTGTTCCACATGCATACAGCTTCGCCCACTATCAGCATCACACACCAGAGTGCTGCATGTGTTATAATCGAGGAAAATATAATGACATATCATTATCATACAAAGTCCATAGTTTACATTAGGGTGCATTCTTAGTGGTGTACATTCTATGGGTTTTGACAAATGTATGACATGTAGCCACCCTTACACTAGCATACAAAAAAAGCTGCACATTTTGTGTATGACCCAGCAATTCTACCCCTATATAGAATACCCAAGAGAACTGAAAATATATGGCTTAAAAAAAATCTTGTACATGAAAATCATTCTGCTTTATCTGGATATACCTGATATTAAAACTGGAAAAAATATATTATTTTTAAAGGGGAAATTACAAACATAATTCACTTTTAAATGAGGATGCAATATCCTGTATCCTGAATAACATATTAACAAGTAAAAATTAATGTTTAAGTCATGTACTTTAGTCAAAATTGAATCCAATTTATGTGAGAATTAGTCATTCTTTTCTTTTTTTTCCTTGTCCTTACCCTCACCTCCTCCTTCCTTCTCTGTCTGCTCTCTCATTCCTCCATACCCCACCATGTCATTAATTGTCCTCATATCAAAGTTGAATACATAGGATTCATACTTCTCCATTCCTGTGATGCTTAACTAAGGATAATGTGTTTCACCTCCATCCAGGTTAGTACAGATGCTGCAAAATCTCCATTTTTAAAAATAGCTGAATAATATTCCATGGTATACATATAACACAGCTTGCCAATCCATTCCTGTGTTGAAGGGCATTTAGGCTGTTTCCACATTTTAGCGATTGTAAATTGAGCTACAATAAAGTATTTGAAGTATTTCTTCTTTTTCTGTTGTCTATAAGATTTGGCATGATCTGGTTTTTGAAATTATCTTTTATTTTTATTTATAAATATTTGTTGTCTGTTTTTTGAGATTTTGGAAAAAAAATAATAAGTTAATTGATGACTCCATACTGAACCTTAGAGTCAAAGCATTCTATAATAGACATACTCTTATTTGACAATGTGAATGTTACTTTCTTTGCATTACTATGATTATTATTATTATTGCTTAATACTTCGTTGCAACAATCGTCTGATTTCTTTTCTGAATGTATTTATCCTCATTCATTCTTTATGAGATTTTTGTTTCTAGTCCTTATCTTAAACATTGTTATTGTTGTTAAATTTTAAGCCTTTTTAATTCTGTGAAGGCAAAAGTGGAAACCTAATAATCACATGTAGATGTAAAAATTAAAAAAAAATCTTATACATGAATATTCATAACAGATTATTCACAATAGCAAAAAGGTAGAAACAACCCACATCATCTATCATGTGGTACAGGGATAAACAAGATGTGGCAAATTCACAAAAGGAAATATTTATTCAGAATGAGGTACTGATCCATGTTACAACATGGATGCACTCTGAAAATACTGTACTAAGTGAAAAAAGTTGTGAAAAAAGTTAGATATAAAGGATCACACAATGGAATTGCACGATTCCATTTATAGGAAATGTCCATAGCAGGCAAATCTATAGAGACAGAAAATAGATTAGTGGTTACCTGGGGTTGGGAATAAGAATAAGGAATGACTGCTAACATATGTGGAGTCTCTTTTGTGGGTAATGAAAATATACTGAAATGAGAGGGTGATGGTATACAACTCTGTGAATACATACTAAATTGTACACTTTAACAGGAGAAGTTTATAGTATGATAATTATATCTCAATAAAAAAAGAAATGCAATAGTGATTTCAAGACTAATATAAGGGGTATTTGTCTCTTAGAAGTATTTATCAGTCTTAATGTTAACTTATTAGGGGGTTATAAGTCAGTGTTTAAAAAGCCATGTGGTGTGGAATAACAGGTGTTAAAAATTCTTTAAGTAGGAATAAAAAGACAATGGGCACCTATTATAAAAGGAGTACACAATATAGTGCCTGCTCATAAGAGTTTACATATAAACTAGACAGATAAAAATGCATCAATAAGAAAACCAAACAATAGTGCAAAGCCGATCACTTTTGCTAACCACATTCAGTGACTTCGTGTGCCCCATCAATTCATCCTTTGTCCTCTTCTTTAAGTTTATTCTTTTCAGTCTCACTGCTGGTGCTCAGTTCCAGGCCACTCTCATCTCGTGTCTGAATTATTACAATAGGCTCTGGCATCTCTTTTCTCTAATTCATTTTAATCATGAAGTAATTATTTGTTGGATAAATGAATAAAACACTTTTCATTATATAACCACACACATGTAAGTCTCTGAGCTCAGTACCACTTACAAAATAAAACATAAATTCTTTAAAATATATATGTACATATAACACAAAATTTCTCTGAACAAATTTTAAACTCATTGAAAGTAGGGTCCATGATGGGAGTAAATCTAAGACATTACTGACATAGGGAATCAAATTTTAAGATGAGCTATACAGGCAGATTATAAGAATTCAGAGAAACAATATCACTGCAGGGACGATTAGGCAAGTTTTTTGTTTCTTTGGGGGTTTTGTTTGTTTTTGTGGAGGTGAGTCTTACTGAGTTTCAAAGAATGGGTACATATGGATATACAGAGAGGTTATACTGTCAAAAATCAAAGCAGGGGGTTGGGGGGGTGGAGCAGAGTACATATCAGGTCCTTGTGCCAGTGGCTTGCTTGCCTTAGCATGGATCTAGACACAGATTTAAATTCGATCTTTTAAATATAGTTGTTATCAAAATGCTACTCTATTCATTAAAATAACATTGGAAAGTAAACTAGCATTGATGTACTTAACTCAAGGTTTGCATCTGCATAGTTAAAAGTCTAAGCTTTTGGCTTGGTGCCTGTGGCTCAAGCGGCTAAGGCGCCGGCCACATACACCTAAGGTGGCAGGTTCGAATCCCCAGCCCGGGCCCGCCAAACAACAATGATGGCTGCAACCAAAAAATGGCCAGGCGTTGTGGCGGGCACCTGTAGTCCCAGCTACTTGGGAGGCTGAGGCAGGAGACTCGCTTGAGCCCAGGAGTTGGAGGTTGCTGTGGGCGTGCTGCCATGGCACTCTACCCAGGGGGATAGCTTGAGGCTCCATCTCAAAAGAAAAAAAAAAAAAAAGTCTAAGCTTTCAGCCTGTGACTCACTGGTACAGGATCTTGGGTTAACTTTTCTGCAAACCTACATGTATATTCTATCATGCTAGTATTTTCTGCTCACTTAATTTAAACCTCCAAATAGATAGTATGAGGGAAGGGGGTAGAAAAGGCCTCATTCTTCATACTAAGAACAGTATCGCAAATGCTTAAAGCACATGTAGCCTGCATGTGGGAGCATTTAAAAGAAAAAGACTTACTTCCTGGGGGAAAAATCATGAATTTATGAAGACATGCAACTGTGGAAGAATACATTTTCACAGCCGGGTGTTGTGGTGGGCGCCTGTAGTCCCAGCAACTCGGGAGGCTGAGGAAAGAGAATCGCCTAAGTCCAAGAGCTGGAAGTTGCTGTGAGCTGTGACACTGAGGGTGACAAAGTGAAACTCTGTCTCTAAAAAAAAAAGAAAGAAAGAAAGAAAGAAACACATTTTCATGCAGATGAATTAGTAAAAGTCAGTCTGGAAAGGGATGATGAGAAAACAGGTGGATAATTGTTAATGCTTATACTTTTTTCCAGCCGAAACTGCATACAAAGGCTGTGACTAGTGTTTGTATTCTGTGGCCAGGGCAGGTGGCCTGAGCTACTGAGAGTAATCTAAAGTGTTTGGAGAAGGATGCACTAAATAAAGCTCTTTAGAAATGGATCCTCTATTTACTGACCATGATCAACCTATCATGGAGGTCGAATGGGTTGATCAGAGGTTGAGAGCTATAAACCTGTGTCTTTCTTTCCCTATAGCTTACAGTGAGAGTAGGGTCAGAGGTGGTGGCAACTGGCTGCCAGAATTACATACCTATTCCTCCCACATAAACCCATGTCCTCTTACAGTCAACTTCCCTACCCCAGCAGAAAGACAGAGAAGGAGAGAGGGGGACAGGGAGAAAGAGGGAGAGGGCAAGAAGGGGAGACAAAGAAAGAGCCAATGCATTACATTTTAGATGGAAAAAATAAAATGTCTTATATAATAATAATTTCTCTGCCTTCTGTTCTAAAATATTAAATATCTTCACATTTATTATTAAATGTTCAATTTATACTGGAAGAAAAACTAGTATGAGCAAGCTGTTAGAGTTGCCATATGTAATTTCAACTTTCCTTTCCTATCACCAATAAAAAATGTTCAACAAGCTTAATACTTTGGTATTACAATCTTTTTCTTAAAATTCAGAGGAGATGAAAACTTTTCTATATAACATTACTTTCACTACCCTACGCACAAGGTTCTAATACAGACTTTGAATGTTGTACACATACAACCTGCAAGGGGTTAACCCTACAAAGAAGTTGTGCAGGTCTCACAGAGACAGTTATGCTCTGGTTGGTAAACTACCACCTGTGTTCATAAATAAAGTTTTATTGGAACACAGCCACTTCATCAGTTTACTTAGCATTTATAGCTACAACAGCAGAGTTGAGTAGTTGCAACCATAAGACCTGCAAAGCATAAAATATTTACTATTGGGGCCTTTCAGAAGTTTGCCAGCCCTGCTCTGGATGCATATTAGTAGTGACTGCATATGCATAACCTCCATGGACAAACTTCTAGGGGATCCATGAAAGTTAGAAAAACCTAGTCCCAAATTACTACCCTGGCTTTTAACTACTTATTCATTTATTTACATGGATTTGAAACACATACACAATTTAGTAAAATTCATGCAATGCATAGCCATCAAACTTGAACCAGATGTAAGAAAGAATCATTCCACAAGAATACCATGAAGTATTCCTCTCCAGCTGCTATGTTATAGTCTATTGGAAAACATTTGCAGAATAACAAGTAGAAAATGATAGAAAACTTCCATGGGTCCCTCAGGGTTTGGCGATTCACAACACTTTGCTCAGCTGTGGCTCAGAAAAACCTCTATACAACAGGAGGAGAGAAGGGAAAGGGCCTTTATGAGGCCTTTACTTACCGAAGGGCCAGACTCAGTGCAATATGAGAAATGAGATGGCTTCTGATTCACTCTACCTACACAAACACTAACTGTTGAGTACATGAAGCCATTCCCCAAAACCACTCAAAGAAAGGATCTGTCTCTGGAATAAAGGCTTGAATGAAAATGACATTCTTATGCCAGCTATTTGAGAAACAAAGAAATTTCACAAAAAACTAACTTTTCTAGATTTGAGGACTATAAAGGTCAGAAACCATATAAAGGAAAGCAATTATCAGTACTATTTTTTATAAGTCCATTTCTGGACAGCTAGAAAAATAACCAACAGAAGAATCTGATACCAAGGAGCCTCAAATTCATTACCTCCCTTAAATACAAAACATTCCTTGCTCAGGTCCTCTTTCTAGCCCGTCCCTAGCTAAACTCTCTATTCTCTTTCTAGCACCCTTAGCTTCTACCTGAGTCTAAGTTTATTAATTATTTTATGTCTCTGCATCCCAAGACTGGTTACTTGGATCACTCTGCCCTAATTTCTCCAAATCTGGGCAGCAAATATAACCTCTTTCCACCACAATGCATCCCTCCCTCCTAACCACCTTCTGCCCTCACCAGGATGTATAGCTCCAACTTGATTATTTGAGACCTGAAGCCATACTCATCTATAACCCTTCTTCACTACACCAAACCAAAATGCATGTGTGGATTTTGAAATCATCAAGTTCTGGGTTCAAATCCAGTTCAACTATTTACCCAATGGGTATGGGGGAAATTACTCAACCTCTCTAGGCCTTAATTTCCATATCTGTGCCATACAGGTAATACTTCCTACCCCTTCAGAGCTATTGTAGGCATCGAATAGGTACTCAATAAAGATAGCTGCTATTACTTTTAAGTGATCTTAATAATTACTACTAACATAATTACTACTAACACCAACACTACTCATCAAGCACTCAAATATCTGGCAGTGTGATAGCATCATTACTGAGTTAAACTTTATTAATATTCACAAATTTCTGATATATGTGATATTTAGTCCTATTTTATAGACTGAAAACTGACAGAGAGGTTAAGTAACTTGCTTGATATGCCTAGGCAGTGAGGATATCAGGACTCTAAGGCTAGTCTTTCGAGTACAGTTGAACCTCATTATTCATGGATTCTATATTTGTGAACTCATCTACTTGCTAAAATGTACTTGTAACCCCCAAATCAATACTTGTGGCACTTCCATGCTCACTCACAGATGTGTGCAGAGCAACAAAAACTTGAGTCACCCAACGTGCATGTTCCCAGCTAAGGTCAAACAAGGCAAGGCTCTCCCTTCTGGTTTCAGCCTCATACAGTAAACAAATGATCTTTCCATGGTCTATTTAGTGCCATGTTTTCACGTGTTTGCACTTTGTGTTGGTGATTTTGCTGTTTAAGACAGCCCTTATGCACAGTGCTAAAGTGCTATCTAGTGTTCCTAAGCACAGGACTATGATGTGCCTTGAATAGGAAATATATGTGTTAAATCAATTTAGTTCAGGCATGAGTGATAGTGCTATTGGCCATGACTTCAATCAGTGTTAACAAATCAACAACATACAGGAATAAGGTGTCTTTAAACAGAAGCACATAGAAAATAAAGCTATGTATTTATCACTTGGCAAAAACAGTGTGACCTAAGGCTCACAGGACCATAGCCCTATGTTTCCGTAGGAACAGTGGTTTAGTATTTGTTAAGCCAGCATTTGTAGTGATTTTACAGAACACACCTACTGCAAATAACAGGAATCAACTGTCAGGACTGATAGTCTCCACACCTCACATACTATACACAGATTCACAATAGCTAGCGGTTTTCACTCTCATACCTACACTACATGACCCATGAGACACAAGGAGGCAGGGGCAGAATGGGGGAATAGAGAGTAAGTGTGGCATTCCTATCATCTTATGCTGCTTAAAACACTGGGAAGGGAGAATACACACTACGCACAAACACATACTGTTCCTCTCTCCTCCATCCCACTCCCAGAATTATAAGAAGGTCTGGTGTTCTCTGCAAGTGTTATATTTAGGAAATGGTTCCCAAAAATGAATTGCAAATTAATTAACCAAATTAAAGGCTGCCTTTAGTCTGGCATTCTTAATTGTCAAATTTCCTTTCCTCCCTTTTCAAAGCTATTTTCCTATTCTGCTTTCAGCACTAGCTACAGAAATGGGGGTGAAAACATGGAAAGAATTATCACCACATTGACTTTTGTCTTGGAAAATATAGATTCTTCTGAAATTTAGTGCCAAAAATTCAACAAAGTTCAACAAAGCAACCACCATATAATAATATTAAGTTATTGCCAAAATGCCAGAGCCCTACAGAAATGACACACAAATCCTAAACAATTTTTGCAGTTTAATGCCTAAAATTTTTGTGCAGAAAAATCATTTTATGCCAAGCTAAGTACAATTTATAACTTCTTTTCTCTTCATATAAAGAGTTGGTCTTTAAGAGACTCTCTTTATTTAGAAAAATTAACATACTACAAAAACATACTTTTCTGTACGTATATTTTGATTAAAAAACTATATACCTGGCTGGGAGCAGTGGTTCATGCCTGTAATACTAGTACTCTGAGATACTGAGGCAGGTGGATTGCTTGAGCTCAGATGTTTAAGACCAGCCTGAGTAAGAGTTAAGACCCTGTCTTTATTAAAAAGAAGAAGAAGAAGAGGAGGAGGAGGAAGAAGAGGAAGAGGAGGAAGAAGAGGAAGAAAGAAGAGGAAAAGGAAGAAAAAAAGGAAGAAGAAGAGGGGGAAGAGGAGAAAGAAGGGGAAGAGAAGAAGAAGAGGAAGAGGAGGAAGAGGAGGAAGAAGAAGAAGAGAAAAATTAAGGAAAAGAAAAGAAAAATCAGCCAGATGTTGCGGCACACGCCTATTGTCTCAGCTACTCAGGAGGCTGAGGCAAGAGGATAACTTGAGCCCAGGATTTTGAGGTTGCTATAGGTTATGATGCAATGGCACTCTACCCAGAGTGAAAGAGTGAGACTCCATCTCAAAAAGAAAAAGACTATATACCTAAAGAAAAAAAAAATAGGAAGCCAAGCTTTCAATTACAAATTGACTACAAGTAAATTTCCTAAAATAAAAAGCTTTCCAGTCTAAATATTAAAGATTTGATAAAGACTTTCTATGTTATATTAATTTGAATTTTGAAAAATAACAGATAATGAAAGTCAAATTGTAAGTTTCACTAATAGCTCAGTTAAATTTATGTACAAGAGTAACAAAAGTAAAAGCAATTAAAAGATATCAATCATTTAAAACCATATGTGTGTATACATATATGTACATCATCATATATATACATATATATAGACTCAAAATTCTAAAAGTAACCTTTTAGCTTCCCTGAGATATTTACATTTTACATTTCTCACAAGATAGTAATTTCAGGGTATTATCAGGCAGATTGCAAGGTTTTTCAAGAACATAAATATTCCATTCGAGTAGATATACCTATAAATATTTGTCAAGTGCCTACCTACTAAGTACAGGCAATGGGCCAGGTCCATAAACTTACAGACCTAAAAGAATGTTTTCTTAAAGTTCTCAATTTAGCCATTGGTTATGAGTAAGAAGCACTTTTTATTAGTTGCTAGGGCTGCCATAACAAAGTACCATCTGCTGAATGTCCTAAACTACAGAAAAATATTGTCTTACAGTTCTGAAGGCTAGAAGTTCAAGATCATGATCTGAGCCTAGAGAAAAATCTAGAAGTCCAGCTGCCTTTGCCCTGGGGTTATTTGCTGAGAGATGTCCTTTTAGAGTTTGGAGGATGAAAGCTGGAATCCTTTAACTGCCAAGATTGGGTCCTGATGAATTATCTCTCTGTTTGGGCTAGCACTCAAAAGAGGCACCCTGGTGGTAAAAGTTCAGACAGTAGCCAGGCACCATATCAGCTGGGTGACCAAAAAATTCTCAACCTCGATTCTGGACTACTAGGAACAACTTTCACATACAAATGACCAGCATACCTAAGCCACTGATCAGGCTCTAGGTAGACATTTGGTAGAACACAGGTTCTGCCAAATGGTAGGTACAGATGGCACTGCAAGGGTTTTGAAAACAACTAACATTGAAACCACAACCCACAGAAGGCTAGTTAGAACACATGCCCTAAACTCAACCAGTCTGCTAAAATAATACATCAATATTCTCCATAGTACTTACATAAGGCATACAGTATCATAACATCATAATCAAAATGTCAAGGATATAATCCAAAATTATTGAACATACAAAGAGCAAGGGAAATCATCATGTGGAGAGAAAAAGATTTCCCATGCAAACACTATTCATAAGAAATCTAAAATGGGCTCAGCGTCTGTAGCTCAGCAGCTAGGGAGCCAGCCACGTATACCAGAGGTGGTGGGTTCGAACCCAGCCTGGGCCTGCCAAATAACAATGGCAACCACAACTGAAAAAGTGGCAGGGCATTGTGGCGGGCACCTATAGTCCCAGCTGCTTGGGAGTCTGAGGCAAGAGAATCACTTACGCCCAAGAGTCTGAGGTTGCTGTGAGCTGTGATGCATGGCACTTTACCAAGGCAAACATAGTGTGACTCTGTCTCAAAAGAAAAAGAAAAAGAAAGCTAAAATTGCTATGTTAATATCAGACAAAGTAAGCTTCAGAGAAAGAAAATTACTGAGGCAGGAGGATCTCTTGAGCCCAGAATATCAAGTACAGATGGGGCAACAACCCCATCTCTAAAATACATATGTATACATAAAAGGACATTATACAATAATGTTTTTAATAGGGTCAATTCACCAACAAGATGTAACGATCCTGGATGCCTATGTACCTAACAGAGCATCAAGATACATAAAGCAAAAATCGACAGAATTGAGAGAGAAATAGACAAATCTAAAATTACAGCTAAAGATGTAAAAACTCTCTAGTCAGTAGTTGATAGAGCTAGTAGACAGTCAACAAGGATACATATATGCAGAAGAACTGAGTGCCATTAATAAACTGAACCAAAATGATACAGAGCACTCCATTCAAGCACAGCAGAATACATATTCTTTTCAAGTACAATATGGAACACTCATAAAACAAATCTTAGCAAACCGAAATCATACAATGTATATTCTCTAACCATAATAGAATTAAACTAGAAAGCAACATGAAGAGATAACAGGATAATCTTCAAACACTTGAATGTTAACATCACAATTCTACATAATCCATAGGTCATTAGAGAGTATTTTGAATTAAAAGAGGATGAAAATAAATATTAAAATGTGTGAGATTCAGCTAAAACAGCACTTAGAATGAAATTGATAAGATTAAATGTTATTAGAAAATGTCACAAATCAAAAGTCTAAGCTTATACCTTAAGGGATTTTAAAAGGAAAGGAGAATAAACTGTTACAGTGAGAAATTCTAAACTGAGGTTCACTGAAGTACCAGAAAGAAAGGAGAGAGAGGAAATGGGGCAAAGGCAACAATGGAGGTGATTGTGGCTAGGAATTTTCAAGAAGTAATTGCTATGGTTTGAATGTGTGGAAATAAATATTGGGAGGTGGGCCTAAAGGGGAGGTGTTTAGGTCACATTCTATACTTATGAATGGATTAATGCTGATTATAGAAAGATTTGAAGCTGTGAATTCAACATCTCATTCTCTCCTGTAAGCGCTTTCTTGCCCTTCTACCTTCTGCCATGGAATGATGTGGCAAGAAGGCTTCACAAGAGGTTAGCACCTTGATATTGGACTTCCTACCCTCCAGAACTGTGAGAAATAAATGTATTTTCTTTACAAATTATCCAGTCTGTGGTATTCTGTTATAGCAACACAAAATGGACTAAGACAGTGATAAAAACTGTCATCCCATAATTTCAAAAAGCCCAAGTAGAATAATTAAAGTTTATTACAGCTCAATTTACAATCGCCAAAATGTGGGATCAACCCATGAATGGATTAATAAACTCTGGTATATGTGTACTGTGGAATACTATTCAGCCATAATTAAGATGGAGACTTTACATCTTATGTATTAAACTGGACAGAGTTGGAGAACATTCTCTTTAGTAAAGTATCACAAGAACTGAAAAGCAAGTATCCAATGTATTCAGTACTAATATGAAGCTAGTAGACGAACTAATACAGACCCACACAAGCAAAACACTCAATTTAATTCAAGTTTAGGGGACAGAGTAGTAGAGAAGGAGGGGGAAGGAGGGATTGGTATACTCTCACCACATGGGCATAGTGTAAAAGCACACCTCCTGGGTGACAGGCACAACTACAACAGAAACCTTGCTAACAAACACAAACACTGTAACCTACCATCAATACCCTCATAATAATCTGAAATTAAAAAAAAGAAAAAGCCCAAGCAGAATAAACAAAAAGAAACATACAGCTAGCTATATCACAGGTGAAACTACAGAAAATGTAGACAAAAAGAAAAATCTTAAAAGCAGCCACAAAAAAAAGGGAAAGATTATTTTTCAAAGTATGACTAACTTCTCAAAAGCAACAATAGAGGTAAGAAGACAAGGCAATATGGCTAACCTAGAATTCTCTACCCAGCAAACCTAAGTTTCAGGAAGCAGGATAAAATATAGATCTTTTCAGCTAACTTAGATAAAATTCAAGTTAGCCAACAGCAAAATTTTACATGTTAACATCAAGAGTTTTTTTTTAGGCCAGCCATAGTGGCTCATGCCTGTAATCCTAGCACTCTGGGAGGCTGCGGTAGGTGGATTGCTTGACCTCACAAGTTTGAGATCAGCCTGAGCAAGGGCAACATCCTATCTCCACAAAAAAAAAAAAAAAGAATAGAAAAGTTAGCCAGGCATTGTGGTGGGCACCTGTAGTCTCAGCTTAGGTGGCTGAGGCAAGAGGATTGCTCAAGTCCAAGAGTTCGCGGTTGCTATGAATTATGATGCCAAGGGACTCTTTACCCAGGGCAACTCAGTACAACTCTATCTCAAAAAAATAAAATAAAATAAAATAAATACATAAAACAAGGAACGAAGCAAAAAAATTCCAATTAGTGAAATTTTATAAAGTAACTGTACTATAAGACGGTGCAGTGGGCATGTACCTATAATCCCAGCTACTCAGGAGGCTAAAGTGAGAAGATTGCTTGAGTCCAGCAGTTTAATGCCTGCTTGGGGAACACAGTTAAGACTTCATCTCAAAAAAATAATAATAATTATAGAATAAAGCTAAATTTACTGTAAGAATAAACAAAATAATATACACGTTTCTTATATCCAAGAGTTAAATCTCATTCTCAAATTTTAACTATAAGAGATAATTATCTAATTTTCTGGTAAGGTAAAAATGAGGTGGGAACCAGGGGAAACTATAAGATTTTAATCCCAAAACAAACTTCTTATGGATATTATGAGAGGGTGACTGAGTTAGAAGGGCCTTCTGTCTATGAACATGCTAACTGGCTGTGAGAAAAAAATTAATCAAAGAGAGAGGGGTACCTAGATAATAACAGAACACAGAATGGCAAGTGATGTTACCAGGTAATTTTTTTTTTTTTGGCAATCTGAGAAGATTGTTCTTATAATGTAGGACAGTGTATTTTCTCATTTTCCTCACCAACTGACTCATATTTCTGCCATTTTTCACCATATATCAGTCCCCTACTCCCAGGCACTCAGAAGTAACAGAAAAAACAACAGCTTGACATTTTAGGCTGATACCTAGAGGCAGAAAAAACAAAACAAAACACAGTGCACTGAGAAATCTACAAAATACTAAGCTGTGAGGGTAATTGAAACTGGATAGATTTATAATTGTACCACACTTGGTGAAGAGGATTTATAGAATTCGGCTGATTAATATGCTGTTTTCCATTCAGCCACACATTCGTGGTTTTCAGTCTTCTGATCACCTTCCCTCCCCACTGGATTATAAGATCCATCATTTAAGAAGGTCCTCTACCTCATTCATTTAAAACAACATTTAATAACTGCTTCCTGCCAGGCCCTGGGCCACTGGAGAAACAAATGACTGAGATTCTGCCTTCATCTTTAGCAGCAGGAGCAGAGACAAGGAAATAAATAATATGAATAGGATTATGAAGACGTTTAGATGAAAAGACAAGAAGGAGTGACTAGGGAGTAGATCACTTTACAGAAGAAACGTGTAAAGACATGTCTGAAAAGGCATAGTGAACTTGGGGAAATGGAATGTTTGATTCAGGAATAGGAGGAGAGGCTATAATCAGACTAGAGAAGATGTAGTAATGCTAAGGACTTGAACTTTGCCTTGTTTGGCAATGAAAAGCCAAACATGACTAGATCCATTTTTTTTTTTTTTTAAGCTATAAACTCTAGCATTGGAGTAGAAAATGAAGAAGAATAGGGAGAAGCAGGAGGCAGGAAGCTGACCTCTTGGAAGATGTTTCAGTAGTCTAGGGAGGTCTTATACTGCTTTGTCCCTCACCCCTACAGCATCTAACACAGGGCCTTACACATAAAAGAGAACAATAATGTGGAATTAATTCTAAGAGGAAAATACCTAAATTTCTTATAGAATGGTTTACCTGCTTTCTAAGGTGTGTGCAATAACTTCTTTCCGGGGACAGGCAGCATGGGGGCACATAACACATCCTGTTAAGACCTGCTAAGGTTCAGTTTGTTTTGACAAAACTCATGTTGAAATTTGATTCCTAATGTGGCAGTGTTGGGAGAAGGGGACTAGTGGAAAGTGTTTGGGTCATGGGGGTGACTCCCTCATGAATAGACTAATGCTCTCCTATGAGGGTGAATAAATTCTTGCTCTCACAGGAATGGGTTAGTTCGAAGACAGTGGGTTATTAGAGTCTGGCTTCCTTGGTTTTTATTTCTTGCTTCCTCTCTTGCCATATGATCTCTTAGCACGCACGAAAGCTAAGCTATTTTTTAAAAGACGGTACTTAACTACTGTTTATTATCTAAATTGGCATCTGCATTGATGGGTAATTTTTTCCTTCTATAAACAGTTAACTTAAACATTTTTGGAAAAATACTAAGCCAGAAAATTATCACAAAGGTCTGATGAACAAAGGCATAGAGACAGGACTCAATAAAAGATCTTTAACCTTAAATAAGACCAACATTGTTATTTTCTCATTTTCCTAAATATAGAGGATAAGACCTATTTTAGAACTGTCGAGTTCATCTCTTCAGTTTGATGAACAGTCCCTGTTTTTATAAAGTCCAGAGCTCCTCAGACATCTGGGCTAAATAACGCTGATGGGGAAAAGGTATACAGTAAACACACGAGGTGTAACAACTTAATAGGAGTAAAATGGAAGTACAGGTGTTTACTTCCTATGTTCCAAAGGATTGAAGCAAATTATGATTGAAACTAAAGAAACACTATCTTTTATTTTAAATAATTGGTCTAGAACCTAAATTAATAACTAAAGCTTATAATACATACTCAAATATTCATTTGTATACTAACATTAATAATAGGCCAGATTGGAGGAAATCTGTGAATTAAGGATGGGAAAGATGTACTTTTCCTAGTGAGAAAGTAAGAGAGCAACTAGGATTTGACCTCAATTTAAAAAAGCAGTTCCACATTGTGAGCTTAACATTATAAAAACATATAATACACCCAGATTTCCCAGATGACCAGTGTAAAGAAGATTTACTTGAAAAAGTTGTGTATCTTTATTAAAATACAACTAACTCATCATCATAGCTTTTAAGTTGACACTAGAATATTCTATTAATTATCAAACTGAGACTTGAAATAGAAGAGTAGAGAAGAAAGATTCATGACGCCAAGTGAAGAGATGAAATTTAGACACACATATCCCATGAAGCAATAAGAATATTCAGAGTCAAAGAGAAATACAAATAATTTTTATTTATTTATTTATTTATTTTTTAGAGACAGAGTCTCACTTTATCATCCTTGGTAGAGTGCCATGGTGTCACAGCTCACAGCAACCTCCAGCTCCTCGGTTTAGGCGACTCTCCTGCCTCAGCCTCCCGAGTAGCTGGGATTAGAGGTGCCCGCCACAACGCCTGGCTATTTCCTATTGTTTGGCCAGGGCCAGGTTTGAACCCTCCACCCTCAGTATATGGGAACCGTACCCTACCCACTGAGCACAGACACCGCCCAAATAATTTTTATTTAATTTTAAATACAATCCAAGAAATAAGGGGCCAGAGATAAACAGGGAAGGGAAAAGAACACCATACAGAATAAAGTCATTTTTTAAAAATCACTTTAAATCACTAAAAATTAGTGATTAGAAGCTTCATATCTCTATTTCCTCATCCTTTTTACTAAATCTTAAATCTAATGCCACATTGATTGTTCAATAAATTTTTCAGTTGTCTCTTTCCATTTTAGAACTCAGTCTAGTTTTCTAAAAAGCTACCAATGCATTTGATTCTTTATAAGAATCCATGCTATTGTTAAATTCTGAAATAATCTGGGGCATATGGAATAGTGATAAGAAAGTCCCCTTGATGAGACATGGAGTTTCTACTAATTTCAAACTGAGATTCAGTGTTCCTGGTTCATATTTGGATCAGAGGTTTAAATAGCAAAAAACCCCAACAACAACATCAGAAAACCAACAGAAGAGGCACACACAATTTCAAACTGAAATGCTCAAATGCAATAAATATATTTAACTTACTATACAAAGTACAATTAATTTTTACAAATGGAGGTAGGAATTCCACACCTGAAGGTCTAGACCAGTGGTTCTCAACCACGGCATTAAAGGGCCACGGCATTAGGAAGGTTGAGAACCACTGGTCTAAACATTGCAATCTCATCTTATTTCATTTTATTTTATTTTTTATTTATTTTTTTTTTGAGACAGAGTCTCATGATGTTGCTCTAGGTAGAGTGCTGTGGCATCACGGCTGACAGCAACCTTAAACTCTTGGGCTTAAGCAATTCTCTTGCCTTAGCCTCCCAAGTGGATGGTATTACAGACAGCTGCCACAACAACCGTCTATTTTTCTGTTGCAGTTATCACTGTTGCTTAGCTGGACGTGGCTAAATTCGAACCCGCCAGCTTCGGTGTATGTGGCTGACACCGTAACCACTGTTCTACAGGCACAGAACCTGCAATCTCATTTTAGAAGGAAAAAGAATGATACATATAAAAAAAGAATTTAGTTTTTCTTAATTTTATTTCCATGTGTAGGCAAGTTCAAAGACTTTTAATGTGGTATATGGTGCACATTTGAAATTTAAAAAGATAAGACATTATAAATTGGCCACCCTTTTATAGGGGTATAATGAGATTATAAATTTTGATTCCACTTAAATTTCTACTACATATAAAAGATAGGCCACATATAAGCCTATAAATAGTAACTTGGAATTTTTACACATTCTAAAATCTTATTAACATTTGATGAAAATCCCTCAATATTTTCTGTTCCTTATATGTATTATTAACATCCTATACATCTGTCTCTGAGGAGTTTTGAAAGAGAATTTATCCACTTAACAGTCATATCAATATTATGACAAAGGCATGCTATTTGGCAATGTGTGTGTAAGTGTGTGTATAATTATTCCTAGATTCACTGGTTAAAAAAATGTCAAGAAAACCAGGTACGGTGGCTTACACCTGTAATCCTAGCACTATGGGAAGCAGAGGCAGGTGGATTACCTGAGCTCAGGAATTCAAGACCAGCCTGAGCTAGAGTGAGACCTCATCTCTAAAACATAGCCAGGTATTGTGGCGGGTGCCTGTAGTCTCAGTTTCTTGGGAGGCTGAGGCAAGAGGTTTGCTTAAGCCCAAGAGTTTGAGGTTGCTGTGAGCTTTGAAGCCATGGCACTCTATCGAGGGTGACAGAGTCAGACTGTCTCAAAAAAAAAAAAAAAAAAAAAAGGCCAACAGATAAGGAGAACAAGGTCTTACAGAAATTCACTAATGGAGCACGGACTATACCCTAGTCTAATCTGCCATGTGATACTTATAAATGGAGAGTTATCACTTAACGATTACAGAGTTTATGTCTGAGGAGAATAAAAAAAAAGTTTTAGAAATTGATAGTGGTAGGTGGCACCTGTGGGTCAGTGGTTAGGGTGCCAGCTCCATATACCGAGAGTGGCAGGTTCAAACCCGGCCTAGGCCAAACTGCAACAACAACAACAAAATAGCTGGGCGTTGTGGCAGGCGCCTGTAGTCCCAGCCACTTGGGAGGCTGAGGCGAGAGAATCACCTAAGCCGAGGAGTTGGAGGTTGCTGTGAGCTCTGTGACGCCACAGCACTCTACTGAGGGTGATAGAGTAAGACTCTGTCTCTACAAAAACAAAAGAAAGAAAGAAATCGATAGTGGTAACGGTTGCACAGCATTCTAAATGTAATTAATGCCACTCACTTGTATACTTAGAATTGGTTAAAATGGCAAATTTTGTTATATATTTTACCAAATTTACAAATACCTAAAACCGTTGACTTTTACACTTTAAAAGGGACAAAGTATATGGTATGTGAAATACATCTTAATGAAGCTGCTTAAGAAAACTTAGAGAGCACTCTTCCAAAAAAGTTGCACTGTCAACACTCTTGATAGTGTATCATACGGAAACACAAATATTGTTGATTCTGTGTCAAAGAGTTGATTCAGAAGAGATAGACACTGAATATGAAAATTTTAGGAATTCTTTAAGCTATTTTTTTTTTTTTTTTTGAGACAGAGCCTCACTATATCACCCTTGGTAGAGTACCGTGGCATCACAGTTCACAGCAACCTCAAATTCTTGGACTTAAGCAATGCTCTTGCCTCAGCCTCCCAAGTAGCTGAGACTACAGGTGCTCACCATCACGCCCGGCTACTTTTTGTTGTTGTTGTTGCAGTTGTTATTGTTGTTTAGCTGGCCCAGGCTAAACCACTGTGCTACGGGTGCCAAGCCTAAGCTATTTTTCTTATACTTTCAAATTATATATGCACAAGAATCCATACTTAAATAAGTGGCTTTTTCAATAATAGAAATAAAAATAATTAGAAAGCATTGTCATCATTCAATTCATATCATTGTTTCTGTTTTAGTGATATGTATAACTGCACATCTGACAATCCATGTGGCTTTAGACTTAAGACTTAGTAAAAAGGTTAAGGAAATGGAGACGTGGAGCTTCTAATCTCCAAACACCTATGTATTGACCACTCCAGCACCATTTGCATATGCTTGTGTGCATAGGTATGTGGCTCATTTTCCTAAGCTTCCTGGGAAATCAAACATAAATTTTCATTTCAAAAAAGTAATTTCTGGGAAGTTATAAAAGATATTGTGGACGACTATTAAAATGAATACCATTTTGCCAATTAAATGTTATTGCAAATACTAAAATAAATATACACTGCCCTCATGATAAGGTATGCCAAAGCAGAAATTTGATATAGATATTATGTCAATTACTCATTTGAATCCATGACTTGGAGTATTTTAAATATACATATGGAAACCAGAGTCTTTTCATAACCAGACTTTACAAGCGGGAAACTTGTGCCAAGACGTGACAAATACAAATCTCAAAAAGCTCCATAGATTTAAATCTTCCATTTAAAGCACAAACCATTTTATCAATGCTTTTATGTAATTCCCCTAAATGCAGTAACACTGAGTTTAAAATTCCAATGATATTTTCTGGTTTTGATGGCAACTGCTCATCCTGTCAATGATAAACATACTGCATGACATACAAGTTCAAAGAGGAAACTCATATATTAATGGGATATAATATTGGGATTTCATATTACATATGAAAAGACATTAGCAATGGATATCTCTGGACACATAACCTCAACTGGAAGAAAAGTATTCTAACACTTTATATTTTTACAATAACTTAGGAATCATTTTGGTCACATATGCTCATCATAGAAATTAGAATAAATAAATAATAATAAAAGCATCCATAATCTAATCTCCCAGCTATAATAGCTACTACTGCCTTTTCATATAGATCTTTGTACGAAAGAGAGGGTAGTGAAATGGCAAGTGTCTGGTTCCCAAGCCTCACTCCCAGGTTTAAACCCTCCTCCTCCACTTACGAGCCATGACCTTGGGCAAAGAGTCACTGTCTCTATGTTCATCAGCAAAACAGAAATAGTTCATTGAATTTATTTTATTTTATTTTATTTTTTTAAGACAGAGCCTCAAGCTATAGCCCTGGGTAGTGTCATGGCATCACAGCTCACAGCAACCTCTAACTCCTGGGCTTAAGCAATTCTCTTGCCTCAGCCTCCCAAATAGCTGGGACTACAGGCACCTGCCACAATGCCCAGCTATTTTTTGGTTGTAGTTGTCATTGTTGTTTGGCAGGCCTGGGCCGGATTCGAACCCGCCCACTCTGGTGTATGTGACTGGAGCCTTAGCCACTTGAGCTATAGGTGCTAAGCCTCACTGAATTTTTTAACATAATTATCCGGCACATAGAGTTTTGCTACCTGCCATTTTCACTTAATAGAATGTATGAATGGTTTCTGTGTCATTAAATATTCTTACATGTGTATAAAATGTTTAAGGATTATGTATTCCACTATATGACTATTCCATAATGTATTCAGATTCCTATCACTAGGTATTTAAAGTGCTTCCAATCTTTACTATCATACAATAGGGCAGTTACACAAGGAAAACAGAAAGGGAAGCTAGACAAAATTGCAATGACAAAGATAGCAGCAGGGGTACACACAAATGAGGCTATTTGTCTACAACCTGGCTGCCGTGCTTTCAGATCACCCAAGCTACCTTGTTTCTCACCTTTCCTCAAGTTTGGTATTCAGCCTCTGGCCATTCTAGGCACATTTGACAGCTTTCCAATAAATTCTTTGGCCTAAATGAACCAAAGCCAGTTTCTATTGCTTGTAATCAAAACACCCTATTGATAAACAAAATGTCATTCTCTTGCATAACATCCCATTAATTCGAAACTGACTGATTGAAACCTTGTAATACACTCACGGGTGTACATGTGTGTGCTCAAAAATATGTGAATAAGCTACATCACCAACTAAACTTCACGATCTCCCGTGTCCCAGGAAGTAGTAAAATTACACAGCTGCAATGCAAAGCTAAAGGTTCTCAGAAAGGAAGGCTTTTTTATCACAATAAAAATTCTGTTTTCAGAATTTTCAGGCACTTATGAGCTTGGGATACTATAATTTTACAAATACAAAATTATATAGAATGTATAAGCTATAGAAGGACTAGTCTAATTTGTTCAGAGAAAAAAAATTATACATTATACCTAAATACTAATATTAAAACTACTAGTAATGTTCACATACCACTCTACTATATGCCAGAAACTATTGTAAACCCTACTCATATTAACTATCCAATCCTCGCAATTAACCTTTCATAGATACTATTATTACCTCCATGTTATATGCAAGGAAACTGAGACATCAGAGAGACTGCATAACTTACCCAAGGCCACACAGCTATTAAGGATTTGAATCCAGGCAATCCAGCTGCAAATCTGTATTCTTCACCTCTACATATGTTGCTTCTTGACATGTATTAAGTTTTAATATGCTTCTTACACATATTAAATTTTTATGAACATGTATCAATATGGGGCCTAAATGGCTAGAGGATATTGACCACACAATTGGACCCCATATCTCATCTTCTACTATAGCTTCTCCCACTAAGACTATGATTCCAGGCCACAGAATGACTTCCCCCAACAAATCCCAAGTGCTATTCTACTCCTAAGCATTTGCTCAAGCTATTTCCATTATTTAAAAGGCCTTCCCAATTCATCGCTCATCTGCCTATTTCCAACCAATTATGCAAGGCCAAGTTCAAATGCCATATACTCCTATGATTCTGTTTATTTCTAGGATAGCATATATATTTTAAATTGCATATGGACTTTATGGACACCCTGTATTATAATCTGCTCTTTTTCCTTCCCATCCCTCTTTTGCCAATGTAAAATGCTAGAAATCAGGGACTATATCTGATAAATTATCTTTTTTATCTAATATTCTTAGTAGCATAGAAAATGGTTGCTCAATTAATGACTACAAGTCAATACAATAATTGCTCAATTAATGACTACAAGTTAAGAAAATCAGGGTGTTAAAGACTTCTATACCAAGATGAAATTCCAAGGAGGCAAACTGGAAAATATCAAAGATTTAGAGAAATTCAGCCTATTACTAAGCTCCTGTTAAAGGGGAGCTTATAGTAATGTGTGAAATTTTAACATTTATCTCAACAGGTTCTTTTATAGTCTGAATGTATACAACATGTGAAACAAAGAAAGAAACTTTCTGGAAAACTATTTTAAATATTTGGTAAATTGGGCAGTTCCCGTAGCTCAGTGGGTAGGGTGCCAGCCACATACAACAGAGGCTGACAGGTTCGAACTCAGCCCAGGCTTGCTAAACAACAATGGTAACAACAACAAAAATTGCTGGGTGCTGTGGCGGGCGCCTGTAGTCTTAGCTACTTGGGAGGCTGAGGCAAGAGAATCGCTTGAGCCCAAGTGTTTGAGGTTGCAGAGAGCTGTGATGCCATGGCATTCTACTTATGGCGACAAAGTAAGATTCTGTCTCAAAAAAAAAAAAAAATAGTAAATACTCAGAACACAAGGTCAAATGAACCACAAGGAGAGGGGCCTAAACTCTGGCTGCCACTTTAGTAAGCAGTAAAGGTTATAACTACAGGCAAGTCAGACATGTGGCCAGCCTCACACTTTGAGAATTCTATTGCCTTCTGCAATCTTTTTTTGCAGCTGGTTTCCTTCAAGCGATTTAAGGATTAAATCAAAGCTAAGCAAATCTCTGCTTTCTGAATTACCAGTTCATTAGTGCACTTATCTCAAGTACTACTATAGTGAAGATGAAATATTCCCTTTGCATTTTCCCAAGTAAATGTGGAAAGACGGTAGGAAGAAAATCCAAATGTGGCCGCCATTATTAACCAAATGGAAATAACATACCACAGATTCTGTGATAAATTTTTGGTAAAGATACATTCCTGTGTCATCAGAAGAAACAAGATTTAACCCGAGATGTTTCACTGTCCTTACACCTGCAGACTAGACAGAAGAATATCTCCCATACTATCTGTAGGAAAAGGTACAAATGAAATCCACCTTCACAGCCCTACACATGAAACTCCCTTGCCACCATAAAGAACCCTCACAACAGGGAGCCTCTCAAACTCTGTGTTCTCACAGGAAAACTAAAGCTTCATTTTTAAAAATATGAAACTGACATTAAGATATTTCTGATGGGATTTACTTAATTCCTTATGATCCAGATTCATTAGAAGTTCTGGAAATCCCTTGGACCTACTATGACTATGAAGAAGCAACTCTTCTTAAGACACAGAGAAGTCTGTGCATCAACCTCCAACAGTTCTCAATGGAAATGATTTTTGTATTCTATTTGCAGGGCTGCCCTGTTCCAAGGAGCATTCACTTACAGGAAGCAAGAAATATCAAGCTCCTCTCAGCCTTCCCCAAGCCAGTATCAAAGTGGCATCAAGTGAAATTCTTAGAGAAAAGAAGTTACTCAAGAACAATTTTGAGATTTCAGTAAAGGGATTAATAACAACAACAACAGGGTTTTGAGACATTTTATTGTTTACTTCAACAGCAAGAGTTTGTTGCACGTATGTACAACTTGTCCCAGAAAATGTGACAAAATCCCCAAAGTGTGAAAAGAATGAAAAGGGAGGCTGTTTTTGCCCAATTTGCCTATGAGAGATCACTTTCTTTTTTTTTTTTTTTTTTTTTTTGAGACAGAGCCTCAAGCTGTCCCCCTGGGCAGAGTGCCGTGGCATTACAGCTCACAGCAACCTCCAACTCCTGGGCTCAAGCGAGTCTCCTGCCTCCGCCTCCCAAGTAGCTGGGACCACAGGCGCCCGCCACAACGCCCGGCTATTTTTTGGTTGCAGCCGTCATTGTTGTTTGGCGGGTCCGGGCTGGGGATTCGAACCCGCCACCTTAGGTGTACGTGGCTGGCACCTTAGCCGGTTGAGCTATAGGCACCGAGCCGAGAGATCACTTTCAAAAGACATTCTTCAAAAAAACTCATATATAACAGACATCTCCAAACTCAAAATCCCTTGAAAGTATGTGAAAACCACTAACAGAGCAAACCTAATCAAACCATGATGAAATCCACCACCTACTCACTGTTGCTGTGTGGAGCCTTAACAACTGGTCCATACCAGGCATTCCCTGTTACGCCCATTCATGAAAAACTTGCAATTTTAAAAGATTAATGGGATCTCTCATCTTGAAAAGAATCATTCCTTTATGAAAGAATAAGAACAATTAAGACAAAAAAAAGTCTCTTTAGAGATGTGCATGTGTTTGGATGTCTGAGTATACATCCTATGAAAGCATGTGTGCTGAAGACCCTATACACACGTCTGTATATACATATATACATCCAAACTGATGTTACAGGCCCTTGTAATATAACACCAAGCTCCACAGCTATGGTAACACCACCACTTACTTTTCTCCATCCTTGGAAGTGATGGTGTCTGCACCCTCCTAGTTCAACATTTGTGTTTGTTTAGGCTTTGACCACATCTATAATCCAATCTTCGTATTCAGTTTCCTCTGTCTGAAATACCTGGAGCAGTTTGGGTTTTTTTCTGATTGGACTCTGAATCACCAAAGATACAGAAAAAGCATTTGATAAAATTCAACATCCATTCATGATTTTTAAAAATTTAACACAAGAAAAGGATACAAATGCTTTTTCCCCATGATAAAATATATACATTTCAAATCAAAAGCTAACATCAGACTTCATGGGGAAATACTAAAAACATTTCTATCACAGTCAAGAGCAAACAAGCACATCCCCCAGTACTACCAACACTACTTGTACTGTTGAAGAGTGTTTGAGAGGCATAAATGACACAAGAAGAGAAGGTGCTAGAAATAAATAAAAGCTCCTTAGACATACTGTATTTTCAAATGACATGTTTTTTTTTGTTGAGACAGAGTCCTCGGTAGAGTGCCATGGTGTCACAGCTCACAGCAACCTCAAACTTTCAGGCTTAAATGCTTCTCTTGCTTCAGCCTCCCAAGTAGCTGGGACTACAGGCATCTGCCACAACACCCAGCTATTTTTTGGTTGCAGCTGCCATTGTTGTTTAGCTGGCCCAGGCTGGGTTTGAACCCCCCACCCTTGGTGCATGTGGCTGGTGCCATAAGCACTGTGCCACGGATGCCGAGCCAAATGACAAGATATTTATTAAGAGAATCAATTTGAAAACTATTACAATAAAAATAATTCAGTGAGATAAATGGGAATATAATTCAAATATGAAAATCAATATTCTTTGTATATATAAGCAATCTCAGTAGAAGATATGATGAGGACCTCATTTAAGGTAACAGTGAAAAAAGATAAAATTCCTAGAATAAACTTAAGAAATAAAGAAAACTATATGAAGAAAGTTTTACATATGAAGAGCTGAACAAATGGGAAAACATAAGTTCTTAGATAAAAAGATTCAACATAAACATCTGTTCTTTCCAAATTAATCTAGAAACTTAAAGCAATCCTGTTAAAATATCAATGGGATTTTTCTTGGGGAAGAGACAAGGAATGAGGTATCCGCAGAAAGCTCACAGAAACATAATGGCCTTTGAATACAAAACGATGTTCAACCTCCCTCAAGAGAGATGCAAATTAAACCTATGGTGTGATGATATTTCTCACCTATCAGATTAAGAAAAAAAAAATCCAAGTTTGACAAATAATCTATTGAAAAGACTGTGGGGAAAAGATTAGAGCAAATGTAAAATGGCACAACACCTATGTGGGAAAATCCAACCATATCTACCATATTTTTATCAATATATATGCTTTTTAACTCAGCAGTCTTAGTGTGGGAAAGCAGTCCACAAACTGGCCCACGTGCAGAAATGACACATGTATGCAATTACTTAGTACATCACTGAGCAGCAAAAGCCTGAAACAGTCCAACTGATCCAACAACACAGGACTGGTTGAGAAAATTCTGGTATATCCACAGACCATTAACCTCAAAGTGACATTTCCTACCCCAAGACCTATACCCCAATAAAAACAAATTCACATATACAAGAAATTTGATATCACACAGTGCTGATAAGTGTATCAAAGAAACGGCTCTCTCAGACATTGCTGGTAGAAGTCTGAATTAAGATAATCTCTATTCTATGAAGAGCTATTTAGTACACTTAATTTTATAAAATTTATCAAAATTATAAATTAAAATTATGTATAAATTTTGACTCAAATACCAATTGTAGAAATTTATCCACAGATATGCTTACATCTATGTAAAAGTTACATATATCTAAGGTTATTCACTGCAGCACTGTATAGAAAAGTGTTAAGAGTAGAGACAACCTACACGCCTATCAAAGAGGGGCAGTTGATTTAACGGTCTCTCCAAAACTTATTGAAATATCCCCAATGGGCAGATTAATGCATTAAAGTATTAATGAATTAATGGGTTATCACTCGAGTGGGACTGATGGCTTTACAGGAAGACGAAGAGAGATTTGAGCATAGCATATTAGCATGCTCAGCCCCCTCACCAGTGATGCCCTGCACTGCCTTGGAACTCTGTAGAGAGTCTCTACCAGCACAAAGGTTCTCACCAAATGTGCCCCCCACACAACCTTAGACTTCCCAGCCTCTGGAACTGTAAGAAATAAATTTCATTTCTTAAATTACCCAGTTTCAGGTATTGTTATAACCAACAGACAATAAACTAGGACAATATACATCCATGCAATGAAATACTATGCAATTATTTAAAATGAATGAATGAAAATGCCAGAGTAGGTGTTATGGCTTGGATGTTCCCTCCAAAACTCATGTTGAAATTTAACTGTCAAGGTAATTGTATTAGGAGGTGAGGCCTTTAAGAGGTGATTAGGTCATAAGGGTTATACCCTTATGAATAGATTAATGCTGTTATTGTAGGAGTAGATAGATGGGTTATCAAGGAAGTAGACTCCATATAAAAGGGTAAGTTTGGCCCCCATTTATTCTGATATTGCACTCATTTGCTTTTACTTCATATTATGTTACAGCTCAAAGGCTCTTGCTAGATTCCAGAGCCCTGCTCTTGGACTTTTCAGCCTCCAGAACTGTAAAAAATAAATATATTTTCTTTATAAATTACCCAGTCTGTAATATTCTGTTAAAAACAGCAGAAAATAGACTAAGCCAGAAGGAAATTCCAAAAGCTGGTCACTCCATTACTAATAATGAATAACTAGGTAAAACTGTCAAAATCTACTGTTTGGGAACAATGGAAATAATCAAAAGATTACTACCAGCAAGGGAACACTTAATCAAAAATAAACAGCTGAATTTCCCTAAGAGAGCTTTGTAACATTTTATTAATAATTTACCCTGGTCCCATCCCACTCCACAGCTTGGCAGCATCCTTGAAAACAGCTTAAGGCTGGGCACAGTGGCTCACATCTATAATCCTTGCACTCTGGAAAGCCACAGTGGTGGACTGCTTGAGATCAGGAGTTCAAGACCAGCCTGAGCAAGAATGAACTACATTTCTATTAAAAACAGAAAAACTAGCCAGGCATAGTGGCATATCCCTATATGTCTGTAGTCCCAGCTACTCAGGAGGCTGAAGCAAGAGAATTGCTCAAGCTTAAGAGTTTGAGGTTGTTGTGGCCTATGATGCCATGGTACTCTACCCAAGGCAATGGAGTGAGACTCTGTCTCAAAAAAACCAACCAAACAAAAAAAACTTCCCAGTAATAGTACGTAGTACCAGAGGGAGCAGAACAGATCTGATTCTCAAGAATAAGGTTGATTGTCTTTTTTTTTTTTGAGACAAAGTCTCATTATGTGGCCCTCGGTAGAGTGCAATGGCATCACAGCTCAGAGCAACGTAAAACTCTTGCCTCAGCCTCCCAAGTAGCTGGGACTACAGGCGCCTACCACAACACCTGGCTATTTTTGGTTGTAGTTGTCATTGTTGTTTGGCAGGCCCAGACTGGATTCAAACCTGCCAGCTCTGGTGTATGTGGCTGGCGCCCTAGCTGCTGAGCTATAGGCATCGAGCCAAGGTTGATTGTTTTGACTGGTCTGGGGACTCCCTAAAAGACTGGCTCAAAGGGCTTATCTTTCAGACTGGCTCAAAGGGCTTACCTTTCCTTTGCCTAAGTCAGATCTCCAGGGCTGAGAAAGATGGAAGGAACAGGGGAGTAGTGCATTTGTTGTAAACATTTAAAGGCACAGGTATTGGTTGCTATCACCTGTAGCAAGGGACAAGACTTGGGACAAACAATGGACTTGTAAAAGCTTAGGAGGAAAGGCTGAGGAATGAGATACTTCAAGGAGTATAGGCTTTGAAGATTACTGTGACTTAAGAAGGACATGTGCATGCTGAGTCTAGGTGCACGCTCAGAAAAGACCTAAGAAGGCCCTAAGCTCTCACCTCTGGCTGACCCTTAGGCTCTTTGCAAGCAGGAAATGAAAACTAAAGCAGAGTTGTAAACTGCCTGGCTGAGTGTTGAAGGCACTTCCCAATATACAGACAGCCCATCTGCAGACTGGTATATGTGCATGTGGGGAGTTCTGTTGGTCTTCCCAGATATTTAAATAAATCTCTGATGATTCACTAGCTCACCACTTTATGCTAGAGGAAGAGAGGCTTCAGTTATCACACATAAAAAGGACATAGACTTTACAAAATTAGTTTGGGAAAGTCCCTAAACAAGCAAAAAAAAAAAAAAAAAAAGGAACAAAAAGCACAACAATCATGGGTGTGTGTGTCTGATTTCCTGAGTTACCATATTACAATATTCAAAAAGTCCAGTTTGGAACAAAAATAACAACAACAAAAAATATATATATATAAGTAAAACAACAAAAAAGTATGGCCTATACACCAAAAAAAGAATTTAACAGAAATTGTCCCTGAGGAAGCCCAGACACCGGATTTACTATACAAAGACTTTGTTTATTTATTTATTTATTTATTTTTGAGACAAAGTCTCACTTTGTGACCCTCAGTAGAGTACCATGGTGTCAGAGCTCACAGCAACCTCTAACTCTTGGGCTCAAGCGATTCTCTTGCCTCAGCCTCCTGAGTAGCTGGAACTACAGGTACCCGCCACAATACCCAGCTCTTTTTTAGAGATGGGGGTCTTGCTTTTGCTCAGGCTGGTCTTGAACCCCTGAGCTCAGACAATCACCCACCTCAGCCTCCCAAAGTGCTAGGATTACATGCATGAGCCACGACGCCTGGCTTATACAAAGACCTTAAATTGATGATCTTAGATATGCTTAAAAAGCTAAAAACAAAAACTACACCTAAATAACTAAAAGAAATCATGAGAACATTGTTTCATGGAACAAAGAATATCAATAAGAGACAAAAATTATAAAAAGCAATCAGATAAAAATTCTGGAGTTGAAAAGTACCATAACAAAAAATTCATTAGAGAGGTTCAATACCAGATTTGAACAGGCAGAAATGAATCAGCAAACATGAGACTAGGCCAATTGATGTTATCTGGCATGGTAAACAGAAAAAAGAATTAAAAAGCATAGAGCCCTGCGAGATATCATCAAGTATACCAACATGGGAATCCTAAAAGGAAAAGAATATTTTTTAGGGTGGTGCCTGTAGCTCAAGCAGCTAAAGTGCCAGCCACATACACCAGAGCTGGCAGGTCCAAATCCAGCCCGGGCCTGCCAAACAATGACAATTACAACCAAAAAATGGCCAGGCATTGTGGTGGGCGTCTGTGGTCCCAGCTACTCAGGAGGCTGAAGCAGGAGAAATGCTTGAGCTCAGGAGTTGGAGGTTGCTGTGAGCTGTGACACCACAGCACTCTACCCAGGGCGATAGCTTGAGGCTCTGTCTAAAAAAAAAAAAAACAACAAAAAACCAAAAAGAATATTTTTCAAGAAGCTCAATAAACTTAAAAGTAGATAAACTCTAAGAGATCTACACAGGGAAACATTATAATCTGTCATATGACAAAGATGAGAGAATCTTGAAAATAGTTAAGAGAAGGCAACTAATCACACAGAAGGGATCCTCAATAAGAATCATGTCCAGGCCTGTTGTGGTGGCTCACACCTGTAATCCCAGCACTCTGGGTGGCTGAGGCAGGTGGACTTCCTGAGCTCATGAGTTTGAAATCAGCCTGAGCCAAAGTGAGACCTCGTCTCTTAAAAAAAAAAAAAAAAAAGCCAGGCATCATTGTGGTGGGTGCCTGTAGTCCCAGCTACTCGGGAGGCTGAGGCAAAAGAATCACTTGAGCCCAAAAGTTTGAGGATGCCATAGCACTCTACCAAGGGAGATTCTGTCTCAAAAAAAAAAAAAAAAAGCCTTTCTTTCAGTAATTTGAATATGTTATCCTATTACCTTGGGTTTCTGTGGTTTCTCATGAGGTGTTGGACATGATTATTTCTTTTTCTTTTTTCTTTTTGGAGACAGAGTCTCACTTTGTCACCCTCAGTAGAGTGTCATGGTACCACAGCTCAAAGCAACCTCAGACTCCTGGGCTAAAGTGATTCTCTTGCCTCAGCCTCCCAAGTAGCTGGGACTACAAGTGCCCATCACAATGCCAGTTATTTTTAGAGATGGGATCTCATTCTTGCTCAGGCTGGTCTCAAACCTATGAGCTCAGGCAATCCACCCACCTCAGCCTCCTAGAGTGCTAGGATTACAGGCATGAGCCACTGCGTCTGGTCAAAAGAAAGGCATTATTAACCAAAAATTCTATATGTGCCAAAACTTTTTTTTCAAAAATAAAGGAGAAATTAAGACATTACAAGATAATACCAAGAGAACTTGCAGATAGTAGACCTGCCTTATATGAAATGCTAAATAGAATCTTTCAGGCTGAAATGGAAGGATACTAGACAGTAACTTGATCCATATAAAGTAATAAAGAACACCAATAAAGGAAAACACCTTTATAAAAATACAAAAATCAGTATTAATGTACTTTGGTTTGAAACTCCTCTGTTTAAAATATAATTTAACAGACAATAGCATAAAAATTGCATATATTATTATTATAATAAATCTATGCTGATGAGCACACAGTATATAAAATAATAAGTAATTTGTGACAATCAAAAGAATGGACAGAGGTATGTAAGAGCAAAGTTTTTACACACTATTGAACTAAGTTAGTATATGAGTTACCTAGAAAACAAATAGAAAAGTGGTAGAATCGCTCCTTATCAGCAATTGTGTAAATGTAAATAGATTAAACTCTTCAATTAAAAGACAGAAATTGACAAAATGGATAAGCAAACATAATCTAATCAAATACATCTATAAGAGATTCTTTTTAGATCCAATCATACAAAAAGGTTGAAAGGATAGAAAGGGATAGTCCATGCAAACAAAGAGACAAAAATTGTTACAAAGGAAATAGAAAAACTTTATGAAATAGTCAATTCAGGCTCGGCGCCTATAGCTCAACCGGCTAAGGCGCCAGCCACATACACCTAAGGTGGAGGGTTCAAATCCCCAGCCCGGACCCGCCAAACAACAATGACGGCTGCAACCAAAAAATAGCTGGGCGTTGTGGCGGGCGCCTGTGGTCCCAGCTACTTGGGAGGTGGAAGCAGGAGACTTGCTTGAGCCCAGGAGTTGGAGGTTGCTGTGAGCTGTAATGCCACGGCACTCTACCCAGGGGGACAGCTTGAGGCTCTGTCTCAAAAAAAAAAAAATAGTCAATTCATCAAGAAGATGTAACAATTATAAACATATGTGTACATAATGACAAAGCCCCAAATGTATGAGGAAAAAACTGATAGAATTGGGGAAAAAAATCAATCGACAGTTCTACAATAATTGTTGGACCATCTTTGAATAATAGATAGAACGGGCTCGACACCCGTAGCACAGTGGTTATGAGGATGACATAGTGAGAAAAAAATAGATAGAACAAACAGACAGACCATCAACAAAGAAATAGAAGGCTTAAACAACACTACCAATTGACTAAACTAACAGATACATACAGAACACCTGATAGAAAACACATTTTTCTCAAGTGCATGTGAAACATCCTCCAGGACAGATGATATATTAGATCACCCAACAAGTCTCAGTACATTTTTAAAAGATTGAAATCATACAAAGTATCTTCCCTGACCATAGTGGAATGAAACTAGAAATCAGTAACAGAAGGAAATCTGGAATTCACAAATATGTGAAATTAAAACACTCTTAATCAATGGGTCAAGAAAAAAATGACAAAAGAAATTAGAAAATAGTCTGAGAAGAATTAAAGTGAAAGCACAACATATCAAAATATATGAGACATAGCAAAAGCAGTGCAGGAGGAAACTTACAGCTGTAAAGGTCTACATTGAAAAAGAAAGAAGATCTCAAATCAATAACCTAACCTTCCACCTAAAGGTACTGAAAAAAGAAAAGCAAATTAAACTCAAAGCAAGGAGAAGAAAGGAATACGATTAATAAATGAAATAGAGGGAAAAAATAGCAATAGAGAGAATCAACAAAACCAAAAGTTGGTTCTTCAAAAAGATCAACAAAATTGATAAACCTTTAGCTAGACTGACCAAGAAAAAGAAAGATGACGCAAATCATTAAAATAGGGAATGAAGGTATATTACTACTGACCTTATAAAGTAAAAAGGATTTTAAGAGAATTTCATAAACAATTATAAGCCAACAAACTGGTAACTGAGACAAGATGGATTAATTCTTTGAAACACACACACTACCAAAACTGATACAAGAAACAACAAATCTAGGCTTGGCACCCATAGCTCAGCACCCATAACTCAGTGGTTAGAGTCACATACACTGAGGCTAGTGGGTTTGAACCTCGCTCGGGCCTGCCAAACAACAATGACAACTATATCAAAAAATAGCCGGTGTTGTGGTAGGTGCCTGTAGTCCCAGCTACTTGGGAGGCTGAGGCAAGAGAATCACTTAAACCTAACAGTTTGAGGTGCCTGTGAGCTGTGATGAACAAACAGCACTCTACCAAGGATAACAGAATGAGATTCTGTCTCCAAAAAAAAGAACTAGCAACTCTAATAGACTATAACAAACAGTGTGATTCAGTTAGCAAAAAACTTCCAAAAAAGAAAAGCCCCAAGATCAGATGGCTTCACTTATAAGTTTTACCAAACATTTTTTTAAATTTTTATTTATTTATTTATTTATTTATTATTTTTTTTTAGAGACAGAGTCTCACTTTGTCACCCTCGATACAGTGCCTTTGCATCACAGCTCACAGCAACCTCTAGCTCTTGGGCCTCAGCCTCTGGAGTAGCTGGGACTACAGATGCCTGCCACAATACCCAGGTATTTTTTGTTGCAGTTTGGCTGGGGCCAGGTTTGAACCTGCCACTCTTGGTACATGGGGCCAGCACCCTACTCGCTGAGCCACAGGCACCACCACAAACATTTTTTTTTTAATTAACAAAAATCCTCCACAAACTCTTACAGAAATAGAAGAGGAGGAAATACTTCCTAACTAATTCTGTGAGGCCAGAATCACCCTCATACCAAAGTCAGACAAAGACATCAAGACCAATATCCCTTATGATTATGTATGCAAATAATTCTCAATGAAATACCAACTAATTGAATATAGAAGTATATTAAAAGGATTATACACCAGGACCAAAAAATTTATTCCAGGAATGCAAGGATTGGCTCAACATATAAAAATCAATCAATGTAATATACCATATTAATACTACAGAATAAAGGAGGGGGAAATCACAAGGTCATCTGAATTGATGCAGACAAAACATTTGACAAATTTCAACATTCTCTCATGATAAAAACACCTAACCAACCTAGGAATAGATGGGAATTCCCTCAACTAGATAAAGGGCATCTATGAAAAATACACAGATAGCACTATATTTACTGGTGAAAGACTGAATGGCTTCCCCTGTAATAATAGGAACAAGACCAGAATGGCTGTTCTTGCCACATAAAAATTTACAGATTAGAAAGCACAAAATATAACTATCTAGATTCAAAAATGACATAATCTTATAAAGAATCCATAAAAAAGCTATTAGAGCTAATAAATGAACTCTACAAAACAGGAGAATACAAGATCATTACACTAAAACCTATATACTAGCAATGATAATCCAAAAATAAAATTAAGAAATAATTTCATCTATATTTGCATCAAAAAGAATAAAATACATAGGAATACATGTAACCAAAGAAGTACATAAAAACTACAATGTGGCTCAGCGCCTGTGGCTCAAGTGGCTAAGGCGCCAGCCACATACACCTAAGGTGGCGGGTTCGAATCCAGCCCGGACCCGCCAAACAACAATTTCGGCTGCAACCAAAAAATAGCCAGGCGTTGTGGCGGGCGCCTGTGGTCCCAGCTACTTGGGAGGCTGCGGCAGGAGACTCGCTTGAGCCCAGGAGTTGGAGGTTGCTGTGAGCTGAGATGCCACGGCACTCTACCCAGGGGGACAGCTTGAGGCTCCTGTCTCAAAAAAAAAAAAAAAAACTACAATGTATTACTGAAAGAAATCAAAGACGACACAAAAAAATAAAAAGACATCCCATGTTTGGGCAGCACCTGTGGCTCAGTGGGTAGGGTACCTGCCCCATATACCAAGGGTGATGGATTCAAACACAGCCCTGGCCAAACTACAACAAAAAATTGCTAGGTGTTATGGTGGGCACCTGTAGTCCCAGCTACTCAGGAGGCTAAGGCAAAAGAATTGCCTAAGCCCAAGAGTTGGATGTTGCTGTGAGCTGTGACATCAAAGCATTCTACCGGGTGATAAAGTGAGACTCTGTCTCTAAAAAAAAAAAAAAAAAAAAGACATCCCATGTTCATGGAAACATTCCTCAAATTGATCTATAGATTCAAAGCAATTTCTTTTTTTTTTTTTTTTTTTTTGCAGTTTTGGCCAGGGCCAGGCTTGAACCTGCCACCCCTGGTATATGGGGCAAGCACTTTACTCCTTTGAGCCACAGGAGCTGCTCCTCAAAGCAATTTCTTATCAAAACCCAACTGTTAGTTTTTCTAAGTTTTTCTTCTTTTTTTAAGAAATGGATATGCTTATCCTAAAATTCATATGAAACTACAATAAACCCCATATACTCAAAACAATCTTGAGAAGAATATGGTTGAAGGACTCATACTTCATTAAAAAATTATTATCATAAAGAGACATTATAGATCAAAAGACAGAATTAATGGAGGTCCAGAAATAAAGCCATATATTTATAGTCAACTGATTTCCAAGATGGTGCCAAAAGCATTCACTGGAATAAGTTCTTTTTTGAAAAACTGTCCTTTCAATAAATGGTCCTGGGACAATTAGATATCTACTACCAAAAGGATGAATTTGTACCTTCTGTGTCACACTATATATATAAATTAATTTAAAATAGATCAAAGTCCTAAATGTAAGAGCTAAAATAATAAATCTTAGATGAAAACATGGTTTAATTATTCATTAACCTGAATTAGGTAATAATCTCTTCAATATGACAACAAAAAGTACAAACAACAAAATTTAAAAATAATTAAAGGATTCCATCAATATTTAAAACTTTTGTGTATCAAAGGACACCATTAAAAAAGTGAAAAGACAACCCACAGAATGGGAGAAAATATTTGGAAACCATGCATCTGATAAAGATATGGAATAAAAAATATACATATATTAAGAGTTCTCATAACAAAAAAGAGAACCCAATTAATAAACATTTATCTAAAGAGGATATATAGGCAACTATCAACTACATGAAAATATCCTCATCCTCATTAGTCATTAGGGAAATGTAAATCAAAGCCACAATACCTATTAGGATGACTACAATAACTAAAAAGCAAAAAACAAAACAATAATGGAAAGTAAGTGTTGGCTAGGATGTAGAGAAATAGAAACCTTTGTATCCTTCTAGTGGAATGGTGAAATGATGCGTCCATTGTGGAAAATAGTTTGGCAGTTCCTCAAAGTTTAAATAGAGAATTCCATATGACCCAATTCACTCCTAGGTATATACCCAAGAGCCACTGAAAACATATGTTCATATAAAAATGTGCCCACAAATACTGACAACAGACAAAAAGTGGAAACAGCCCAATTGTCAATCAGCTGATGAATGGATAAAATGCAGTCTATCCATATAATGAAATATTATTCAGCCATAAAAAGGAGTGAAGTATTACAACATGAATGAACTTTGAAAACAATGTGCCAAAGAAAGAAGCTAGATAGAAAAGGCCACATATTATATGATTTCATTTGTATGAAATGTCCAAAACAGGCAAATTCATGGAGACAGAAAACAGATTAGTAATTGCCAGGGCTAGGATTGGAATAATGGAGAGTGACTGCTTAATGGCTATTAGATTGCTTTTTTGAAAATGTTCTACAGTTAAATGGTGGTGGTGGTTGCACAGCATTAGGAATATACTAAAAGCCACTGACTTATACATAGTAAATTGAGGGAATTTTACCTCAGTTTAAACAACAGAAAGCTTATATTATAATGGCATGAAAAGATCTCCAAGATATGTTGAATGAAAAAAGCAAGGTAAAGAATGCTCTCCCTTAAAAAGAGAGGTGGGAGGATGGGTAGAGGAAGAATATACTTATAAGCATTTTAATCTAATGTATCTTTGCCAAAATATACAAGGAATTGTTACCAGTGGATTGCCTCTGGGGAAGAGAACTTGAAGACAAGGTCCAGGTGTAAAGAGAATTCCTTTTCAAATAAGCCATCCTGTACAGTTTAAATGTTGGACTGTGCATACATCACCTTTCCCCAAAACACCAAACTGACCTTTTTAAAGAGTAAATATTTAAATAAAGGGGTAGCTGTATAATGAAAATATGCTCATGGGAAGGTTGTTGACTGATGCTAGTGGGAAAAAACTGGGAATAAGATTTTAAATGTGTTTATCTAACAGTGACAGATATTGGAATAATTTTTAAGACCATAATTAGGCCTTTCCCAAATACAAGATTATATAAACAATGTGATGCTTCAGAACAGAAACTAAAGGCTGCATGAATGGTGTGACAAGAGGACTGCCAAACTAAAACACTACCAAGCAAGCAATCCTCAGGATCCCTGACTCTAGGAGCAGGAAAACCTGGGCAGTTGCCTCCTTCCTCTTTCCACATCAGACCTCTCCAGTTTGAGGGACAAATGAGGAAGCTCTCCATACTGAAAGGAGCCTTAAAACACCACTTCTGTTATTCAAGGACAGAGAGATTTATAAAATACCCCTGGATATATTCCAACACCCCATTTTCAATCCTTCCTTTTTGACTCTGAAGATCTTCCAACTGTATGACCGTCCCTAAAAATTAAATATACTGGTTTAACTCATGGCTTTCAAGTTCCCTAGTACATTTACAGAAGTCAGATAAAAAAACAGAAGACCTACCATTACCTATTACTATCTACAGTCTCTAGTACAACTCAAACATACTTACACTTCCTCAGATTTGAGATTATTTCCTACTTCTGTTAAATTACCACCAAATCCTTTCTCTATCTTTAAATTGGTTACAGAAGCTGCTAGTAATTTTGTCTACAATGGTAAGAACCCGGGAGTGAGAACCAGTCCTTCCTGCCCTGTCTTCTTTATTTCTAAACCTGAAAAGAATAACAAACCGGGAAGCCTCACTTAGCAGCTGCTTTTGCAGTCTGTGACTTAATTTAAGGAAGTATTCTATGAAATCTCTGAACGGAATCTAAATTTAGATTAAAGTCTTTCACCATCAATGCCAGCCTCTCAGCTAGGGAACCCACATGCAGAGCAGTGTAGTGGGGAGGAATTAAAAACAACTTTAAAAAAACATATAAATGTGTTATCAATTGAAGGAAGTGAAGCTGGCACTACTCAACCCAAAAAGATAATTCTTTGGGCAGCACCAACATCTTAATTCTTGATAAGGTGACTGTATACAAAAACTTTTAGGAAAGAAACAGTGAATAAGGAAGATAGATTTTCCTTATAAGATTTCTATTAAGAGAGCAATAAACTACTACTATGTATATTAAGATGTCTGTAACTATAAAATCAGGCATCAATACTGTAATCAACATATTGTTGAAAACAGAGTTCTCTAACATTGAGTCAGAGGGGAGGGAAAAACCATCTACTTACTTACTGGTACTATTTCCTCAACACTCTGCTTTTCTCAAATGTGTCAATTTAGACCTTGAATTCTGAAATGATAAGAGTCAAAGAAAAACTGGTATGACTCAAGATTGATGATAATTAACAGAGTGATAATGCTATTTTCTATGCATTTTTAATTAAACCTTGATGATTACAGCTGATCTGCTGAAAAGCTAATCTTGCCCAATGTTCAATTTCCAAAATAAAATTAAAATATTATATATAATTTTAAATTAACATTTATCAGACCAATCCTATTTCTACTCCAAAATGACTTATATTTTACAAGCCATATATGTAGATAGATTTCAGGAGATAACTGTGTAAAAGATAAAAAAAGAAGAGAGTGATATTTTCTCTGTTCTTTATGACTTGCATCCTCCTCTTTCCCCACCCCCAATCAGCCGGGAAACACTCCCAGAATCTTCTGAAGCTTAGTTTGGAAGTAAAGCTCAGCCTTGATAAACACTAAGCCCAGGAAATGCCTTGGATAGTAGACCACTTAGAATACTTAGTTTGAAAAGAGACCTCTTGGGAAAGGACAAACTCAGTTTGATAGGCAATTTGGTGGTTTTATATTTTCACTAAAACCTCCTGGAACATTGCTGAGAGATAAAATCATAGCAGCTGGAAACTATACAAATGGTAGAAAAAAGCACCACACCCAAGGACAAGGTCCTCAAACTTCAGGGGGAAAGTCTTGTTTCAAGGAGCTCAAACAGGACTCTGTAGGAATCAAGGAGTGAGGGAGAGATGGTCCCCACCCCTGGTGCCACTCACTGTGCATGTCACCTTCATTGTGCCACTTCATTAGTTACTTAATGTTGTTAGCAAATGACACTAGAAACAAGGAAAATAACTAGAACCACCTGCCTTTAGTATTTCTGAAATGTTAGTATCCTTGAGTCTGCACTACTAAAAAGCTCACTCAATTGCACTGACATCAACATACCTTAGAGCATTTTTATAATTATATAATCTTAATTTCACATCATTTCCTTTTTCTCTTTTGGACAACCACTGATGTTGAACTTGAGAGCTGCTCAAAATGTCTCATGAGCCAATAATTTTCTATACTAGCATATTCTCTCTTCAACTTTGTTCACAACTTCAAAGGCTAATTGAGCAGAACCTAAGGTGACCAGATTTTAACATTGGTAAAGTGAGACACCATTGATTGGGGGGGGGAGGGTGGCTGACAACAATGCAATCTTTGATAAGCAGTTCTCCATAATCAGTTCTCAACAATTATTTGTTATTATTAAAGTTTAACATTATAAAATTAACAAAAATAATATAAAACTCATATCCTGGCGAAATAGTCACATGGCAGCTGAAAACTGTATATTCCCTCCCTGTTCTCAGGTGTTCCCTAGCTTGTTGTGCATTCTTTCCAAAAATCGGGACTTTTTTAAAAGCCACAGGATGTGGGACAAATTGTTAAAAATCAGGACTGGCCTGCCAAAAGTGGGACATCTGGTCACCTTACTGGGGGGCGAGTGGGGGGGGTGGTGGTGGTGGTGTTACTTGTTTGTTCCAGACAGTTTGGCTCCTTCTGAGCTAATTGTCCTTGCTTAGAAGCGAGGGAGGGAGCCAGTACCCTTCTGTTACCAATTCCACCAGGGGCGACCTTGCCCAGGAGGGGAGTAGGGAGTTTACATTAACCTTTTCATTTCCAAATGAAGTTACATTAACCTCTTCATTCCCAAATGGAGTTACATTAACCTTTTCAGCAGCCGAAACCATATATTCCCTTCCCATTCTCCTGCTGTTCCCTAGCTTGTCGTGCATTCTTTCCAAAAATCGGAACTTTTTTAAAAGCCGCAGGATGTGGGACAAATTGTTAAAAATCGGGAAGTCTGGTCATCTTAGTAGAACCTCAAGGCTCACACCTATAATCTTAGCACTCTGGGAGGCTAAAGCAAAAGAATCACTTGAGCTCAAGAGTTTGAGACCAGCCTGAGCAAAAGCAAGACCCTGTATCTACTAAAAGTAGACAAATTAGTTGGGCATTGTGGCAGGTGCCTGTAATCCCTGCTACTTGGGAGGCTGAAGCAGGAGGATCGCTTGAACCCAGGAGTTTGAAGTTCTTGTGAGCTAGACTGATGCAAGGGCACCCTAACACAGGTGACAGAATGTGACTATCTCTAATTAATTAATTAATTAATTAAAAAAAACAGAACCATCTCAAAGTGACAACCAGTTTCACAAAACTGAATAGAATATGAAGCAAAGTTCTTTCTCAGAGAAGACAGTGGAAAGACCTGAGGACAAAGCACTGGGCTAGCCTAAACCAAGAATTTTCAGGCTTAGGGAAGTCACCAAAACTTTACTTGCCTTTTAATGGAACAGCAATTACAAAGCAACATTTCAAATATATATATGTGTGTATATATGTGTGTGCGTGTATATATACATATATATATAAAGCAAAGTTTATTCTGATTTTTAGTAAATAATCAGTAAGGTATAGGCTAAGTTACAAATAGCAATAAAAAATAAATATTAGGCTTGGTGCCCATAGCTCAGGGATTAGGGCTCCAGCCACATATACCAGAGCTGGTGGGTTCGAACAACAGCTAAACAACAATGACAACTATAACAAAAAAACAGCCAGGTATTATGGCAGGCGCCTATAGTCCCAGCTACTTGGGAGGCTGAGGCAAGAGAATTGTTTGAGCCCTGTTTAGCTGTGAGCTGTGATGCCATAGCACCCTACCGAGGGTGACATAGTGAAGTCTGTCTCTAAATAAATAATAAATATTAGATTAGTAAGAGGCAGTAAAAATTTGGAGAAATAAATACTCTCTTCCCTTTTATGTTGTTACTCATCTGTGTCATGACAGCTGGAGCCATTTTCTCTCCATACAACCCTTGAACTGATTACTTTCTGGGAAAGATGACTGAACATAATGGTAAGAATTCAGTTTGAAAGATTCAATTTGGAGACAAAAGACAAGAACTAGCCTGAGAAACAATCTTCATACCAATTTATAAAGTGAGAAGTCATGTAACTTTCTAAAGCTGTTAAACTTTAATCCACCAACAAAATACTCATAATGGATGAAACCTTAGGCAAGCTAGCCCCTACTGTATGCTGGGCAACATCTGGGTACACAGTTACTTCATTTATTCCTTGCAACAACCTGATAAGGCAGAATTGTGTAGGCTTAAAGACGAATGGTGTGATTTGGCCATGGCCTCTGGTATGAGGTGGAACTGGGTTGGCTGACTCCTTTGCACTCTACCATCTACAAAATAGGGACAAAAATAGTACCCTACCACATGAATTTGCTGAAAATGAGGAAATATAACTCATGCAAAGTGCTTAGCATAGCTGCTGCCTGGCAAAGTTAGTAAAAGTTTCAAAAACTAACAAATAGCCAATTAGTCACCCAGCTACCAAGCAGCAGGGCTAAACACAAAGCCAGGTTAACTGCACACTGAAACCCACACTCTACCTGGGGGTTCACTAGACAACACTAGTGAGTAGTTTGCGAAAGGACAAAAAGTGCACTCCAAAGAATTATGTCCCAATGATGAAGCTTTAAAGCTAACACTTGCTAGAATCTCATTCTAGAATATTTTTACAAAGACTCCAAGCTTTGAGTGTGAAGATTCTCTAAAACCAAGAGAAGGGAAACAGGACAGTAGCTTCCACAGGATCTGCCTCCCTGCCTGAACACTTTTCTTGTGCACTTTAGTTTTGACCTGCTTTGCCCACAAAATGATTTTAAACAGTGCCTGATTGTAAATAGAAGTAGGCCCAGTGTTAAAAAGAAAAAAAATCATTACATAAATACCAATCTACCATTGACTGGGGAGGGGGGACACAGGCTCTGATTAGTACTTCTTTTTTTTTTTTGAGACAGAGCCTCAAGCTGTCCCCCTGGGTAGAGTGTTGTGGCATTACAGCTCACAGCAACCTCCAACTCCTGGGCTCAAGCGAGTCTCCTGCCTCTGCCTCCCAAGTAGCTG